>NC_043706.1:117260823-117566066 GCF_006229205.1 Suricata suricatta
AAAAATTTGAATAGAGAGTTCTTTCTTTAATTGAAAACATTACTGTAAGCCTTCCTGTTTCAAATGTCCAAAACATGACTCATTTTCTGTAGCAGCCAGCCACAACTCTAATAGTGTCCGTTTTCTACAAGACAAAGTCAAAACGCCTTAGACTGATTTCCAGATCTTCTGTAGTCTGACACCAAGTGGGTTTTTTTCAACCACATTTCTCACTACTCTTTGACACAAGTTTTTTTGGCCTCACTTAGATCTTTTCTCCTTATGTTTCTATTTATCCTACTTGATTCTTGAATATTTTCAAACTAAAGTTTTATATCTTCTTGTTTCTGGAATATTCTCCATTATTACATCTTAGAATATTGTCTGTCCACTATTGGTTCACACCTTTGGATGTTCTGTGAGGCAGATGTTTAGAGTTTCTATGATTCCCAACTTCTTTTTTATATCCTCAATTGCCATAGGGATTTCCTATCTTTGAATGCATCCTCACGTATGACTTGTTTTCTGTATAACCAATTTGCTATAATTTAAGAAAATTAATAACTATACTTTTATTTGGCTTTTTAGAATTTGTGTCATAACTTCCTGTTTTTATTTTACAGGTGCAAATTCTTCCTTTATATTTAATTTTATTATTTTTTAAGTGTATTTATTTTGAGAGGGAGAGCAAGTGGGAGAGGGGCAGGGGGAGAAGGGGAGGGGGAGGGGGAGAGAGAGAGAGAGAGAGAGAGAGAGAGAGAGAGAGAGAGAATCCCAAGCAGGCTCTGCACTGTTAGTACAGAGCCTGACTCAGGGCTTGATCTCACTTACCATGAGATCACAGCCTGAGCCAAAATCAAGTCAGACACTTAACCAACTGAGAAACCTAGGTGCCCCTCTTCCTTTGTATTTTAAACATACATATAAATTGCCTTTCATATTGTTCTATTATTGCTAGTTCTTCATGTCTTGTGAACTATTTTCATGTTGAGTGTCCTATTTTGTTTTAAGATTTTAGTTTGTGAATTTTCTTCAGAGAGAATTAATCTTTTCTAGAGATCCAGATAACCACCCTGGGGTGATTTCCATTGGCGTGTCTGTCAGTACCTTCAAAACAATACTTATTCTGAATTATTTTTTTGTGTGTGTGTTAGTTTTTTAGCCTGGTATTTTCAGAGTGTCTTGATAATGAGAATTCAGTTCCTATTCCCATGAAAGCTTCGTCTTGGGGTTATAATATCCCTAGAAGACTCTTTTTTTACCCACAGGTGGGGCTGTTGTTTCCTTTCCTGTGGCTACCTTGGGTATGCAGGCAGAGATGTTCTGGATCCTTCATGATTTGTGCATTGAGGTGTTTCTGTTGATTTTGCACATGAAACCCAGTTCTGATTCCTGCAGTGCATGTGTTTTCCTGGGCTGGGCCCTGGCCTTGAATGGCTTTGACACCTATAATCTCTTCTGTATTCCCTTTATGTTTGTAGCATCCTCTTTCACTTTTGAGTTCTGCTATATATTTAATATCTTAAAATACTTGTTTTTATTTATATATGTGTAGAAATGTATTCAGTTGATTAGAAAACTGTCTACTATTTTTGACTATCCAAATATTTACTCTTCATTTCTATTGTTCCTTCTACTTTGAATAATCTCTCAAATATTTTCTGCCTATTGAGAATTTCTTGTAACCTTACAGGATTTGAGGGATTTGCTGAAGGTAAACTCTTCTGTGCTTTTTTCCTCCTGGGACCAAATTAACCCCTAAGTAGCTCCTTATTTGAATGCCTTTGACATCCATTTGATACTTAATCATCTTTAGTTAAAATTGCTTTCTGTCTATTATTTGTATTCTAGCAAGATTATAAAATTTTTGAGATTTGAGGCCATTTCTTAAGCTTCTTGGATTTCTCCTTAGTCATATATATGTAACTAGGAATTCAAATAAATACTTCCTAGTAGAAGAATGACTGAAATAACAGATATGCTAAAATACGATAATTTTACAGTATCTTAGATTGAAATTTATAATTTAGATTAAATGTAAAAGGATTCAAGCACCCAGGAAAACAAGATTTTTTGAATATCATTTTTTTTTATTTTCTGCTTAAGCATTTTATTCTGGATTCATGAATTTATAAGGCCAGATAGATTTCATACAAGGTCCTAGGTTACTGAAGGAGAACAGAAAATTTTATTTCAAGCAGTATAAAATTAATATGATAGATAAAATCTGAAAGGAATGTGTTTGTGCCAACAAAAGAAGCTTCCTTAAACCAGTGGAGAAAATTGGCTACTTTTTCTGTTTAGAATTTGGTCCCGAGTAAATGAACTAACAAGAAGCTGATTCTGAGTTACTTTCACAGGGAAATGTTTCTGAGTTCCAGTTCATAGGAGCTCAGGAAGGTATGGGATGCAAATTACATTCCAACATGAACAGGCCGATCAAGCCTTGAACACTTTTGAGGTCTTTGGCTTTGCCTGTGAACATGGGAACACCCAAGGGCACCTTCAAATTAAAAATAAACACACTGTTCTAAAGAGTCCTGGATGTGTAATTTGGTAGAAATTTAAGGGATGTCTTTTTATAGTAACAGAGTCTATAAAGAAAGTAAAATTCAGGTAAGGTTAAGTCCTTTCCAGTCATAAGTGTATGTAAATGATTTTTAACTCTAAATTCAAGTACTTTGGGCATTTCCCAAATGCCCTAATACTTCATGGGTAAAACACAATATTTTAGTTCCAGTCTGATTTTTATAACCTACTGGATGATCTCATATTAATAAAAATAATAGCTAAAATTTATTGTATAATTGCCTTATGTCAAGCTATATTCTTATACTACACAAATATCTCATTTAATACATAAATACATTATAATTATTATCCTCCATTTACAGGAAAAACTAAGATACAGAAAGATTAATTAACTTACCCATGTCACAAGTAGTCTTCAACTACTGAGAGATTCCTACTGGATTCTATTCATGTCGCTGCTTTAGAAGACATATTTGATTAGGGTTCTCTTGGAGAATTTATATTTTATTCAGGTTAAAGGGGAATGGCAGTGTTGGCTAACTCTTTACTACTTGTTACAATCTAATAACACTCCTTCCTATTGTGTCATGATTTGATTATACATTTCCTCTATGTGTCTTTGGAAACTCCATTATCACCATTAATCTTGGGTTTAAGAGGATGGTGCCAGCTACCGTCTGAAAGTGGACATATCCAATATGGATTAAATGTAAGTTAAAAATCCATCGTCAGCTGGCCCATCATACCTGTATACTTTGTGCTTTCTTTACTGCACACTCTAATCCAACTTGTCTTCTCGCAAGCTGAGGGCCTATTGTTGGCTCTCTGGGGCATGCCACAAATTACGCTGTGTGTGTGTTATGCCTGGAACCACTAAACGCAGGATTCCCCCAGCTGTATGCTTTAATGTTGACTGGCAAGGAAACGAAGATGGAAACTATGACTTCTGAAAAGCTTATGTTTTAATATTTAGAGCAGATTTGTTTAAAGGAAGGATATGGTCAATGCTCTCTTCTGTTTTCAATAAAGGTCTAGATATTGGATTTTATGTTTGTTTAAAACAATATTTTAAATTCAGAGAATTTTGGATAAGAAAAAAAAATGAGGTTAACATAAGTAAACTCTTTTAAATTAAATTATCTTAGCTACAGTATGTATTCGTTTGAAAACTTCTCTAGAGGTCTTTAAATTTTTTTCACCTATACTCCTCAAGATGGGATAGTGGGGGATGAGATGAACTCTTTGCTATTTTAAGCTTTCTTCCAACTTTCTGTTGCTGTTATTTATAATTCTACTCCAAATGGAAAATATAGGCCTTTCCAATGTGTATTAGGAAAAGAAGCAACTGTCTGATCTCTATGAATACAAATATGCAATGATGATGGAAAAATTAAGGATGTTGGGACCACTAATGCTCTATTCCAACTTTTGGACAAAATAAATAGGACACCTCATTTCAACTTTTGATGAACTAGACTTACCTTAGGGAGCTTATAAAAGTACAGATTTCTGGGTTTTCACTTTCTACCTTCCCTTTCTGCCCCAAGATTCTGAATTTAATTGGTTTGGATGAGCCTGATGCATTACATTTTATTGAATATGTACATTTGTCACAGCCCCTTTGGAAGGCAGTTTGGCAGTTTCTGACAAAAAAAAACATACTCTTACCATAAGATCCAACAATCATTCTCTGTGGTATTTACCCAAAAGAGTTGAAAACTTACATTCAAAACAAAAAGCTACAGATGGATGTTTATAGCAGTTTTCTTCATAATTCCCAAAACTTGGAAGCAACCACAATGTCCTTCAGTAGGAAAACGAGTAAATAAACTGTGATAAATCCAGACAATGAAATATTATTCAGCTAAAAAGAAATGAACTCTCATGCCATGACAAGACATGAAGGAAATGTAAATGAATCTTACTAAGTGAAAGAAGCCAAGCTGGAAAGGCTATATACTATATGATTCCAGCTATAGACCTTCTGGAAAAAGCAAAACTGTGGTGGCAGTAAAAAGATCAGTAACTGCCAGGGGGTGGGGGTAGGAGTAGGGTAGGGATGAATAGGCAGAGCACAGACAGTGAAAATACTATATGATTCCATAATGATAGTACATGTCATTACACATTCAGCAAATCCATATAATGTACAATATTAAGAGTGAACCCTAATCTAAACTGTGGTCCTTGGGTAATAAAAAGATGTCAGTGTATATTTATCCACTGTAACAAATACATCTATCACTCTGGTGGGGATGTTGATAATGGGGAAGCTCTGCAGCTATAGGGGCAAGGAGTATATGAGAAATCTCTGTAGCTTCATCTTAATTTTACTGTGAATCTAAAAACTTCTCTAAAAAATAAAGTCTTAAAAAGTTTCGGGCAGTGGGGTTGTGTCTGGTTTCTCCATTATTACTAATATAGTAGAGAACATCCCAGGGCTTATCTGATTCCTACCCTGAGCCAAGTTCCGAAGTGGGGTCTCTAGAGAAAGGATTCACATTCAGTGCCCTCCATACATACAGGCTTGACTTTCCCTGGTAACTGCTTCATCTGCTTGAATCTGAACTTCAGCTTATTCTGCAGCTCCACTGACTTTTGGGCCTGGCCCACATAGAGCAGCCACCTGCTTACCTCTTTCCTGTTCATGTCATTTATAGCCTATGGAGAGAAGGAGCAGAGAAAATGTTTGGTAACCACCCTGAGTTAATTCTGACTTTAGCCAGGACCTCACCTCCAGCCCCATCTTCTGGGCCTAGAGAAAGCCATCTGAAAACCAGGTCAGCCTTGTTAGCTGAGAATACTTAGTACCAAGATAAAAGCCATTTCAAATGAATTTAATTTTTAAAAACATGGAACAAAATTTCAGAGTAAACTATAGATTAAAAAAATTTTTGATTGGGGCTGTACTTTAAAAATGAAATTGAAATTTGCAGTTTCTCATATTTAAAATATAGGTTCTAACCACAACTACACTCGGATCATTTGAACAAAGCAGTAAGCATATTTCTTTTAAAATGATATGGCAGCATAATCAACATCCTTCACTTCATGTTGGATTTCACATCACAAAGAGTCTTTTTTGTGCATTGTGAGGGCCTTAAGTCATTTTTAAGAAACTTTGTATCTTGGGGCACCTAGGTGGCTCAGTCAGTGGAGCATCCAACTTTTGCTTTTGGCTCAGGTCCTGATCCAGAGTCATGGAATCAAGTCCCACATTGGGCTCTGCACTGAGCATGGAGCCTGCTTGAGGTTCTCTCTCTCTTTCCTTTTGTCCCTCTCTCCTGCTTGCACACACTCTCTTTAAAACAAACAAACACCATTTGTATTTTAACCCTTGCTTATTTTTTGTTCTACAGTTAACTGACCTGCTTAAGCCTGCAAAATTTTAAGTTGTCAGTGGCTTTCAGTACATGAAATCCTGCATCCTCTGCAAGACATGCAACTTCTTTCTGTGATCCATTTATATTGGACTGAATTTGCGTTGAGTTGCCTGCAAAAATCAGCAAAAGACAGACCTTCTCTGTATATTGACTCAATAGTTAAGATTAGATACTGATGTTAGTGAGGAGAAACGTTTTAAAGGAAACTGATTTTTTTAGGTAGTCAGTTAATAATAAGTATCCCATGATCTTAATGGGTGGCAACCATGACAGACCTCTATGGCAGGAGGCCACACAGGACAATATTATTCAACCTTTGCAATATAACTATATGAACTTGGATCATTTACTTGTTTGGCAAATATGTATCTGGTACCTACTGACAGATGCAATAGTAGAAATATAAGGACGAAAGGAGACAAAGTTCCTACCTTCAGTTCTATACATAGGGATCTTCCTGAGTGAAGAGAGAGAAGGGGTACCTCATCAGTAGCATGGAAAAAGAGGAAGTAGTGTCTTCTGGGAGGAGGGTAAGACTAAGCTGAAACCCAAAGGTTAGGCACCAAATAGTCTAAAGCTACACTGTCTATTATGGTAGTCACTAGCTACATGAAACTACCAAGCACTTGAAAAATGGTTAGTCTAAATAGACATGTGCTAGATTTCAAAGACTTAGTACAAAAAAGGAATGTAAAATATCTCAATTTTTGTAACAAATGTGATTAAACTGATAATACTTTGGACATGCTAGCTGAATAAAATATGTTATTAACATTTAAAAAGCATAGTTTATAAAAGATTTAAGATAAATATAACATAACAATGTAATAAATGATATACATAAAATCTAATTAATTAATTAATTAATTTGCAGTTGAAGATCAGTGCTTATGAAGTCCATTTATTTGTTTGATAATGCTGGACAAATTCACAAGAAATAAAAGATGGGATAAGAAGGGTAGAAAAATGAGAATAAATCATTCTCTTCATAACTTCCATCATTATATGTATTTTCACAAAAATCATAAATAATTGAAGGTAGTCATTTTGCCAAATTCCCAATTAAGTTTAAGAAATCTTTTGTCTGAATTTTCTAATTCTTAGTGGGAGGCTAAATATTCAAGTTCATAATGGGCAGACCATTATGATAATGGAACTCTGGTCACAGTGATTACTTCAGCATTTGCCTAAATTCTCTTGAACCAAAAAGGTTCTAGTGGGAAGATGAGAAGCAAAAATTGGAGGAGCCAGGTAGTAGAGGTGGTGATGTTTAGAGGGTGGTATTTCTGGTACTTTCTGAAAGTTTAATCAACAACATTGAAGGGGAGCAAAGGAAATACTCTTCTTTAGATAAAATGGAATACTCTAAAACTGGATTCCAAAAGCTCACTCTTGACATTACACAACTATTAATGTGCACATATAACATTCATGATGTACTTAAGGAGCAAAACCCAAGTCATAACAAAAATAGAGCTGCTTTGCTGATATTGCTTTAGTCTTAGAAGAAGAGGTTTAAAGCCAATTTCATTCTGAAAGCATTACTGAGTACCTATTATTTTCAATTCACTGCACTTGGTAATGAACATAAGAGAGATGCAGAAGTTCTCTTTTCCACCAATTCTTCAAAGGAAAGAACATTTTCATTTTAATTAGGTGACAAGACGCACTGCTAATTGTTCATGCCAATTTGCTAATCATTTGTAGTTCTAACATGTCATAAAGGAATCACAAAACCTTGGGACTTCACCTTTACTCTGTAGTTTTATAAGATTGATACTATAAATGCAAATTAACTTCAAAATAACTCCTATCTTCTAAAAATCAGGCATGAACTAATATTTCCCACAACTCTGATGTTGGAATACTTCCATGGTAAATAGATTATATAAATTCAATAATTAATTGCATCCTCGTTATCTAAAAATCTGTATTAAAAGAGGAGCATGTAGATATTTGAGTGGGGGTGAATTGGAGCATTTTAACACATTTTTAATATCAATTAAATACTTTTAACGTAGATTTGAAAGTTATCAGATGAACTGAAGCATTGAAAAGATGAATTTGGGAGCATTGTGGGAAGTTTAATAATGTCTTTGATATTCAAATGTAGATGCCCTTTGGAATCATTTGTAAAAATTTTTTTAATGCTTTTTATTTATTTTTGAGAGACAGAGAGAGACAACTGGAACAGGGGAGGGTCAGAGAGAGAGGGAGACACAGAATCTGAAACAGGCTCCAGGCTCTGAACTAGCTGTCAGCACAGAGCCAGACGCAGGGCTCAAACCCACGAACCATCGTGAGATCTGACCTGAGCCAAAGCCAGATGCTTAACCGACTGAGCCACCCAGGCGCCCCTGTAAAATTTTTAAAAAGTACTGATACCTTGGTCCAAACCCTAGTGATGCTGACTTAGTTGGTCTGCAGTATGGCTCAGGCAAGGTGACGCTAATATGCAGCAAAGTTTGAGAACCATTGGTCTAGAATCTAGAATTCAGTTTATTACTGCTTTCAGGTCATGCCCCTCCTTCAGGTTCTAGACCCTTTTCTGATTTCATAGCCTTGTCAAAAAGTTTTGCGATGTTAATTTTGTTTCCCAAGTAGGTAATCCTGCTGGAAAGAGATAGTACTATTGTAAATTATTAATCGATTTTAAAGTTAAATCAGGGGTGCCTGGGTGGCTCAGTTGGTTTGGCATCTGGCTTCGGCTCAGGTCATGATCTCACAATTTGTGCGTTCGAGCCCTGCATCAGGCTCTGTGCTGACAGCTAGCTCAGAGCCTAGAGCCTCCTTTGGATTCTGTGTCTCCCTCTCTCTCTGACTCTCCCCTGCTCACACTGTCTTTCTCTGTCTGTCAAAAATAAATAAAAAACATAAAAATTTTTTTTAAAAAGTTAAATCAGTCTCTGGTGAATCCAAGCTTTGGAAGGTTAATGACCTCCTCTCCTGCATCCCCAAGATGATTGGCCTTGAATATGCCCACCCTCATCAAGATTTGAGACTTCCAGAGCTAGCAGGCCAACCCTAGTAACAAAAAAGATCAACAACCACATGAAATCCTTTCCGTTTTGTCAATCTGCTCCACCCAACATACTATATGCTTGTTTCTTACATTTGCTTAATAATGTCCTTGGACCAGTGTTTCTCAGTCCTGGCTGCATATTAAAATCACCTGTGAGATTTTAGGACTCCTGATGCCTGGGCCACAACACAGACCAATTACATCAAATCCTTTAGAGGTGGAGCACCTGGGTGGCTCAGTTAAGTAACTGACTTTGGCTCAAGTCATGATCTCATAGCTCCTGAGCTCAAGCCTGGCATCAGGCTCTCTAATGTCAGCACAGAGCATGCCTCAGACCTTCTGTCCCCCTCTCTCTCTGTCCCTCCCCTGCTTGTGCAAAATAAATAAACATAAAAAAATAAACCTCTGGAGGTGTGACCCAGTCATCAATGTTCATTTAAACTCCTCAGAAGACGTAGAACAGGAGGAAAAATAATTTTCTTTTGAGCCTTCTCGTCTAAGACACCCATGTAATCAAAACTTATTGGGGAGCCTGGGTGGCTCAGTTGGTTAAACTGGTTCAGCTCAGGTCATGATCTCACAGCTTCATGAGTCTGAGCTGTGTATCAGGTTCTCTGGCAGCACGGAGCCTGCTTGGTATTCTCTCTTCTCTTTTCTCCTCTCTTCTCTCTTCTCTCTTCTCTCTTCTCTCTTCTCTCTTCTCTCTTCTCTCTTCTCCCTCTCCCTCTCCCTCTCCCTCTCTCTCTCTCTTTCCCTGCTCTTCCCCTACTCATGCTGTCTATGTCTCTCTCAAAATAAATAAGGAAAGAACATTTAAAAAAAAGAAATTAAGAGGGAAAAACAAACAAGTTTAAAAACACGTATACCTTCTGTGTATATGGGAGATATCCAAGAAAAGTGAATAACTCTCTGAAATGGCTGAAGCCTCTGTTTAAAATAACATCTTTAACTAAAGACAAAAGAAAGATGTTGGAGGTTGTGGGAATTGGAGGAAAAGGCCAATTATAAAAGGTGGGGGTCGGGGTGGGGTGGGTGGCAAGAGGCAAGGGTAAGATGGCTATGCAGATTTAAATAGTTGCTTTCTGCATTGATAAGTTTCTAGAGATTTAGCGTTACCCTTTTGACACAGAGAAGGAGATACCTTACAAATAGAGATTTCCTTTTTAAATATAAATGTTTCTTACAAAAGGATAACTTCTGCTATTTTCAGAGCTACTGATATGTCTACTGTTTCTTAAAAATACTCAGCTTAAAACAATCCTTTTGCCAAGAGACATGTTTTGGGGTGGCAAATTCTCCTTCCCTTAAACATTTAGAACCAGTGTCTTAAGCTGTAATACTTTTACAAATTTACCTGAAACAATTTTGAATTTGTGGGTTTTTTTGTTTGTTGTAGCTGACATTTGAAGCTACAAATATGTAGACATATATATCTTTTTAACTCTATCTCCAGCTGGTTTGTTTGATGACAGATAGATATTATTAAAAATACACAAAAAATATACAAAAAAATGGAGCAC
The DNA here is from genome assembly GCF_006229205.1 of Suricata suricatta. Classification (NCBI taxonomy): domain Eukaryota; kingdom Metazoa; phylum Chordata; class Mammalia; order Carnivora; family Herpestidae; genus Suricata; species Suricata suricatta. The sequence goes on from NC_043706.1 coordinate 117,271,260, forward strand.
CTGGGTAGCTCAGTGAGTAAGCATCTGACTTCAGCTCAGGTCAAGATCTCACGGATCGTGGGTTCGAGCCCCTCATCGTGTTCTGTGCTGACAACTCAAGACCTGGAGCCTGTTTCAGATTCTGTATCTCCCTCTCTCTCTGCCCCTTCCTTGTTTGCACTCTGTCTCTCTCTGTCTCAAAAATAAATAAACAGTAAAAAATTAAAAAAATATAAAAAAATTAAGTAGAACTGCCTGGTAATATACTTACTTTGGCCAGGGGTTCTTCTGAGCCTTGTTCAGAAATTGACTTCTTTATGCTCTCCCCATTTTAGAGATGAGGGAACTTGCCCAAGAGCACACACTTAGGGTTGGGGCCAAGATGCAAACGAGCCAGTCTGGCTCTAGAGTACGTAGACTTAACCACAGTGACCAGTGGGTGTGGTTGCAACAACTGTCAGATGCAATGAGGTAGGTAATATTCTTACACTTCTATTTTACAGGTAAGGAACTGAGGTACAGAGTTAACTTTCCTAGAATCCCACAGCTAGTAAGTGGCAGAGCTGGGATTTAAACTCCAACAGCTTGACCCTAAAGTTCACGCTTTGTCAATAACCTAGACTTCTTTCACAAATATTCAATGGATGCAGCTTTTCAGAAGCGTATCTTATAATACATATTGGAATTAGGTATTGCAAGTTTCATGTGTGCTTCTAAGCTTATGCTTAATATTTTATGCAGAATTCTACCCAGGATTTTTGCTCTACTACTACTGTACTGGAGAACCCATTTACAAAGGGTGATACAACTGCTTTATTAATATTAGTTCATGGTTTCAAAATTTATTTTGATTTGTGCATATGTTAGGCACCATAAGTTCATCAAAGGTGCATGTAAAAAGAAGATTCACCATGATCTTTCCCAAATCTTTGCCATTTTCCACATCTAAAAATCTTTTTAATTTCCGTTTTAGTTTAGTGTGCCCTTAATTTGTATGAAACATCCAGATTTTTCCCAGCTATTGGACATTCTCCCATTTCAAACTTTTAAAAACAAATTATTCAGAATTTTACAGCAATAACTATGTAAATAGGACAAATATAACTCAGCCCTTGGCAAATGGCCTTGAGATTGAAACAGTTTCACACTGTGGATTTCCATTAGTGTTGCAAACATATTGAGTCTAGTCTTTGTAAAATGAATCAATTCTAGATTTTAAGAGGTGATTTTAGAAGTTCCTTGTCTCATGTTTTAATATGCAAACAAATCACCAGAGGCTCTTGTTAAAAAATAGTGCAAAAATCTGGGAGGCTAGAAGCGAGATACTGGGTTCCATATTTCTAACAACCTCCCAAGTGATGGTGATGCTGCTGGTCTGTGCCCCGCACTTTTGAGTAGCAAGGATAGTGTTCTGGTAAACTGGTTCTCCAAAGGAGGAAAACAAAGGTTTGATTTGTTTCTAATTTCTATGATATAAGTACCCCCACAATGGCCAATTCCATACTGACATGATATCACTGAAAACTAAGTCGGGAAGAAATATGCAGCATAATATATAAAAGGGGCTCTTCAAGAGCGGGCATAATGCTGCTTCCGCACTCCACTGGATGTTTGTGACTTTAGACACACCCCATTTCAGGATTCAAAATAATAAGATATTCTGTTCCACCCTGCAAGGGTTAAGGAGACAAAGAATGTTATAGGGAAAATGACTCAAGGTTAGTTACAGAGTGTTGAGAATAGGTGCAGAGTACTGTAGTTCCAAGGTTATGTAGACTGGGTTAGAGAGCATGTTTAAGGAATTAAAATCCACATGGGGCCAACAATGGAAACTTTGAGGAGGATTGAATCAGATTTGATGGTGATAGTTTCAGACACATGGATAAGGAGAACATTCACAGAAAAGGAAGTGAGGTAGGAACTAGAAGAATGTCTGATGCAAATGAGGTGAGAGAAAACATTGGCATTCCTGAAGACCTGGGAGTGGGGTAATTGTTCCATGGTCCGAACAAAAGCATCCTGCTTTCACAAATGCTTCATTTTTCTGGCATATTTAAGGAATAAAATATTCAGATTAATCAAACATTCAAGTTAACAGGGAACTGACATAGGTACTAGAAAGAGATACCAATGCTTAAAGAATAGAACACATCGAAGTATGCAGAACATAATTTCTTTCTTTGATGGAGAAAGGACTTTTAGAGCTGCCTTTTCTCAGAGCCGTCACCATGGAGCACTTTTGGTCCCTAACTGGGTAGAGTTGGAGATGGAACTTGGGAAGTTCCATTCCCAGTGTGTTATAACGAGATCACATTCTCAAGATCTTCCCCAAGGCTGCAGTGTGAAGCATCTTGGGAAAACTTATCCCCTAGAAGGAATTCCTAGCTGGGAGAAATACTCTCCTTTGCAATACGCTGAGTCTTTAGGAGTCCAGGTTCACCTTCCTCATCTGTAAAGTGAGGCTAAAATACCTATGTCATGTGGAATTTGTGAGAATTAAATGGTCAAGACATGTTAGTGCTCAATAAATACAGGTTTTTACATTCCAAATACATCTTTCAGAAAACCTATGGCTAACTGTGAGCTATGTCTGAATGTACAGGGACTTTTCCTGCTTTCCCAGTGGAGGGCTTTTCCCAAACCCTCTGAGCCCTGCTTTAGCCAGCTAACCAAATGCCTTTTTACATTTCTGAGAGCTGAATACAGATTTCATTTTGAAAAAAAAAATTCTTTTCTTTCCTGTGTCTTGGAATAAGTGTTCTATTTCATTTTCTTAATTTGTACTCTGTTAAGAACCAGAAGAGGGAACTTAAGGTCAGTCAGTCTCTCAGGTTGAGAAACTCTTAAGCTATAAGCCCCAGCATCTTGTCTTTGTCTCTGATTCCAAATGGGCTTGTGGGGAAAAGTGATATAACCATGAGATCACTGTGTTCTTTTAGATGATTTCCTGTTTCCTGTGTATTTAAATATACAGGGAATAATCCTTCTATTAAAATGAGACCCTGTATGTGTGTATGGGCAGAAGTTCAATGAAAAAGGAAGAAAAATATGCTTGCTGAATACCAGATGTAGAATGCATAAATCCTGTCAGAACAAGTGGGGAATAGGTTTATGGCTGACTTGCAAGAAACCTAAGGGAACTGGGAAGTCAGATAGGCATGTGTCAAACAGACTTATTTAAATCATCCACTTCCTCAGCAAAATAAAAGTTTGAGAGGGTTCTGTTTTCTTTTGTGGCTTGAAATTACAGTTGTAGCCTTAGAGGTCCTGCTTGATTGAGGGCTTCCAAGCAAAGAAGTTACACTACCAAGTTCAGGCTCCCAGCAACAGTGGGATCACCCAGTGCCTCTGACTGAGGTCTCCAACCTTACCCTGTTTGTACTTTCTGCTCTTTGTCATCTTGGAAACAAATTGCAGTGCAGCTGACCACTGCCTCATGGCCCTCCAGCTTGTTATAGCTGAAAGGCTTTTGCATCTGGAAAAGAATGGTGCCCACTGGCTTGCTTCTCAGACCCGGCATCAGATGGCACGTGGGGTGCAGAGCACAGCCGTTAGTGCTGCAGACTTGGAAATGAGGCAACCCTTTCTCCCCCCAGCCTCTTCTTCCTCTCCACAGTTCATACATTGTTGGCGATCCTATATACTACCAGTTTATGTTAAGACAAACAAACATGATTTAAAAACTAATAACTTGTGTGCTTGGTTAAAGATCCATATTAATTTGTAGTGAGAGATAAAACTAGACACCAGCCATTTTTCAGATATGACTTCCTGACAGGTAAGTCTCTTAGGGGGGCAACTTCTAGTTAGGTAGTTTATTGGTGTGAATAGATGCAAAGAAGAGGTGTTTAAGTATTCACTATTTTCTCTAAGGTCTGGTAGCTCCCTAAATTGTTTTTTGTATGATATATCTCTTTTAAAATATCCTGGTAAATATATTGTTCTGCAATGGCTATAACTTGCTAGATTAAAAACAAACTATGTTGCTGTGAAAAGACCATGGGCTTTGTAATCAAACAGACCCAGGTCCAAATTATTCCAACTCTACCACTTACTATGTCTAAACATAAACATGTGACTGTACCTCTCTGAGCTTCAGTTTGCTTACCTTCTTACTGAGAACATATATTTAAAAAGCATTTATATAGAACCTACCACAGTATCTCAGTATCTGCTACTTTAGGAAATCATGAAAAATTCTTAATGCTTACCATCCATCCATCCATCCATTCATCTATTCATCCATGTATTCTTTCACTAAGTGCCTTTTAAACATTTTTTTATGTGCCAGCCATTGTTTCTGTTGGTGTAGCTCCAAAGAAGAGCAAGGTGTGAACTTTGACCATAGGACATAGTCTCACTGTCTAAAATGGAGATATATACCAGGCACAAAGATGATATAAAGGTGATGTTCAATTCTCTCTGGTAAGAGTGTGAAGTGTCAGGAAAACATTAGACAAAGGTATGATTCATAAGCCGGGCCTTGGTGAATGAGTGAGTTTCCAGCTAAATGAGGTGGGGAACACGAAGGATGGCAATAATGGCAAGGTTAAGCATTCCAGAAAGTACAGAGTGTGCAAAAGCCAAGAGACAGGGAAGAATATAGTACCTTTTGAGAAATACAAACCATTCTGTGTTTAAAAGCACAGGTCCTGATGGGAATGGGAGGGTATGAATGGCAAGAAGGATGAGTCAGAACCTGTCAAGGGCCTTAGAAGACATGAAGATACCATCTTTTTGTGTGGTGAGCAGTTGTGAGCTACGGAAACTGTGAGCAGATGCATACAGATCGCTATCCTGCTGATAGACATTACTACCATACGAATGTTTATTAGATATGCATAATTATTTTTTATTTCTCTTGATGATATTTGGAAACATGCCTAATGTGAGAAATATTCAAATAATCAACTCCTGTAGTCACGTGTCAGCTCCTCCTTGACATTTTTGGGGGGAAGTGACATGGCAGTGGAGGGCTTACATTGTTTTGTTCTCTTGTTTCACTGTTCAATCTTGTTAAAAGAAAATGTGTGCTGTTTATATTTACTTTTATCCTCCATATCTTCTTCTTTGTTTCAAAAAATCCCTTTTTAAAAAAATTTTTAGCGTTTACTTATTTTTGAGAGACAAAGCTAGAACACGAGTCGGGGAGGGGCAGAGAGAGAGGGAGACACAGAATCCAAAGCAGGTTCCAGGCTGAATGGTCAGCACAGAGCTGGATGCAGGGCTTGAACTTGCGAACCATGAGATCATGACCTGAGCCGAAGTCGGACACTTAACTGACTGAACCACGCAGGCGCCCCTCAAAAATCCTTTTCCTTTAGCAAAACATCTGAAGAACTGCTCTCTTATGACAACAGGGAAAAGAGACTAAGTTTTTGTGCCGAGCCTCTGTGGGGAGGGATCACTAGAGGTTTGTGTCTGGGTAATATTGAGGTAGTGGGAATGATGTTGGTACAAAGCACCCTGGCAACTCAGCCGCAGAGCTATTGTGATTGGTGTGGAGACACCCAGTTTGGGGGTTGGGGGGCGGTTCAAGAGCTAAGATCCCTGGATTACTTCAGAGTCTGGGTCTCTAATACATCACAACTCAAAGCAGGATGTCCCAAGAGCGTAAAAAGCATTAGAACAAGCCTGACAGGATGGGAAAAAGTCCAAGACAGGACTGCCAGATACACAGACATAGACATAAACTTCTTGGTTTATGGAATCAGTTCTCAACCATGCAGGTAAGAGTTCAAAGCAAGAACTGTAGTGAAATAGTGTCTTAGATACAGAAACTAAGTGAGAGCCCAATAAGTTGAGTGTGGGGGGTGAAAGGGAGAGGCAGGTTGGAGGCTACATGGGTGCAGCCTCACCTCTGCCCCTCTGGATATGGGCTCTATTGGCAGTAGTTCCAGTGCTAGTGTCCCTCTTCTGCCAGGTGAAATATCAACTGGACCAAAGGACAAATTATGATGTGTGAGTCTGAGCAGAAATTGGGCTTGGGGATTTTTGTTTTTCTAGTAATAAGAAAACTGGGGGGAAAAGGACAGAAATGTGTGTGTCAGGGGAAATGATCATTTTCCATGCTTTCATGTGTGTTTAAGAATGGCTCTTATGGGGCACCTGGGTGGCTCAGTCGGTTGAGTGTCCGACTTCGGCTCAGGTCATGATCTCATGGTTCATGGATTCAAGCCCCGAGTTGGGCTCTGTGCTGACAGCTTGGAGCCTGCAGCCTGCTTCAGATTCTGTATCTCCCTCTCTCTCTGCCCCTTCCCTGCTCATGCTCTGTCTCTCTGTCTCTAAAAAATAAACATTTAAAAAAAAAGAAAGAAAGAATGGCTTTTAGCATGGGGTGCCTGAGTGGCTCAGTCGGTTGAGCATCCAACTTCAGCTCAGGTCACGGTTCATAAAAGTTTGAGCCCTGCATTGGGCTTTGTGCTGACAGTGTGGAGCCTCCTATGAATTATATGTCTCTGTTTTGTTCTGCACCTGCCTCTCTCTCTCTCTCTCTCTCTCTCTCTCTCTCTCTCTCTCTCCCTCTCAAAAATAAATAAACAGAAAAAAAAGATGGCTCTTAGCTCTAAGTAGTGTGAAATACATTTCTTTCAGCTTTGAATATTAGAAAGACTTCTATACTCTTTTAAAAGTGCAATTCCATTGAGGGACAAAGAGTTTTTCAGAATTAGTATGACAAATAATGGGTTGGGAATGGAGGTGGGGGTGGTGAGTGGGCTATGTGTGTGGGGAGAGAGAGATGGACAGAGAGAAAGAGAGAGAGATTATGAAGGCTTTATAAGGTAGTGTGTTGAATACTACATATCCTGTTGACTGTGGACCCCAGAATGGGTATGGTGAAATTTATTGGAAGAAAATTTACATACTTATGAAAAGGATGCAGTTTAGGAAAAAAATAGTTAGTTATGCTAGCATCCTTTTTCTTTGTTGATGTTGCAATGTTATACAAACCCCGAATGCTTCCACATTTCCAGCTCTTATCTAAGAGTGTGTACCACCTGGGTTGGGAGGAGGAAGATGAATGAAATCGGGGAAGTAAATGGTGGGAAGTATCCTGAAAGAAATCAGCTAGATATGTTCAAGTCAGCAGAAAAGTTATGTAGTAATTTGAGAATTGTGTAAGGAAAGTTCTGACATATATTTTCTCTCATGTTTTTTTTTCCCTTCTTCTGCCAGAACCTATAGTGATTGCATCACTTCTCTTCTTCACCTCTTCCTCTTCTCCAACTTGTTGCTGTAGAGGCTACGTGAGTTCATTGTCCCTGGAGATGGAGCAGACAGAGGAGAAAGCAGTGGCTGCATGATGAGCTTAAAGACATATCTGTTCTCTGGGAAGTGGTAGTATGGGGGTGGGGAAGGACAGATGGTATCAGCTATCCATTGCTTCATTATAAGTATACCAAAATTTAGCAGTTAAAAACAAACATAATCTCACCTAATCTCTGAGAGTCAGGAAGGCAAGAATGACTTAGCAGGGTGGTGCTTTCTCAGGTTCAACTTTGGAGTTGCAGTGAAGGTGTCTCCTGAGGCTGCAGGCATTTGAAGGCTCAGCTGGGACTGATGTCTTCAATTCTGAATGGCCTACTTACAAGACTATTGGCTGAAGGCCTCAGTTCGTCACCCCATGGCGTCTCCGAGAGCCAATGACCCATGAGAGAAAGACTAAGACAGAAGCTGTAGTGTTTATTATGACCTATCTTGGAAGTGATGGACTGTCACTTCCATTGTGTTCTATACATTAGAAACAAGTCACTGAGTCCAGCCCACACTCAGAATGAGGGGAATTAAGCTTCTTCTCATGAAAGAAAGGATACCAGAGAATTTATGGATGTGTTTTAATACTGCCATGATATGTATAGGCCAAATTTACAAAGTGTAGATTTGGGACTGGAACAAAGTTATGGATAATGTCTCGTTTTATAAACAGCAGCCTCATCTGTAATAAAAGCCCAGGGTTTATGGATCATCACAGCCAGAGAGGAAAAGGGTTTGCTGGAAAAAAGTTGTAAAGGGTGTTATTTCATTTGTCTATTTATTCTAGGCCCCAGGGTAATGGTTACAAATTATATGTCTTACATGATTCATGAACCTCTGCTAAATAACAACTGAACAAGGGCTTTACCAATGGCTCCTCTACAAACATATGAGTGCCTGCTTCTCCAGACCCTTGGCATTGCACTAGATGATCCCCTCTTTGATATTTACCAGGTTGGTAGGTAGAGAAAGGACTGCAGTTGCTCTTAATTTCTCTCTCTCTGTTTTTGAGAGGGCATGGGGAGGAACAGAGGGAGAAGGAGGGAGAGAATCTTATGCAGGCTCCACACTGGACACAGAGCCCAATGCAGGGCTCCATCTGGAGCTCACGACTGTGAGATCATGACCTGAGCTAAAATCAAGAGTCAGATGCTAAACTAAATTAACCACCCAGGTGCCCTCTATTTCTCTTATTGTGAATGTGATTGGGCCTCTTTTTATATGCTTTATTTAAAAAATTTTTTTATTATTAGAGAAACAGAGCATGAGTGGGGGAGGAGCAGAGAGGGAGGGAGTATATGCTTTAAACCATATGCATTTACTTTAGTGGCAACTATTTGTTTGTAATTTTTGCTTAATTTTATATAGGACTTGTCTTTTTGGTTTTTTTCCTTATTAATTAATGGAAACTCTTCAGGGATTAAAGAAATTAGCTTTTCTCTGCAATGTGAATGGCAGAAATTTATTCCTAGTGTGTCATTTATTTTTTGACTTTCTGTTGTTTCTCATTTTCTTTTTGTCATGTAGTGATTTAAGAAATAAATCTGGGGACGCCTGGGTGGCTCAGTTGGTTGAGCGTCCGGCTTCAGCTTAGGTCAAGATCTCCAGATTCATGGGTTCGAGCCCTACGTTGGGCTCTGTGCTGACAGCTAGCTCAGAGCCTGGAGCTTTTCTTTGGATTCTGTGGCTCCCTCTCTCTCTGACCCTCCCCTGATCACAGTCTCTCTCTCTCTTTCTCTCTCTCTCTCAAAAATAAATAAAACATCAAAAAATTTATAAAAAAATAAATCTGTTATATGCTCACATTCATCAAATTTTTTCTCTTATACCTTCTGGGTTTGTGTATTCTTATCCTCTCCATTCTATGGTTATTAAGAAGGTCTTATGGTTTTTCCTTTAGTACGATTATAGTTTGGATGTTTTGCATTTTAACTTTGACTGGTTCTTTTAATGCTTCACAATATTGGCGTATAAATACTTCAGTATTAAAGTATTAATGAAACATTAAACTTATATCCCTTTTGTTTCTGTTCCAGATATATTTCTGTTTTATTCTCAGTTTCCTAATTTGTAAAATAAGGATAGTAATTACTATCAAGTAACATCCATGACCTTTGGTGGGAAAAGACCATTTTACAAACTGAAAGCTAAACCAGAATTTTCTTTCTCATTACTTAAAGCCTTTACTCCACGATTATGTTCTCTGCCCCAAAGGGACAATCATGACTAACATGGATTACAAAATAGTTTGCCTTAGTGACAAAGGTCAAAATTCAAATTAACCATTTCATGTCTGCCTACATGGGGGTCCCTGCTTTCACGTATAATGGCTAATTACATTATTTTCAACAATATATATCTACAGCTATCACCGTTGAAGTAATTTTGGCTACTTATGAAGCAGGATTGGAAAATGCCTCATATTATGAATGTCATAGACAAAAAGTTAGTTTTGAATTGGCAATTTGTAAATCAAAATAATTCCACTGAAATAATATTTTAAATGTTGGTGAGGTTCTTGTGCCTTATCCCAAATTCCAGATTTATGTATTATTATGATGAAGGATGGGGGGGATTGTACTATGTCAACTACACACACACAACAGTATTTTATAACACTGTCTCTTTGGTAATGCACATCTGAGGGCCACTTCAGGAAGCTCAAAATACATCTTCCTTATTCCTAGCAGCAGAAAGCAAGATTTCTTGTTGGAGGCAGGAGTCATTGGCAAGTGGTAGCCTACAGAAAAACACCCTGGTTAAGAGGTTATGTCTCTGGGGCTCCAAGTGGCTTGGTTGAATGGCTGACTTCGCCTCAGTTTATGATCTTGTGGTCTGTAAGTTTGAGCCCCTCTTAAGGCTGTCTGCGGACAGTTCAGAACCTGGAGCCTGCTTTAGAATCTCTGTCTCCCTCTCTCTCTGCCCCTCCCCAGTTCATGCTCTGTCTGTGTGTGTGTCTCTCTCTCAAAAATAAATAAACATTAAAAAAATTTTTAAAAACCCGGATATGTCTTTATTTTTATATTAGGGAAAGCAATTCCCTAATATTTGGCTTTTGTCTTGAATTGGGAAGCATAAAGAATCTATGTGTTCAGTGTTAAATTTCAGAGATGTGCCTTTTTTTTTTTTCTCAACACATGGCCATAAGGAGCTTTCTTGAGGATAGCCTGAGAGTCTGGGTCTGGAACTTAGTCACATAAGGCGTGGAGATAGAGGGGATATGGGGGAAGGTGGACCTAGCTTTGGAATATGAGAAACTGCAGAAGTCACTCAGCAGAATATAGTATCTTAGAGGATACAGAGAATATAAGATATATTCAGAGTAAAAACTGATGTGACAGGGTCATCTAAGAATTTGAATTGTGCACAAAAGGGGGTAAGAAATTTACAAAAGCAAGCTTTAGCTTTAGGCAAGTTGGTAAGCATGACACCGGGTTTCAGCCAGCAAGATGTTCCAAGAGAAGGAAGGTCCCGGGGAAGATAAGGTTAAAGGCAGACCTTGAACCCCACACTGATGGCTTGGATGTGATTAATCCCTGATGTCTAACATTGGGATCTATCTTGGGTAGTGGGGCAAAGCAAAGGTAGCACAGTAAATGAAGTAGGTCTGACTGTGGAACAAGGAGGGAACAGAAGCCGGAGGGAAAAAAGACAGTCTCCCACCACTGAGAAAGTGCTGACTGTTATTTGTGGTACTACACATACTGCTGTATTTATTTCGTATCCAGTGTAAAATATATATTTGTTCCAGGATCATTTACTGATTTTGCCCATGGGGAAAAAGGCATGTATGTAATATATTTCTCAATGACATTTATGAATGTCATAAATGTAATGACAATTATGAAAGGTTGGCTAATAGACTTGTAAATAGTATTTCCAGGGGGCCAAATCTGTTAGAAAATGAACCAGTCAAAAAGAGTAAAGTTTACCTGTTGCAAATACAAATTATGATCCTCTGAAATGAAAATAAAATTATGTTTTATTCTTTGATATATTGTGCATGGTATCCATGTTCTCTGCTTCTCTTTCCCTCTGTCTTCTGGCTTTTTGGCTGCTCATTAACACCTCCACTAGAAAGTACAAAGGGCAGTGACAGAAATAAAAATGCAAATTGAACTGTAACCAAGAATTTAATATACATATTACATTTTATATACATATATAAAAATATATTTTTAAATGCCAACATAAGAATGATATAAATATCTCAATTATAAAAATAAATTGTGACCCTGATTTGCATATGGTGTTTTGGGTATACAAAAAATAATGAGGAATTGGAATCCTTTCCATACCAAAGGAGAAGTTCACAGAATGTTATCAGTAGAAAGGACCACATAGACAGAATGAATGAGCATCCATCCTTTTAGGTCAGAATTGCAGAAAAATTAATTTTTTTAATTAAAATTTTTTAAATATTTATTTATTTTTGGGAGACAGAGACAGAGAATGAGTTGGAGAAGAGCAGAGAGAGAGGGATGCACAGAATCCCAAGCAGGCTCCAGGCCATGAACTGTTATCACAGAGCCCAATGTGGGGCATGAACTCCCAAATTGTGAGATCATGACCTGAGCTGAAGTCAGACACTTAACTGACTGAACCACCCAGGTGCCCAAGAAAAGTTCATTTTTTAAATATTAATTACAAGGTATATGCCAACTCTTAAGACCTAACCACCTTTCTGGAAGGAAATTGAAATCTTGGCCTAAACCATGTAAAGCTAGGTCACTTGCTGGAGTCAAGTAATGCACCTGCAGTGGATATCCTTTTTTTTAAAAAAATTATTTTAATACTTTTTCAAAAAGGAAGTTTGGGTGGCAATATATGACACTAGTAAATGGATATACATCAAAGTATTAATATTATATTATGTGTGTTATTTAGGTTATTTTTATTATGTTTATATCTTACATCATAGATTTTCTATAATGCTTATGTATCAATTCTATAATCCAAAAGTAACTTTTAAAGAAAATTTTATGTTTCCTCCCACATGTTCAACTGTCAATGAGTTTGGTCTGTGAGTTTTGTTAGTCAAACCCATTTCAATGTGGGGTGGAAACAAGGATCAAGACTAGGAATTTCCATTATACAAATAATTTTAATGATCAGAGCATGGAGATTAGCCCTACTTATCAGGCTGCTTCCAATAGGAAGGACTTTTTAAATTTAAAGACTGAATGATTCAACTTGCAGGAAATTCAGTGACTCAAAATATTATATTTTCTAAGTGATGTTATAAGATAACTGGGCACAATTAACTTGTGGCTATGTGAAAAACAATTACCAGCACAAAATATTAATTTTTTTCCTAGGTATTGACTATATTCAGTATTATATTAGAAATCTATATTAGCATACTTAATATGCATGTCATATATCATGTAAAATATCATATATCTACCTATATATGTTAAACAAAAGGCAATTGAGGATTACACTTGTTATTATCTGTTAGTATCGTCACTAATTATTTCAAGGAAGTTATAGATTTAAAAAAATTTTAGTGGCATCTGGTGAAAACAAAGTCATTAGAAAAATTTCACAAATCCTTCTAGGAGGGTAAATAATACATTTTTGATATTTTCATGGTGCAGACCTCAAGAAGTGCCTGACTTATCTGCCTAAACTTGGAGCTTATTTCAAGATGTGTTGATTAACTGAAGAATACAATTTCTGGTTTTCAAGATTGATTATCTGAAATCAGTCTGTAATTTCTGGCTCCACCACCAAATTTGGGCAAACTTGGGTAACCCTCTCTGTGTCAAAATGCTCACTTGCTCACGAATCCTTGAGCAAACTCACGAAATTTTATGCTGAGATTTACTATGAGTAATGCCAAATCAAATTCAGAATTAAATGTATCCTGAGTATGCCCCATAATTTGCTGCAGTAGTCTAATTTGTTAAATATAAAATTTTTATTGAAATGGATAAAAGTGGTCATTGACTAGCATTAAAGCCATAGTTGTAGACTAGTTTAATTAATTGGTTTATAGTACTCCTGATAATATTTCTGTATTAATTTCTACTTAGGTTATATTCCACTATGTTTATCAATAAAAAACCCATTAAGTATCACATACCTCCTGATTTCCGAAAATTGAAGTTTATAGAAATGAAGTGCTTTTTTTCAAAATAAAGAATGGTGGGCTAAAACTCACATATGCAAATTCATGTATAATCAGTGGCCATTCTCCCTGTCATTAAAGAGCTGGAGAGGTCTTTAAAGGAGAATAATAGAAACTACAAATCTTTGCATATATAATCATCAGATGGAAAGATTAAGAATTTAAAAAAAAAAACTTTTACTTTATAAAAGATTTATTACCAAAAGGTTAGAAGATAAAACTAATTAAATCTGTATGCCACTTTTACAACTTATTAATTATTGTTGCTAGTTATTTAATTTCTGCCTTCTGTTTTTCATTTTTTAAATGGAGATAATTATAGGGCCAGCTGGGTGGCTCAGCCAGTTAAGCATCTGACTCTTGATCTCAGCTTAGGTCTTAACCTCAGGGTCATGAATCCAAGCCCTGCATTGGGCTCCATGCTGGGCATGGAGCCTACTTATAAATGAATGAATGAATGAATGAATAAATAAAATGAAGATAGTTATTGTGTCTTTTACACGGTTGTAGTGTTAACTAAATAACTTAATAATATGAAAGGCTTAGGACACTGCATGGTACATAGTAAGTGTTCAACAAATGTTAAATATTATTTCCACTATATGCCAAACACTCTTGTGCTCTTAACATACAAGATTTTATTTAATCCTTACAATATCACTGGAAGATAAGTATTACTACTATTTCCATATCGCGGATGAGAGGTTTGGTAAGAGGTCATATTTGCATAAGAGTCAAGTTTTAAACCCAAGTCTGTGTAATTCTGGAATAGAGATCAGCAAATTAAGAATGTTTTTATAACTAAACTAAAAGTTGTTAAAAAAATGGGACAGGGACTTTATGTGACCTTCAAAGGTCTAATATTTACATCTGGATCTTTATACATGTTTGCTGACTTTAGAGCCATTTTTCTTTCTATAATATCAGCCTAGCCTGCCTCCTGAAAACTGGATGCCTATTCTAACTGATAGAGTCATTCACTTTCTATTTACTCAACAGATATATGTGAGTCATCTGTATAGGTGCCTAGTCTAGAAAAATAAATGAGATACAGACATTGTATTAAGACTCTTACAGTCTTAGGGAAATCAGAGGGAACACTGATAATTGTGGGGCATTGTAGCAGTATCAGAGGGTTCTATGAAAGCACATAGAGAAGATCACTAATATAGTATTCAGGCATTAGATATGCCTCCTGGAAGAACTAATAGTTGAGACAAGTTCTGAAATTTTAGTTTAAGAGTGGGTGTACTATATTCTAGATAATGGAGCAGCACATAAGTATAAAGACTCAAAAAAAAAAAGAAAGGTGAGAATCTGAGGAGCTACAACTGTGGTTGAAGTTTATGGTATAAGGGGAGAGGACAGAGTGGGCACATGGCAAGAGATAAGGCTAAATGGGAAGGCAGGGTTTGAAGTACAAATATCTTCCATATCATACTAAAGTGTTTGGATTTTACCCAAGGTTATGAACATTGTCAGGCTATGGGACTGTTGGAAACTTTAAGCAGGTAGATATTTCAATGTTCGTTTTAGAATGATCCTTTTAGAAGCAGCATGGGAGATGTATTTCAGGGCATCAAGCATGAACGTGGGGCTTCCAGCCATGGAGTTAAAGAGACTCAATTTACCCTCTTACCTTAATAAACTATAAAAGTGAACAAAGATATAAAAGTAACTCTTCAGACATTGCATAACAGGCAGCAAAAGACTGTGAGTCCTGAGGGAAGGGAAATAAATAAGGTGAGTTCTATAATTGCAGCACAGGATTTCCTCCTGGAGGCGCATTCCACACTAGAGAACAAAGAGGGAGATTCCAAGAAAAGAACAGTTGTTACATAATTTAGGAGATAGATCTTGATGTGTAGAAAGTCTGAGATGTTTTTAAATGGAGATTCAAGATTCTGCAAATTAGGGAGATACACAGAAAAAAATGTGCTAGAAATACGCAAAGGGAGACCCAAGAGTCTTTGAAAAATATTAAGACATGCATGAATATGTGAAATTTTATAACATTGAGCAAAGAAAAACTAGGCGGTTTTGAGTGGAACAGGCCTCTGTAAGTGACACAAGCCTGAGACCATGAGGATTATCACCAGATATAATGGAGAGCTCTGCTTGATCACTTGGGAGCCACTGTAAAGACTTCAGAAAGTGCTACACTTTACTAGTAGGTTACATTATTCCTGAAGTAAATGCTTCTCTAGATCTGCCCAAACAAAACACAAGCCTCAAAATGATCTAACTAAAATATATATAGTAAAGAAAAAATATCAATAATATATTATCAAAGTTTATTGGATCTAAGTTTATTAGAGTCTTTACTATAAGAAGCTAGGAAAGGAAGAGAAATTAGAACTTAAATAAGGAGAAAGAAAATAAAAAGTAAGAGCAGAAATAAAAAAATGCAAAGCAAGCATTGGTGAAATTTATGAAATCCTAAGCTGGTGAAATTTATGAAATCTTTGACATCATCAATAAAATTGATAAATATCTAGCTAAGTTGATGAAGGAAAAAGAGGGAAGCCACAAATTACCAGTGAAAAGGAATAAAGAGGAGACATCACTACAGATCCTATGTAGTTTAACTGAATCATAAGGGAATATTATTAAAATAACAGAATATTTAGATTATTGTGAAAAAATATCTTGTGTTGACAGTAGCCATCTGGCAAAAGCCAGCATAACAGCAACAAAAATAAATAATTTATTAAGTACTTTTATGTGTCAGTTCCTGGCTTGGCAAGATAGAAATAAATGAAGACCAATCAAATGCGAAAAACTGACTGTTTATTCAAAGCTTGCTACATCAAGGGAACCAGACACTGTCCATTACATTTGGCAGAGACTAATGATAGGCAGAAGAATGGTAAATCATTATAGGTGAAAAAAGGATATGTTTCACATATGTCCTAACTGGAAGCTGATGGCATAGGGAAGCTTTAGCCTTGAAACAGAACATCCTATGTGATTGGTTAGGGGTACAAATTTGGCTTTCTCAGGTTGGTCCTAAGTTAGAAGTAGTGACAAAAATTAAGGAAATTGTTAGTTATTGATCAAGTCATGGCCATTTGGGGGTGATTGTTAATAGAAGTAATAGTTTAGCTTTTTTAGATTATTACTAGAGATAGCCATTTGACTACCTACAAGCCTGACTATAACAGGTTCACTTTCTGGACTATTTATTGTAGATAAAGGGGTTGGTTTTCTGTCCAGGTTGTGTCAGAGTTCTGTTTTTATGTATGATCTAGCCATCATCTGCATATTCAGTCCTTGAGTAATAAATCATATAGTGATACACCCTTTAATCTGACAGTATAATAAAAAGAGTAAATCAGTCCTTACTGGGAGCAGCTGAAAAGGCTTTATAGTGAAAGGAATATTTGAGATGAATCTTGATGTCTAAGCAAAAGGATGAGAAAGGAAATTGCTACCCCGGATTACAACATTTTCAAAGTAACAAGCAGATAAGGGTGTGATGTGTTCAGGAATTGGTGACCCTTTAAATAAGCTTGAGCATAGGAGTGGGGGATGGTGGACAGAACATGAGCTAGGAAAGAAAGGTTGGAACCAAAGTGTAATGGACTTTGAATAATAATAAGACATAATCATATGGACTTCAGGGGAGAGATGGGATGCTTTCAAGCCAATAGTTATAATGTTAGATTTTAGTTTTAGGAAGATAATTCTTATGAAAGTGGAAAATATGCATGGAGTGTATCGGGCAACTGTAAGCTTCCATGCAATCAAGGATGATATTTTATAAATCAAAAGAAATGGCCGTGAATGCCTTGATCTGGGCTGGGTCAGTGGGCATAGAGCAGAGTACAGATAGAGATGATCAGGGCAACATCTTGGACACAAAGTGAGTACTCCATAAATACAGTATGTTTTTGAGTGAATAAATGGAACATCTAGGAAGTGGAATAGATTGGGCTTGGTGACAGTTTGGATGTTATAGTCTAAGAATAGGAAAGACTTATGAACTATTAAAGTTTTTAGCTTTAATACTAATTGCACAGCAATGCTGTGGGTCAAAGTATGAAAAATAGGGACTTGATACTTGTGAGTGAAGATGCCAAGTTCAACTTTGGACATGTCTTGGGGATTATAAACTTTGAAAGTCTTTGGCAAAGTGGTATGGAGGCAGGAGTCTACGGGTTCACTGGTAGCACATGAAGGAGTAGTTGGAATCATATGAAAGGGTATAATTGGTCAGAAACACCTTTGAAAACTAGGGAAGGGGATCTAATTCTTGACTAAATACACTGATTTTAAACAGTAGATAAAAGAGGAACTATCAGTATTTGCCAACTAAAAACTGTCCCTGTGCTCCTTCTTTGGAATTTCCTTTTTCTATTGCTTTTCTATTCCTCTTTTTGGAGGTAAGATGATGAACAGAGCACTTTTCTTAAACTGCAGAAATCAGGTTGTGTGGAGTGTACAGAATTCTGAGGATCTAACACTGAAGCATGGACTTCACGTATGTGAATGTGCCTGTGGCATGAGGGGACCTGAGCTGGAACCCAAGCTCACTTAATTTATGTGACATTGACCATGTTACTTCTTTGAGACACATAGTAAGGTTAATTACAGCCACCTTAATGAATTTTATGATTAAATGAATTAATACCTGGTGATATCTAGCACATAATTTGAGCTCAATGAATAAAAGGTGCTATTATTATGAAAAGAGCTGGAAGAGTAATATTAGAGAAAAGCCATAAATATAATTTGTATTTTGCCATGTACCAAATTGTTTATATTGCAAAGGTAATTGTGAGGACTTAGTTCTTTTCTCTTAGTATTCCTCTCTTATGAAAGAAATACTTTGCTTCAATAAAATAAATTTTGTTCTTTCTAAAGAAGAATTTCTTAAAACTTCCAAAATAACATTTTATTATTTCTTTGGTTCAACATATATGCTTATCTTTATTCAAAATTAACTCTCAGGATTATCTCTCACTATGGCATTTCATAGTACCAAAGGCTTATTTCACATCTGACACAGCACATGTCAGGTACTGTGAACATCGGAATACAAAAATGAATAAGGTTTCTTCTCTTGAGAAATTCATTCATTCAATAAAATATTTATTTATCACCTACTAAAGGGAAGGTACTTATTTGGTGGTGAAAATGCAGCAGAGAATAAAGGCACATAGAGACTCAGCTTTGGCAGGCTACACTGAAGTGAAAAGAGACAAGAGTACAATAAACAGATAAATAAAGAAGATAAATGTAGATGGTGCTTAAATAAGAAAAGAATAAAGAAATGATAGGTACAAAGTGACTGGAAGAGACAGCATGTGTGGCCAGATGGTCTCTTTGGGGCTAGGGGGAGGTGAGGTGGAGGAACATGACGCAGGAGTTACTGAATTATGAGACAAACTATTGGCAATAGTTGTGGAAAAAAGGAAATTATAGACATAACAACAACAAAATAGCCCAGTATGGAGGGAAGCTCTAAATGCTTTAGAAATAAATTACTTTGGAATAAAATCTTAGTCACTATAGGGGTTTTTATATGTTTATGTTTCTCACTTTAACTTCACTCTTCAACTAGGGATAAAACTTAAGAGAGGAAAAAACTCTGCTTTCTTAGATTTGTATATACATCTTGAATGTAAACTCAGGAATGTTGGATATAATTTTTGTTATAAATAATATTTTTGTATCATTGAATCAAATAGAGTTTTATTATGTATGTCTTTAAAATCTAGGCTGCAGATCTTTAAATTTCTTAATTATCTAACCAGCATGTAGAATCAAAGTTGGTACTTAAAGTCCGTGGAACTGGAAAGGACCATTTTGTCTAAGTTGCTCTTCTTTTGCAGAAGGTGGAATAGAAAGAAATAACAGAAAGCAAAATAAAAGAAAGTAAAGGGGGAAAAAAGGGTAATTGGCAGAACAAGAGTAGAAACCACGGTTTCATAGCACTGAATCAAGTGATTGTCTTTCTGATTTTCTTATCCATTTCATAAACAAGGGCTTCCTACATGCCAGGCACTAGATTAGGCTCTGGGTACCTATAGGAGTAACAAGCTCATTGCAGGAAATCATTCTCTTATTCCCTAAGATTTTGTAGATTGCCAAAAGACGTCTCAATTAAGCAAATTATAAGTCATAATGTCTCAAATAAAATAGGCATTATATAGAAAATGTCAAATTGATATCTGAGAACAAGTCCTTATTGTTTATCCATTTGCATTAAGACTTTGTAAACTGTATTTTAACAGAGAAGACTTTTGTATTATGGATTTTGAGTTTAAATCTAGACTCTGAAACTTACAATTTCTGATGTAGAAGAATTGCTGAGCTTTAGTTCCTAGTGGCAAATTATGACAAAAGTCACCAGCCCAGTGCTAGGAACATAGATTGGACACTCAATACACATTTACCTTTTATTTTGCTTTGTAAGTTTATACTTTCTTAAGGGAAGAAAATATGCTTGTAGAAAAGTGTTTGCAAGATGGACCCATAGGATCTAATCTATTAATTCATGCATTGACCTTTATGAATGACTGTAAGACTTAATCTGACATTTAGTTTTTTACAAATATTATTACTTAGTTATTTGGATTAAGATAGTGATAGTTAACTTTCCATTATTGGAAGCTGATTATATTTGGTTGATTTTTCTGAATCCCTAAACTTCTTTTAACTTTACCAAACACAGACCAATTTTGCTGCTATTTCATCACTATTGTGACTATAAAGGTCAAATAATGGCAGAACAAAAATTATCTTCTTCATTTATTTTTTCCTCTTTCATGCTTTTTCTTCTGGCCCCTGAATATACTAAAAATAGGAACATTGAATTAATAATCTATGAAACATTGTGTAACCATTTGCAATAGAAATTCAGTTTTTAATCTTAGCTCTTATCCTTACTAGCTTACATAATTTTAGACAGATGGCTGTATTGTTAGGCTTCAGTAGCCTCCTATGTAACATGTGGGTATTAATACTTACCATAGGACTGAGAGGTGGATTAAATGAAATACTATCTGTAAAGTATAGAAAGTATTTCATAACTGGTAACTTTCTTTTTCTCTTTAGATATTTATTTTATAAACAAGATTGTTCTCCAAGAGCTAATTGCTGCCTTCTGTTGACATAGTTAAACTTAAATGAACATTTGAAATCCCATGTATCATTTATCACCTAGGCATTAATCATAGAGTATGATAAAATATCATCCAGATTCTATGTCTTAGAGGCTATCAGTAAGAATAGACTTATCTGCCACAGATTTTTTCTTTTTTTAAATGTTTATTTAATTTTTTGAGACAGAGAAACAGAGAGCACAGTATGGGAGGGATAGAGAGAGAGAGAGACAGACAGAATCCCACACAGGCTCTACCCTGTCAGTGCATATGGCTTGAACCCATGAGTCATGAGATCATAACCTGATCCAAAACCAAGGGTCAAATGCCTAACTGACTGAGCCACCCAGGGCCCCCTGATTTCGTATTTCTTAAAATGCTGTGTGCCCTATGTCTGTTGGTTTCTCTAAGGAATAATGAATTAATTAAATATGAACCTTGTCCTCAAAAGGCATGAAGACCATAATAATTATAATACACGTGGAAAGAATGATGCATACATCTCTTTTTCTTTCCCTATTTATCCTCCCTCAGCAACTCCTGAAACTCTTCTACTTTGCCTTCTAAAATTCATAGTCACTCAAAAAAAGTATTTCCTATATCCTCAATCTCTCTGACGGAAACCTTGCTCTCATCTGACATGGCTTCCTCCACAGCCTTCTCAAGAACTAACCCTTGTCTCTCTATATCCCTGACCCATTGATCTTAATGCTAAGGAAGATACCCACCTTGTTTCTCATTACTACACTGCCCATTATGGAAGCCACCAGTCACATGTGGCTATTTATTAATTAAAATTAATTTTAATTTATTAAAATTAACTGACATTAAAAACTCAGTTCCTCAGTTCTATTAGCCACATTTAAGTGCTCAGTAGCCACTTGTGGTTAGTGGTAATAATATAACATAGATATAAGACATTTTCATCAATGCACGAAGCTGTATGGAAGCACTATTCTAAATTATTCTTTTAGCTTCCTCTCTCAAATCCCTTGCTTTGAATGTTACCACCCTGTGCCACACTGCTCAAACCTGGTGACAGTCATCCATTCTTTTTTCATGAGGCAGCCCCAGGCTCATCTTCATCATCTACCTGAATGATCCTCCCATATGTTGGCACCTCAATTTCTTGATCTCTCCTTCCTCCAAGGATCTTGCTCTTTGTTCTAACTTAATCCTTCTCCAAACGGATTTTTTACTTTATTCTCTTACTAAAATTTATTTTGCCAAGGTCACTAATGAATACCATGTTGCTACGACTAATGATAGAATACCAGTTCTCACGTTACTTGACTTATCAGTGACATTTGCAAGGCTGATTACTTTCTGGTTTTAAAAACACTTTTTTTAATTTGGCTTCTCAGACACCACTTTCTTTTGGATTTCTCTTACATCGCTGGCTACTCCTACTTCATCTTCTGTGCTTTCCTTTCTTATCTAACTTCTGAATTCTGTGATGTGTCAGTGCTCAATCTTGATAGTGCTTCCTTTTTTGATTTATATTACCCTTGGTAATTTCATCTAGCTTCCTGATTTGAAATACTATCTATCTTCTCTCTGTCTCTGTCTCTCTCTGTTTGTCTCTCTTTCTCATTTTCGGCCAAACCTTCTCTCAAACTCCCAACTTTTCTATCCACCTACTTAACATCCCCAGTTGGCATTTTAAAATTAATGCATTTCCAAATTGACTTTCGATTTCTTTCATTAAACTTATCCTGTTGCCATTTTTTTTACCTTTCTAAATGCTGACTCCATTTTTTCAGGCAGTTAGGTCAAAAATTTTATCCTTGACCTCTCTCTTTTTTTATAAATCTTTTTAAGTTTTCTTATTTTGAGAAAGAAAGAGAGAGAGAGAGAGAGATAAAGAAAGAGAATCCTAAGCAGTCTCTGCACCATCAGTATGGAGCCTGATGTGGGGCTTGAACTCACATATCACAAGATCATGACCTGAGTTGAAACCAAGAGTCAGATGCTTAACCAATTGAGCTATCCAGGCACCCCTGATCTCTTTTTCTTACACTTGACATTTAATCTATCAGCAAATCTTGTTGGTTCCATTTTCAAAATTCATTGGAATATATTTTTTTGTTTGCTTGCTGCTTTCACTGTTTCCAGGTGGTTTAGCATCATCTCTTGCCCAGATTAGGCAGTAGCCACATAATCATTCTCCCGCTTCTATCCTTACCCTTGGATTGTCTGTTTTGAAAAGGGCAGCCAGAGTTATGATAGTAAAATATAAGTCAAATCATATGTGTCTTCTCTGTGCCAAATTCTCAACTGGTTTCCCCATCTTACTCAGAGTGAAAGTCAAAGTCTTTATAGTGGCATAAAGTGATAGAGTCTGTATACTTAAACTCTTTGATTTTATCTCCTGTTGTTCTCAGTCTCTATACTTCAGTCACACTGGCCACTTGGTATTTCTCTAACACACCAGACAAGCTCTTATCTGATTTCTTTTGCATTTGCTGCTTCTTCTGTCTAAAATTATTTTCTGTCAATGGATACCAAGCTTCCTCCTTCTCCATTTTCATTGAGTCTTTCCCTATCACCATATTTGAAATTGCAAAGCTCTATTCAACCTCTGTCACCCTCTAATTTCTTTCTCAACTTTGTTTTTTCTACATATTTTATCTATTCCTTCTAAATATCTATCTATCTATCTATCTATCTATCTATCTATCTATCTATCATCTATATTTCCCACTAAAAGGAAAGTGATTTTTTTCTTTTGGCTCATTTTATTTATTAGTAAGTCCTTGACACATAGTAGATGTTCCATATAAATTTATGTGAAGAATGAGTGGTGTTCCCTATATTAGTTGTACAATATGTTTTTTAATTGAGATATTTTGTTTCTATGCCTATTAATTTTTTCTTTTTTAAGTCTTTTTAATGTTTTTATTTAAATTCTAGTATATTTAACATACAGTGTAATATTAGTTTCCAGTGTAGAATTTAGTGATTCACCACTTCCATACAACACCCAGTGCTCATCACAAGTGCACTCTTTAACTCCATCACTTGTTTAACCTCTTGTTTAACCTATCCCTCCACCCACTTCTCCTCTGAGAACCATCAGTCTGTTCTTTATTGTTAAGTGTGACTATTTCTTTTTAAACCCATTTTAATTATTTAGATAATATAGATGTTAAGGTCCAGAATGCAGTGGAGGTATACCTGTTACACTCCAAAAACAAACAAAAAAAGGATAGAGACTTGTTTTTACAAACATCAAAAACAAATAATTCTGCTAAGAAATAAAGAATAAAATTACCAGGAGCCAGAGGAAAGAAAGTCCATCAGAGTGGGAGCTAAAGCCACATGTCTTATGGCAAGCCAGGACCAAATTAGGACAAGAGGGGCTGAGGTTTCAGTGTCTGCTCAGGGGGAAGAACTGAATGTGTGCTGGCCAAAGTGAAGGACCAGAGGGGAGACCACCAGGGTAAAGCTGGTGGAGGAGTATTATAAGGAGCAGGGTACTTAGACCCACTCCCACTTAATGAAGAGGAAGAATCACCATGGATTGGAACTTGGCCCATATCCCTTGCATGGGGTTAAAAATTACACAATTTGTGTCCAGTAGAATCCCCAAGGCTCTAATTTAAGTCCAAGTTTGGAGCCATGAAACCCAGAGGGCCAGACTGTGGCCCATCAAAGTCATACTAGTAGTTACCTCTACTCTAGGAAGAGGGAGGGAGATGGGTAGTGGTCCAAAACGACTTCAGCTTCATCTTCGCTATTTGTTAGGGGGAGAAAATCAAATATGAGAAAATGTTATCAATTTTCAGAGCCTGGTGAAAACATGGGTGATTTTCTCTTATTCTATATATATTTTAGTCATTATTTTAATGTAATGTTTAAACAAAAAAGTTTTAAAAGAAGTAGGATAGCTTTCCTAGCCTTTTTATGATGGTTCTAGTGGCTTAGGTCTGTTTCCCATATACGTCATTTGGTAGCATCAGGAGTGATTAAAGGAAAGAGTAAATTCCAATGAACACATTTATATACAAATCTTTTGTTTCTCGTAAGTTGTAATTCATTGCAATCTACTAAAAAGTACTCTCTTGAGATAAAAGTAAAAAAACATCTAATCTAATTGTTTGCTTTGGTTCCCTTGATCAAACGTGATCGCACTGACTTGGAGGGAACTCAAACCTGCAGGACTTTCCATGCAGTTCACATCACATGACATTTATAGTGAATGAGAACTGAAGCCAAAAGAGGCACTTACATATCCCTGGATGTGTGCATATTATTGTCAAGTAGACTTCACATTGGGTGTGTTTTGTGTGTGTCTTGCTTCAAATTGAAAACTTTGAACTCTTTTTTCGAGAAGTAATCCAGGTTTTGTTCTTACTTAGAGAAAGCTGCTCAAGGGTAAGTCTAGAACATTTATTTGCTGTAAATCTTTCTGAAAAAATTCTATTAGATACAATAATCTATGTTGTTAATCCATATTCATATTCTGTAGAAAGAGAAATATGTTTTTGATAGCAAATGGCCTCTTCTTCTAACACTTCTGGGTAAAAAATCTCTTAAATTTTTTGAATGCGAACTTGGAGTAAGAGCAACTTTGTTATTCTGCCTCATATGTTGTGCTTTCAGATGTGAGTTTTCTCTCTTTACATCTCACCTTAAAAGAAAATTCTCTGCTCTTCAGTAAAAAAAGTATTCCCTGTGAGAACTAATCTCATTCAAAATGTCATTTTAAAAAATATGCTTTGAATCATCCTATTGCAACCCCTGTTCACTTTTTTGGCTCACTGTATATTTGAAAGCTGCTAAATACATCTTACTCAAATTTTCCAAAACAATTCTTTATTGGAAAAATCTCAGGAGCCAGAAACATAAATATTTGGACCTAAAAATGCTCTTCTACATTTTAAGGATTTGGTGAAACTAGATGTTTAAAATAAAATTTTTCTCTTTTATGGTTTGAAGAAACTTGCCCATTGTAATTACTTGATATTTATTGTAAGTTTTAAAATTTTGTAATTTTTATAAATATGACTTGTTTGTTTCCTATATCCAATCTTGGAACTGGTGACCTGGAATGATGCCCTGATCCCACTCCTATGGCTCTGTCACTCGATACATTTAAATTATGTGGCCATTAATGCCTGCAGAGCACTTTAAGATATTCAGAATTAAAGAAGTACACTAATTCCAGATTTGTGACCAAAGATTTTTTAAAAGGAAATAACAATTGGGAAAGCCAGCAGATAGAATTGAAGAAGCATTTTAACCAAAGGTTGATGAAGAATATTTGAAAGTAGAAAAAGAGAAGAGAATATAAACAGAGCTCTGAATCTGATATGATCCCTGGGATAGCATGTGCAGGAGTGCTAATAACAGCTGATAATGTTTTAAAATTCATCTTCTTATCTGTCATAATTGTGCATGAAAATCATGCAAGGCACTAGTAATGTACCTGTGATGGGCTTGAGACGTGCCATTCTCCTAGAAATATCAAAGGATGAGTATAGCTTTCATGAAAACAGTGTGAGGCATGTATGCTATTCTTCAGGCCATCACAACAAAGATGATAATGAAAAGGACTTAATTAGAAATAGCACTTTGAGAGGAATTAAATCACTTTAATAAATATAATTACCTTTTCACTGAATTAATCAAGGTTGAACCCTAACCTGTAACCCCAGATCACTTGCCAGAATTCTCTGTCTGAAAACCAAAATTTGGAACTTAGTCTTCACATAGATTCATTCTGGTGATCCCCAAATTTAGCTAATCAGTAGAAACAACTGTGTAGCTTAAGAGAAGGTCCAGGTTTGCCCCAGACCACTAACTCAAAATCTCTAAGAAGGACTTTGGGAAGCTGGCTTGCTTTTATAAACACTCCAAGTGTTCAGGAGCCCTTGTA
This sequence comes from Suricata suricatta, assembly GCF_006229205.1. Classification (NCBI taxonomy): domain Eukaryota; kingdom Metazoa; phylum Chordata; class Mammalia; order Carnivora; family Herpestidae; genus Suricata; species Suricata suricatta. The sequence continues at coordinate 117,297,616 of NC_043706.1, forward strand.
TGATAGGAATAAGGCTCAAATGTCAGAAAAAAAATTAGAACTTTCAGTAACTTATTAACAATTGATATCTGGAATAGAAATAAAGTCTATCAGTTATTTTGTGTGTACTATGTGTCAGATATTGACATGAATTTTTTCTGTCTGCATAATAACACATCTAGGAGTCATTATCCCCATTTAAAAAAATTTTTTTTTAATGTCTTTATTTTATTTTGAGAGACAGAACAGAGTGTGAGCAGGGGAGGAGCAGAGAGAGAGAGAGAGACACAGAATCTGAGCAGGCTCCAGGCTTTGAACTGTCAGTACAGTGCCCGACGTGGGGCTCAAACCCACAGACTGTGAGATCATGACCTGAGCCAAAGTCGGATGCTTAACCGACTGAGCCACCCAGGTGCCCCCATTATCTCCATTTTACAAACTAGAAGTTCAATAGCAGAGCAGGTCTGTAGTTTGCCTAAGATCTTACAGCAGGTAAGAGGCAGAGATGAGATTCCACCTACCTCTGGAGCTTACAAACCCTTCAGAGCAGTATACATACAGTATTCTGATTCTTCATACAATGTCCTGACTGTGTGTTTGGTCCTGCATGTTTAGTTAAGAAGACTTTCATGTTTATTTCCAACAATGTTCGAGAAGAAACATTGTGTGTTTTTAGAAAACTGGTATTAAATAAAATATCCCAGTGGTAAGTTTCTCTAAGTTTGCCTTCTTTCTACTGCTCTAGGTTTGGGTCCTTTCCCAACAGTGCAGGTAGCTGTAAGAGGTATACCCTCACTGTGGAGGAGAAAGCTCACTGGCAATGTTCTATCATTCTTCCATAGATCATGACCACTCAGCCTTTTCCCAAAACTAGATAAGCTTTGAAAATTTGGTTAATGCCTTTAGGTTTCCAGCAGCTCATTCCATTTTTGTGGCCTGAGTGACATTCTTATATAATGCTCTTATGTAAGTTCTTATGTAAAGTTACCTGAAAATTTGATATAATCTGTGTTGTATTGCAGCAAACCACAAACCAAGAATTTCTTACTGTGGGTTTTCTATAGAAAGGCAATGCTGTGAATAAAAGAAATCTTATAAGAAATAAATCAAGCCTCATAGAAGCAAAAGGCGTACTCATTTTTTAAGTATGAATGTCCTAAAATATTAAAGCAAAAAGGATGATAGAAAAATTCAGGGACATTGAAGTCAATGAATTATGCTTGATCATAAAGGAAAGGCTTTCTCTTCAGTTTGCAGCAGGCTGTGGCTCCCAGAATCATCCTGCATATATGTTGAATTGCATCGCTTCTGTTTTTATCCCTCTGCTGCATGCGGTGCAACAAGTAGATATGGACAATTATGTTTATTACTTTGGGGAATGAAGATGCTTTTCTGACAACCTGAAAGAGTGCCAGGGGAGCGTCTTTCAGACTCACTCACTACCCTCTTGAAGTAGTCAGGCTAACTGCATACAAGCTGGGTGTTTAGTTTGGGTTTATGGACAAGGGGAAAATATTTTGGCTAATGTGTGCTTACGTCAATGGCTCAAGTCCCAGTCAGTTGAAGTACTCTTGTTGCTTAACAAATGTCTGCCCAGTTTTGTAGTTCATTTTAAGAAATGCTGATAATTTTCTGATAAGTTGTATTGGAAGAGAGGGCTCTGTCATCAAAGCAAAAAGTCCTTCTGATCATAAGTACAGCGTGTGTGGTTAACATATATTTGCGTCTTTCATGCAAATATGTGCTTATTTAAATATTGAAGGAATAATGATCAAATGATCAAAGTAGCAATTAAATTGTAGCCTGGCTGTGTGGCATACATAAAATAGAGTTTCACTTGGCCTGCCTCCAAGCTATCAGTATAAACTTTGTTTTTCTTGGTCAAATTTTTGTGTCCTTTAAAAGTTCAATGTTTTGAAAGAATAAAGAACTCTTCCTTCTCTGGCCTTTTTCCACATCCTGATCTAGTCTCATCCTGATCTAGTCTTTGGTAGTATTTCTTCTTGGTACATCTGTACTCTGGCATCATTTGAATTGCAGAATAGAACAATTCTGCTAAAATGTCCAAGAATAGAATGATAAAGTTGAAAATGTCAACTTTTCAGAAATAGATATAAACATTCACTTCTCCATGCTCATAGTTGAAACTAGCAAAATAAATGGAAACCATTGATTTTTATTTTGTTTCTTTTCAAGAAACTTAACCACTGTATAGGGATATAAAGATGTTTAGAGATGCAATTATAGTATAAGCCAAAATATGATAAAGAAATATAAAAATATTTAGGAATATGTAAGAGAAGATTACAGAGGATAAGCATCCTGTCCTAGGAAAGCTCCATTTCCAGAAATAAGGTGAATGAGATACTCTAGAAACTTTCCAACAATATACAGGAGAGCTGGATAAAATATGACAAATACTTTTATAAATACACAGTTGTTCATGCAAGAAAGTAAGGTAACTTTCTGAAGAGCAAAGGGAAAGTTTGAAATTAGAACAATGAACTGACACTCAGTGTAAAACTATCCTGGGGGGCGGGGGGAACAACAGTCTCAGTAACCCAGAGTCTTGGATTTTAATGAGTGCACACGTCATAATAGTTAAGGTTTTAGGCCTGTGCAAGACAAAATATATCTCTTCATAAAGCCAAAATTCTTTGAAATCTACCTATTTAGTCAGGGAAGTGGAGGATTGTCAAAACAAATAGAAAACAAAAATGCTTTGGATGACTAATAAAGGCAGAAGAGAAAAAAACTTGTTTTTCTTCACATGGAGTATGGATGGGTGAAAAATATCCTTCTAAAATTTGGGAACAGCAGGCTTATTCTTTTTTTATAATAGTTTATTGTCAAATTGGTTTCCATATAACAGCCAGTGCTTCTCCCCACAAGTGCCCCCCACAATGACCATCACTCCCTCCCCCTCCCCCTTCAGTCCATGGTTCGTTTTCAGTATTCAGTAGTCTTTCATGATTTCTGTCCCTTACTCTCCCCAGTTCTCTTTCCTCCTCCCTCTCCCTATGGTCCCCTGTTAGGTTTCTCCTGTTAGACCTATGAGTGCAAACATATGGTATCTATCTTTCTCTGCCTGACTTATTTCGCTTAGCATGACACCCTCAAGGTCCATCCACTTTCCTACAAATGGCCAAATTTCATTCTTTCTCATTGCCATGTAATACTCCATTATATATATATATGTATATATACATATATATATATATCACATCTTCTTGATCCATTCATCAGGTGATGGACATTTAGGCTTTTTCCATGATTTGGCTATTGTAGAAAATGAGCAGGCTTGTTCTTGTAGGGCAACTTGGAAATTCTAGATGGAAGAATTGACTTTAGGTCATACTTAGTTGGCAGTGCCCCAGAGTTTCTGATAGAAAAAAGTATCTCAGCAGGTGAACAGATTCACCTACAACTTAGGCCTGCAGGATCCATTCATATGGATAAAGCCTGGAAAAACATGAACTAGCAGCACAAAGGCAAGCTCACACAGAGAAACAATCAACATTGGGCTTGCTTGTTTAAGCAAAAGTTGACTCCAAGGACTTTGTATATTGTATTTACTATGTCTAAAATATAAATATGTTTAAAATATTTAAGTAAATGATAGAGGAATTTAATATCATTAGCAAGGGAAATGGTATTATAAAAAAAAAGATTGACACATGTAAGAATCAAATAGAACTTCCAGGAATTAAAGAGAATATATTGAAATTAATGTTCCACTGAGGAGGTTAAACAGAAAAGACACAGTTGGGGGATTAATGAAATATAAGATCAATTTAAATATATTTCCCAACATGCACCAGAAAGAAATGGAAATGTACAAACCATGAAAGAGGATTAAGGGACGTGAAGAATAAAATAATTTGTACAATAAACACCTCAGTAGCTCAGAAAGTGGGAATTTAGGAAGGGCAATGAAAGAGTTTAATCCTCAGTTCAGAAAGAAGAACAAATTCCAAAGAGGACCAACTAAACCAAATGCACACCAAGACATCTCATATTGAACTATTATAAAAAGTAGGCAGAATATCAGAGGCAATAATAAAATCTTAAGTGGTCAGAAAAACAAGATAGATTATTTTTACAAGAATGACAATTAGACCAAGAGTTGACTTCTCAAACAATCATGGGAGCCAGAAAATGTATAAAAATATCTTTCAAATTTTAAGAGGAAAAAACTGTCAGCTTATATTAGTATGCTCAGAAATCAAATTGAACAGCTATCTATGACATTTTCAGATAAACCCAAACCGTAAGTGTCAATCAGTAACAACTTATAATTAGTATTTTTCTGAAAGAGGAAAAATAATCCCAGAGGAAATGCCAGAGATGCAGAAAAAAGAACCAAATCTTTGAACTTGTGGGCAAAGCTAAAAAATATATTCTAAAATGTATCATTTTAGAAAGTTAAAAAAGACAAGATAACCATGGAAGGCAGAATAATGAATCCTTGAAAATGTCCATATCCTAATATTTGGACCTTGTGAATATTAAGTTACACGGCAGAGGGAAATTTCGTTTCCAGATGGAATTAAGGTTTCTGATCAGCTGATTTTAAAATAAAGGAGATCTTCCTGGATTCTCTCTGTGTCCCAGTGTAATCAGAAAGGTCTTTAAATGTGAAAGAAACAGAAGAGAGTCAGTTAAGAGATGTGACTATAGATAAAGAGTGAAAGTAACTTAAGGCTATGACTAGCCATTTCTGGCGTTGAAGACAGTGAAGAGCCATGGGCCATGGGACAGAAGGTGTCTTCTAGAAGCTGAAGGAAGCAAGGAAAGAGATCCCACTCACAGCCTACGGAGGGGGATTCATCTCTGCCAAAATCTTAATTTTACCTTGGTGGGATCTGTGTCAGACTTCTGCTCTGTAGAATTCTAAAATGCTATAATTTTGAGTAAGCTGTTAAGTTTGTGATAATTTGTCACAGCAGCAATAGAAAACGAATATAGATACCAATAATATAAAGGAAGGGAGTAAGGCATTTGAAGGTAAACCATTTTAAAATGTGCTTTTTTGGGAAGTAAGGTAGAAACACTGATTAATTTGTTAAATGAAGTGTACATGCTGAGCTTTTATGAACAACCATTGAAGGAATAGATAGGATATGTAACTTCCTAACCACATAAGGAAAAATGTAATAAAATATTTTATAAATTCTTAGAGATTATAATGGAGAAAATAAGAAATGAAAATAACAGGATGAAATGGAAATTAAAAATTAAGATTGTAGAAAAATTTCAAATACATTAATAGTGATAATAAAAATATAGATTAAACTCACCACTTAAAAGTGATTGTCAAATTGAGTGAAAATTTAGTGTCTAGCTATTGCTATTTACAAGTGATGTACATGAAGTATAAAAACAAAAATATGAGAAAAAAATTACAGAAAATACTAATAAAGCATGTTGTTGGTGCAGCTATATTAAAATCAGACCAAACATCTGAAGGTAAAAACATGAGGTTCAAAGAATCACTACATAATGATAAAAAATATAAAGAAATATGTGATCATTTTAAGCTTTTACACATCTATTAACAAACCCTCAAAACTTCCAAAGAAAGCTTTGACTTGACAAATTTCAAAGAAAAATTAATAACTTCAACATCATACTATGAAGTTTTAGCAGATTTCTTAATGACTGAAAATTCAAGCAATTAAAATTAAGTAACTTCAATGACATATTTAACAAGCTTGATCTAATAGCATATAAAGAAGCCAATAGTTCCAAATAAGGAAAAACATATTATCAACCCCACATTAAACATATATAAATATTACCACTTACCTTCATTAATAGATAATAATATATATAAAAGATTATATTACTTGATTACTTGATCAGTTCAAATTGATAATTAATAGCAAGTAGAAATTTTTAAAAGTTATAATTAATTTATAACTTGAAGAAATCATAATGAAATTTAAGACACATTTAGAACTATACATTGTTATATACGCTAAATATTAAAAATTTAGAAGAGAAGAAAAATATTAGAAAGGAAGAAAGACTGAATATTAATGAGATTGACATTTAAATTAAGAAATTTAAATTAAGAAATTTAAAAAAGAATATTGGAAATTATCAGGGGATTTTGGAAGAATTAATAAAAGTAAGAAGAGAAACTAATTCAGTTTGTTACAAAGAACTGGAAAACAACCCAAAAACTGTTTATAGAAAATACTGATAGAATAGACAAAGCTACAATAAATTCAAGCAATGGAAAAAAGAAATAAAAGGCATAAAGAAAATTAAAAATAAAAAGTGCAGTATAACTACAGAAATAGCAAAAATTCACTCTTTCAAATATGATACAAACTTATGACAATATATTCTGAGAATTAGAAAAAATCCCTACAAATTATAATTACAAAACTGACACAAGAATAAATAGAAGGCCTAAACAGAATTATATTTTATACAAAAAATGAAATCAGTCATGTGGCAGAAATTTACCAGGTCCTCATGAGGCTATTTTATTTCCCCAGAAATAACACCTGCCTTCCAGTTAGGTTGAAGTCACAAATCTGGTGCTAGCCAGTGGGATAAGGACAAAAATGAGTATATCACTTTCAAGACTGTCCTTCAAAATATTTTTTAAGGATCTCTGGCTTGATGTCACTTTAAACTGAAGGTAAAGAGATCTTAGATGGTGGAGCCATACAATAGAAAAAAACTGGAAGAGAGCTATCCAGTAGAGGTGCTAGACCAACATCCAGCTGCTTAAACTAGTGGATGATAAAGAGACCGATGTAGGAAGCAATTGAAACTTAGGAAATATTTTTAATAGCTGTTGGTACAATCCTCCCCATTGCAAAACACATATCCCAGATAATTGCACAGGCAACACCTACCATATATTCAAGGGACAGTAATTTCAATCTTACATAAATTATTCCAGAGAAGGGCAAGAGGAAAAAGGCTAAAATAACCTTAACACCAACACTTGAAATTAGTATGAGAAAGAAATAGTAAGATTTGTGAAAGAGAGAAATTCTAAATGAAATATTTGCAAATTGAATCCAATAAAAATAGATATGTATTATTTACACATGCAACAATCATTCTTCATTTAACAAACATCTTTCCTAATATGTAACAAGCAGCAACATAACAACTTTAGATACATCTAAGAAGAAATAGACAAAGATTTCTGCACTTGTAAGCTTTCATTCTAGCAAAAGGAAATAAATGAGAATTGTAAATAATAGACAGTCCTTAGTATCATCCTCAACTGAGACAATGTTTGGTTTGGTCCTGCCCAAGATCGCCTTAATTTCGTAAAACTACATCCTACTGATGACTCACACTGAGTTGTCATTAAAGGGAATTCCACCACCTGTGTTTGTTTGTTTCATATGAACTGTTATAAACCTCTTAACAATTAATTTATTATGACTTACATTGGATATATAAAACATCAAAACAGGATAAAATAATGAATACCCAGATATCCATCCTTAGCTTAAAAAATGAAACTATACATTCAGTTGAACCCCCTGGGTACTGCTCTGTGCTTGTGTTTTCTTCTCTATGTGCAGAACTACCACTAACCTAAATTTGTTCCCATTATTTACTATTATGTTTGTATGTATTTTTAAGTATTAGGAAGTATTATTTTATCATCTTGGATAAATGTTAGTGAGATAGAACAAATACCATCAATCTAAAGGTTGGCATTAATAGATAGATAAGTCTGGAAAGGTGATTCACAAATTTGGTAAAACCAAAAAGCAAAGGGTGAGCAACTATTTGCTGCTTACAAGAAACACACCTAAAACAAGAGAACTTTAAATATTTAATTGAAATCACAACCTTCATCATGCAATAAACATAATAGCTACTACCTGCAGAGTGCCCACTCAGGTCTGCCTACTCTCTAAATCTTTTGTGTGGACTATTTTATTTAATTCCCAGAATGACATCTATTTATTTGTCTCCTTAAAGACTTTCAAAAAAGTTTTAGAATTGCTTATGTAAAGATCATACTCATTTTTATAGGTTCCAAAGTACTTTATAATTCATGAGGGTAAATGATATTATTGTCTATAACATTTTATTTTCTGTTGTTGCTGGGTTTTTTTTTTTTGATGTAATAGATTTCTGTATTGATTTATACTGTACTGTCTACTGAACTGACTGTCTTAATTCTGGTAATTCTTTTGATAATTCTGGAAGCCCTCTTGGGTTTATGAATATAATTACATTTTACTTCTTCTTCTTCTTTTTTTTTGTTCTTACTGATATAACTAATACCTCCCTCCAGTTAAACTTTTAATTGAAGCAGTGAGAAAGGATGTATTATTTTTCTGGGGCCAACATAACAAAGTACCACAAGCTGGGTGGCTTAAAGAACAGAAACTTACTATCTTCTATCTCTGAATGTTAGAAGTCTGAAATCAAAGCACCTATTGTGTTGGTTGTGAGCCAGGGTTCTGTTTCAGACTTCTCTCCTTGGCTGGTAGATTGCTGTTTCATGTTCACCTTCTCCCTTGTATATGTGTCTGTCTCCAAATTTCCCCTTTTAATAAACACACCAATCATACTGGATTAGCCTCGACCCTAATGGGCTCATTATAACTTGATTACTTGGGTGAAGACCCTATCTCTAAATAGGGTTACATTCTGAGGTACTTGGGATTAGAACTTCATTCAGTATATGAACTTGGGGGACAGAAGGACACAGTTCAACTCAATACATGATATCCTTGTCTTATTCTGATTTTAAAAGGAATACCACTAGCATTCAGTTTTAAGTACATTTCAAAATAAATTTTATCAGGCTAAGGAAGTTCCCTTTAGTATTTTATTTAATAAGACTTTCCCCCCATACACATTATTTTTATTTCACTTCAGAGCCAGAATGTGAAAGCAGGTCATGGAACGTTAGCACTCTTGATATGACTGCTGTCCTAGACTGAGTCTCCACTTTAAACCCCTAACCTAACGGACTAAAATTAAAGACTCAAGAGATGTTTATCTTGGAAGTATCAACAGGAAGCAGGGGTAGCAATGTAGATTTATACAAAATAAAATGAAAGCAAACAGCACTAAAATGAGATAGAGTAATATTGTCATATCAAAATGTATGACACAGAATAATATAAATTATGAACTGTAACAGCATCAGACAAATGGAAATTCAGAGGGACAAAATTGTTGAGAAGATTTATAACATACCTGTTACAGCTTTTGACAGATTCAATAGACCAAAGAATGATAACTGATCATTTGAATAATATAATTAATAAGTTTACATGATGTATTATTTCCCCAAGGCATATATACTGTTAATACCATTAACATCACAAATAAAATCTCAAAAAAAAGAAAAAATTCTCAAAGTCAAAAAATATACATATCATTTATATCTACAAAACTATAAATCTAGAAATTAGTAGCAAATGTTTAAATAAAAGAGTTTGTCTAATCAACTTAAAGAAAACCAAAACTAAATAACCATTATTTCAAAGCTGAAAGAAAATCTATACTTGGTTTTTCAGAAAATATATTGGAGAACACTAAAACTTATAGAATAAAGCAAAGTTTTAATTTGGAAAAATTTATAAGCTTAAGTAATTTTATTATTAAGCTATACAGAATTAATATACATGAACTAAACATTTTATTCAGGAAGTTTAAGAAAATGTCAGCAAAAAAGAAAAGAAGAAGGAAAAAATAATTATGAAGTGGAATTTAATAAATTACAGAGTAAAGCAATAGAATTTATAGTGTTAAAAACTGAGAAAATGATGAAATAGTTCTTTCAAAATTATAATAAAAAGATAAATTCACACATACAGAATCAGAATTAGAAAGGAAAAAAGAGATTTAGAAACTTAGAATACAATGTTCAGTTCTGTTACCACCTTTGAAAATTTAGGACAAATGAGATTTGTGAATCAGTACAAAATATCCAAATTTAACCAAGAAGCAGGAACCAGAATGGTAGCATGGGAAAGGATTTACCAAAGAAATACTTTTCTTCCAGAAAAGACTCTGGTTACAGACGAATCTGTGATACAGAGTTTAGGAGCATGAAGACTAGTTCCAGACTGAATTCAAATCCCAGCATTGCCCTTTATTAATGAAGTACTTCAGGCAAGCCCTTTAAGCCTTCCTATGTCTCAGTTTACTCTCAAAATAGGGTATCTATCCTCTAGGGTTACTACTTATAACTCTAAGAGATTTCATCCATGTGAAGTGCATAGGGCAGCGCTTGATGTATAATGGGATAAAAGTATTATCTGTTATCAATATTATTGCCACCGATTACTTTCCAACTTTAAGAGAATAAGTTTGACATACAAAAATAATCCCATGCACTAGGAAAATATGAAGTGTGCCTAATTTATTCTCAGAGGTTATTAAGATCTTTGTTCTACTTAGTTTTTTGTTTTATTTTGTTTTAAGAAGAAGGAACCAATAACATGACACAAAGCACTGGGGCTGAACATTCATTCTCAAGTGGTGTCATTTCTCTGATAATGTCGCTGCTGCTCCCTATGAGTCTATCAGTCAGTTTCCTCTGCTGCCCCCAAGTTTCTGTTTTCTCATAACTTGGCTTATGGATATGGCTTCACTGATACCCCTCTCCACCATCACTCATCACACAGTATCCTTCAACTTCTGTCTGATTTCCAGTCAGTGTCTGAGCACGTTTTTAGTTCATTTTTCCAAAGAAGGAATCTGGTTGGTGCAGCTCCTCATATACGGCCATAATGAAGGTTGCTGGCCACCACCCAGTTCTGTTTCTTTGAGGCAAGAACCACAGATAGCAAGCATGATTATCTAAATAGAAGGAGTTGTAGCAGGGAAAGTTTCCTAAGAATATGGTGTAATGAGCAGCAATAATTTATATCTCTCTATCTTTCTATATCTATCTATCTATCTATCTATCTATCTATCTATCTATCTATCTATCTATCTATCTATCTTGCCAGATAATAAGAGGAGAAAGTAAGATGTAGAAAACTTGTTTGAAGAAATAATAACTGAAAACTTCCCTAACCTAGGGAAGTAAATAGAAATCCAAGTCCAAGAAGCACAGAAAGTTCCAAACAAGACACCCAAGGAGGTCCACACCATAGCACACAATAATTAAAATGTCAAAAGTTAAAGATCAGGAAAAAATTCTAAAAGCAGCAAGAGAGAAACAAAAGGTTACTTACAAGGGAAAACCTATAAGATTATCAGTTGATTTTTCAGCCAAAATTTTGCACACCAGAAAGGATTGGCATGCCATATTCAAAGTGCTGAGTTGAAAAAAATCTACAGCTAAGAATACTCTACCTGGCAAGGTTATTATTCAGATTTGAAGGAGAGATAAAGAGTTTCCCAGACAAGCAAGGTAAAGGAGTTTATCACTACTAAACTAGACTTATGAGAAATGTTAAAGGAACCTTTTAAGTGGGAAGGAAATGGCCATAGACATAAGAAACTTATGAATTAAAAAAAAGTAAAATATGACAACATATACACCAAATGTAAGGCAGTAAAAAGGGAAGGGAATGGGAAAAAGAAAAAGGAGGAAGTTTTTTTCTTTTTCAGTTTTCTGTTTTAGAATGTGTTTGAATTTATATGATCATCATATTAATATAGACTGCTATTTACTTAGGATGCTATATATGAACTTCATGGTAACCGGAAACCCAAAACCTATGATAGATACACAAAATAAAGAAAAAGAAAGCCAAAATAACACTATAGATACTCATGAGTCACAAAGAAAGAGAGCAAGACAATAAGAACAAAGAAGAACTATAAGACAACCAGAAAACAAATTAAAAGAATGGCAATGTGTACATACTTATCTATAATTACTTTAAATGTAAATTGCCTAAATGATTCAACTGAAAGACATATAGTGGCTGAATGGATAAAACACACACACACACACACACACACACACACACACACACACAACAAGAAGACTCATCCATATGCTGCCTGAAAAGACTCACTTCAGATCTAAAGACACATATACACTGAAAGTGAAGGGATGGAAAAACATTCACCATGCAAATGGAAATGAAAAAAAAAAGCAAAACTTATATGAGACAAAATAGACTTTAAAACAGAGACTAACAATAGGAGACAAAGAAAACTTACATAATGATAAAGGTATCAATCCAACAAGAGGATAAACAATTGTAAATATCTATGCACACAATACTGGATCACCTAAATACATAAAGCAAATATTAATGGACATAGAGAAATGATAATAATAAAATAATAATAGGGAACTTTAACACTCTACTTATATCAATGGGTAGATCATACAGACAGAAAATCAACAGGGAAACAATGTCTTTCAGTGACATATTGGACCAGATGGACATAACAGATATATACAAATCATTCCATCCAAAAACAACAGAATACACATTCTTTTCAAGTGCACATGGAACATTCTCCAGAATAGATCACATATTAAGACATAAAACAAGTCTCAATAAATTTAAGAAGAATGAAATCAGACCATGCATCTTTTCTGATCACAATGGTATGAAACTAGAAATAAATCACAAGAAAAAAAAAACTGGGAAAAAACTGCAAATATATGGAGACTAAACAACATATTAAACAACTAATGAATCAAAAAAGAAATTGAAGAATTAGTAAAAAACATATGGAGACAAATAAAAATGAAAACACAATAGTTCAAAAATCTTTGGGACACAGCATAAACAGTTTTTAGAGGGCAGTAAATAGTAATACAGACCTACCTCAAGAAGCAAAACAAACAAACAAACAAACTCAAATAAATAATCTAACCTTATACCTAAAGGAACTAGTAAAAGAAAAACAAACAAAACCCCTGATGAGTAGAAGAAAAGAAATAATAAAAACCAGAGCAGAAATAAATGGCATGGAGGCTTAAAAATATAAATAAATAGAAAAAAATCAATGAAACCAATAACTGGTTCTTTGAAAAATAAACAAAATGGACAAACCTTGAGCTAGACCCATCAAGAAAAAAATAGAAAAGGCCCAAATAAGTAAAATCAGCACAGGGCCTGCTTCAGATCCTCTGTCCCCTGCTCTCTCTCTGTCCCTCCCCTACTCACACACTCTTTCTCAAAATGAAAAAATGTTAAAAGAAAGAAAGAGAGAGAGAGAGAGAGAAAGAAAGAAAGAAGAAAAAGAAAGAGAGAGAGAGAGAGAGAAAGACAGAAAAGAAAGAAAGAAAAAGAAAGAAAGAAAATGAAACAGGTGAAGTAACTGACACCACAGAAATACAAAGGATTATAAGAAAATACTATGAAAAAATAAAAGCCAACAAACTGGAAAACCTATACTAAATGGATAAATTTCTAGAAACATACAATCTTCCAAAACTGTCCAGTTTTTGCAGCACCATTTTTTTGAAAAGATTAAAGGCTATCTTTTCTTCATGGTAGATTCTTGTCTCCAAGTCTAAGATTAATTGACCATATAATCATGGGTTTATTTCTGGGTCTCTATTCTGTTTTATTGATCAATGTGTCTATTTCTGTGCCAATGCCATACTGTTTGGATTACTACAAATATGTAGTATATCTTGAAATCTAATGATTTCTGTAAAGGTCACATCACTTACCAATGAGAAGAGGTAAGATTATTCTATAAATAATGCTAGGAAATTGCCATTTAGAAAAAAATAAAATGAGACTCTCAGCTTGTATTATAAGCCCAAATAAATTCCAAAATTGTTTAATGGTTTCAGTGCAATAAACATAATACAAATGGTAAAAAAATGAGGCAAATGGTTAACTTTCAATAGCAAGAGTTTTATAAATTAAAAAAGCAAATATCTTAAAAATATAGACAAAGCCAATAAATAGGATCTAAGAATCCTAGGATCAAATAAGAAACACAAAAGCCAATAAATAGGATCTAAGCTCACTAGTAAATAAGATATACATGCAAAATGCTTTTTTTCTCTGTCAGTATAAGAAATATGTATGGCTCAGTCAGTTAAGTGTCCGACTTTGGCTCAGGTCATAATCTCACGGTTCTTGGGTTCGAGCCCCACGTCGGGCTCTGTGCTGGTGGCTAGCTCAGAGCCTGGAGCCTGTTTCAGATTCCCTCTCTCTCTGACCTTCCCCTGCTCGCACTCTCTCTGTCTCTCAAAAAATAAAAATAAAAAACATTTAAAAAATTTTAAAAAAGAAATATGTATGATACTTAGTTCAGGCAAGATTATAATTGTGAGTATTGCTCACATTTCTGCTAGAAGTTGAAATTGGTACATCATATCTGAAAGGCAAGCTTTAAAAAGGTCATATATTTTGACTTATTATGAATCTAGCCCAAAGAAACAATTTAAAAAACTATACCAATGCTTATCCACAAACCCTTTTAAAATTTTTATTTATAAATGAAAACTATAAATCAATAATTATGCACAATTATAAAATATATAAGAAGTACATTATAAAACCACACATTGGAAATTTAGTGAAACATAAAAATGCTTATTTGACACAGATAAAATAGTATTTGGTGGGGGGAAAAGGCAGGATACACTTGCTTTATATGGTATATACAATAGATCCTTGGCATTTAAAAATGTAGCATTTGATTATTTAACATTTGGCTATTTGTAATGGACCTCAATGGTCCATGATGAAGAGTATGTTTTCAAGTATGGTGATCGCTTGTGAAGGATTGCAGATTCTTTTCTAGTCAATGTTTGTTTATATGTTTCTTCAACTATTCCTCAATTCACTTTTTAAAATAGAGTTCTATAAAGACAGTCCTAAATTCTTTGATATCAGTATACTCAACAGATGTGAATATTTAACAGATTTTGTTTTTCCTCCAGGTCATTATCATCCACAACCACCATCCTCTTTCCCCATCCTGCTCTCCAAATATTTATCAGATCCTACAGCGTAGAGTTGGATGTGCTGGGTTGGATACAGAGGACTAGATTGAAAGAGTTTGTTATGAATGTAAGAGGCCTCTGATGGCACCTTGCCCTAGCACCAGTCAGTAAGGATGTGGCTGCTTGGGCTACAGGAAGGCAGCTGTCCCTTTAGAGCACACTATTTTAAAGCACAGCAACAAAAGGAATAAAAGAACACTCCAAAGCTAAGACCTCTTGACTCATTATTCCAAATTCATTATGGTTAATAAATCTCAGAGCTGTATTCTAAAACAAATCAGTTATTTATAAATAATTGATTTGGGTGAAATTGAGGTCAGGAACACTTTGAATGCTGCATGAGTACACATTTCTACCAGCTAGCTAGCTCCCTAACCCCTTTATACTTCAGGCCTCATTTGAATGCCATTTCCTCCACAGAGCTTTCCTTGACACCCAGGAGAAGCTATTTTCCCTCCTCTCTCATAGCACCTTATTCTTTTCTGTTGTAGCACTGGTTTGGAAATCAAACAGCCTGTATTCCATCCCTCTCCCCTGGTGGGACTATAGGCATAATACTTGACTTTCTAAACTTCAGTTTTCTCATCTATAATACCTATCACAGAGGAAAACTGGGAAGAATACATGAGATCATTTATTTAAAGCACTTGACATAGTGCATGGTGCCTGGTAAGCATTTAAGCAATGTAAACCATTCCTGTAATAAGAATTTATAAACGTATGTTTATATGCACATTTATTTCTTTAAAATATTGCCTCCATTAAGGTTTTATGTCATGTCTGTTTTATTTTCTTCTTTACACTCTGCACCTAGCCTAGCACCCAGAATACACAAAATAAATATTTGATTTAATGGAAGAATGAATGAGCTAAGATTGGAATGAACTTGCTTTATATTCTAGGACTAGCCATTTATGAAAGGTGAAATCTTTCATGTTCTTGTTCATAAGCTTTCAGTTTCATACTTTACATGTCTTATGTCTTTAATTCAGACCCAGAGTGTGTACAGAATGAAGAAGGGGCCAGACATATTGTGATTACTTTTAATGGTTCCCCATTTCTGTCATGGTGTCTTGGACAGACCTATTCTGGGATTTTGAAACTGGAGTAGATATTTGGTCTTATGAATTCTGTTCATTTATAAGAATGTAAAACATTGGTTTTCTGGGAAATGACCATATTATTAAGGTGACAAATGACTAGGAAAGACCAACTGAACATGAGATTAACATTATTAAAGGAGGATCATAGAATGCACTTAAATATTTTGCTTGTGTTTTCCGATGATCAACTTAATACACCCTCATTTGGAAAATGTAGGAAGAATACATTTAAAGCGGTAGAAATGGAGGCGCCTAGGCCGCTAAGTGGGTTAAGTGTCCAACTCTCAGTTTCCTCTCAGCTCATGATCTCATGGTTTCATGAGTTCAGGCCCCGCCTCGGGCTCTGAGCTGACAGTGCAGAGCCTGCTGGGGTTCTCTCTCTCCCTCTCTCTCTACTTTTCCCCCACTCATGCTGTCTCTGTCTCTCTCAAAATAAATAAACAAATAAGTTAAAATAATTAAAAATAAATCAATAAATAGGAAAAAAAATATCATCATACACTGCCCCCCAGAACCAACTAGTGTTCACCTTTTGGCACATTAACTTCCTTTCAGTCTAGAACAAAAGATTTTTAGCACTGAGAGAGCCTTTAGGCTCTGTCTCCCTGCCTGTCATCCTTTCTAGTAAGTACTTAATGACCTGTTCAAAGACAGAAGGAAAGCATGAGTTGGGTAAGATAAACTGAGCTAGAAATATGGAAAGCACAAAACATTATAAGAAAAAAATGGTCCTTCAACAGTTATTTCTCAGCATCACAAGAAATTGAATTTGTATAGAGTTTGAACCTCCCTCAATTAGAGCCTACTGGTAAATGATTACAGAATTCAAAATCCTAACCACATCACAGCAAACCAAACCAAAGCAACCAAACATCCTGCCCATCCTGCTGTGCACTCCCACCAAAGTGATCCAGAAGAATCACCTGCCCAATTTATACTACATCTAGAATAGGCTATATTTTTTTCTTATATTTACATGATGTTTACTGAACAAGAAATCCATATTTAATCAATATTTTTATTAAAACTCAGTGTTTAATAAGTTGGTCTTTGGGACAAGGTGATTTTAGAAGTAGTAATGTGGTGTGGCCCCCTCCCTAAGGAAAGGAAAAAAAACACACCTCAAGGCAACCTGGCTATAAGCATATGTGACAGCATCCCTCATGGCCTTGTAACAGGAGGCCACTTAATCAGACTGCATGTTTGCCTGTTACCATGTATGGGAGACAAGTAAAATATATGTATAAAAAAAAACTATGTCACGTGGCATTTGGGGCTCAGTGCTTTGGGTATGAATCCAACTGAGCCTTGCTGACACAAATAAAGTTACTTCCTGGAAAGAAAAGTCTCAGTGTCATGCCTCTCTGTTGAGTATCCCACTACATTACGAGAAAGTGATCATGATAAATAAGCATGGGTCATACAAGAGATTATTGCCGTAGTAGTAGTGGGGAATTTAGAAACATTAATGTTAAGAACTAATGTTTTATAATAAAAACTTTGTTTTTAGTAAATACTTGCATTTTGATGAAATATAATTCTGTCACTGAATATTTATAGCATGGGGATATAATCATAATATTTGAATCAAAAAGCTATAACTAAATGTTATATGCAATAAAGTTTTCCTCGTGGAAAAATATTTTTTTATTTGGAAAAGAGATTGGAAAGATGTTAAGCAGGCTTATCTGTAGGTGATAGGATCATGGTGATTTTATCATTCACATGCAATTACACGGGTTATTTGGGCTTTTTAGTATTTTCTAAATTTTCTGCAATGAATATATATTTCAGTTGATTGTCCTATCTAGGCAACCTGATATTTTTAACTCAGGTAAACTATCAGGCATTCTTAACCTTGAGTATTTGGGCTCCCTAAAGGTTTATAGGTAGGTGTCAAAGCATCTGTGAACCCTATGAATCATTGTACATAATGTTACATGTTGTATATATATATATTGTTCTTAGCAGAGGATTCTCATCTTTCACCAAATTCTCACACTGTAGTGTGACTCCCAAGGCTTAAGGAAAATTAGTTTCCAGTAACCTGCTCTAAATCTTGTTCACAGATGACAATTCAAAGTAGATGTCTCCACATTCCTCCTTTAAAAGACTCTATATATATGTAAACTCTTTGGGCTAGTGGGCCTTTTACATTAGATTTTAGTCTTCTGTGTGCATTTGGAACACAGTCATAATATTCATGGCAGTATATAAAATTAGCATCCATTCAAAACTGAAGCAGAAAAGGTAAGCTATTTATTGTGTGATGAGAACTGCATCTTTCTATCAAAATTCTCTCATATATCCTAATATTTTAAAAATAAGAATAGAACTTTCATATTACAGGTAAATAGCATAATTACTTGTTTTTGTTATAAATCCTTTTCATTAAATACATTTTGAAGTATTACCTATTGAGGAAGAATTCAACTTTGTCCCCTCTTGATCCTTATTTAAATAATCATATGACATAGACTTTTTACTCTATAAAGCTTCAAATGGTGTTTGACCAAAAGCAATAAAATGCTTAACTGATCTTTGTAAATGTATTTTCTTCTTGTGAATGGAGGTGGAGAGGTACTCCAAGCTTCCTGTGCCTCTTGCTCAGGGAAACTAAACTCTGATGGGGCAATGCCAACACCACCAGCATGCTTGAAGCCCTAAAGGACATTTTTTATTCAAAAATTAAATTTCTTGGAATATTTTTCACGTTGTTCCTACTCTTTCATCTTGGATAATTGTACACACAGACTCACACACACACTTCTTTCATTCATTAACTGAAGAATTGCACTCAGCTACAGAGACCACATCCTAAGTACTTACTAAGTTATAAGGAGAAAGAAGGGGATTCATTTTTAATTTATTATTCAATAAAATTATTATTTCCCATTTGGGACAGATAGAGAATTTGTGGCTCTTTTGAAATACCAGCCTGCAGCCTCATTTCTGTCCAGAGAACAGTACAGTCCTTTTGAGTTTGGCCCTATAAAATGGTTCGTTTATTTGCTTTTTAATTCCAGGGTTGATCTTTACACACACTATTTCATGGTGAGCATTGGACGTTTGCCCCCATCGTCTTTGGGGAAGAAGGCATGTGGTGGTTCTAGTTTTAAAAAAGTTCTTTATAATCTACAACAGTCAGCTTGAGTTTTGAAGACTTTTGCCTAAACTGTGACATGTTGAGGATGTTTGAACATTGCCATGTCCCTGTCACTAACCCACTGGTGGGAGAGGGGATGGGCCCCCTTGCTGTGGCGCACTCATTCCTTCCTTTTGGTGATTGACCCTGACCGACCATGTACACTACTGGAGTTTTTACTAGAAATTTTTAACTCTTAAAGATTAAGAATTCAGTTATAAATACTGTCTTTCTAAAAAGTATTCCCCAAGGTCTATAATAAGGATTGTTATTAGAGGATTCTGATTAGATCACTTAGATAGTATTCAAATAGTAAGACACAAACCAAGAATCTGAGAACATATGGACGAACAAGATACCTCGGGTTATTTTGCAGCACTTGACAGGATAATATTTAAGAGTACAAATAGTTCAACCTTCCAACTTTTTTATTTTTAACTTTCTTCTAAACTTTAAACTATCGAAAATCTGAGACACAGGGAAGCAATGTAAGGGAGAAGGCATCTGTGTGGTTAAAATGTTCCATTATATGTTAACTGTAGTTTCCAACTACTGATGTTCAATAGATAAAAAATTATTATTATGTTCAAAATAAAATGGAATCGATATCATGTTATAAACATAGCAAATACTAATAAATATCTTAATATTATTAGTAATAATTATTATAATGTTCAATATCATGGTATATTGTAAAAATATCTTTAATAGAAGCTTCTTTTCTCTTTTCTATATATTCATGAACCATAGAGGTGGGGTTCTCATGTCCTTCATAAATACTTTGCCCCACCACATCCCTGAACATCCCAGACTTTACCTTTTTTAATGTTTATTTATTTTTGAGAGAGAGAAAGAGAGGGAAAGACAGAGAGAGAGAGAGAGAGAGCATGAGCAGGGGAGGGGCAGAGAGAGAGGGAGACACAGAATCTGAAGCAGGCTCCAGGCTCTGAGCTATGAGCACAGACCCTGATGCAGGGCGCAAACTTATAAACTGCAAGATCATTACCTGAGCCAAAGTCAGATGCTTAACAGACTAAGCCACCCAGGTGCCCCCATTCCAGGCTTTTCTACATGAATTCCATCTAACCTGAGAATACTCATCCTTCATTTTTACAATCAGCTGATATCCAGGGAACCCTCCATCGTAACTCCATAGCTTCAGTACAGAGCACATGGCTAATCTTCATTCTTTTTGTCAACACAGTGACTTCAACACTACTTTTGGTGTTTCTTCCACTTCCTTACACCAAACACAAAAGTGAATTCAAAATAGATTAAAGATCTAAATGTGAGACATTAAACCATAAAAATCCTAAAGGAGAACACAGACAGTAACCTCTTTGACACTTGCCATAGCCACTTCTTTTTAGATATATTTCCTGAGGCAAGAGAAACAAAAGCAAAAATAAACTATTGGGACTTTATCAAAATAAAATGCTTCTGCGCAGTGAAGGAAACTGTCAACAAGTCTTAAAAGGCAACCTATGTAAGGGGAGAAGATATTTGCAAATAAGTGATTAGTATCCAAAATCTATAAAAAACATAACACTCAGTACCCAAAAATAACCCAATTATAAAGTGGGCAGAGCAAATGAATAGACATTTTCCCAAAGAAGACATGCAGATGGCCAACAGATACATGAAAAATGTTCAGCAGCACTTGCCATCAGGAAGTACAAATCAGGGGCACCTGGGTAGCTCAGTTGATTGAGGGTCTGACTTCAGCCCAGGTCATGATCTCTCACCACTTGTGAGTTCAAGCCTCGTGTCAGGCTCTGTGCTGACCGCTCAGAGCCTAGAGCCTGCTTAAGATTCTGTGTGCTCTAATGTAGGCATCTACTTTAAATTTTATCCTTCTTAATAGCCCATCTTCCATTATTTGTTTGAAATACTACCCTCTCATTTATTAATATCTGTTAATATTAATTAATATCTGTAAGTCTATTCTATTCGGTAGGTCAGTTTACCTAATATTTACCAATGCCACACTGAGGCTTATATATTGTGAAATCTGGTAGAGCAAGTCCCTTCATTTATTAATTGTATAACAACTGGATTTGACTTCCAATGTTCCACAGAACATCTGGGGGGTTTTTTGTTTGTTTTTTGTCTTGTTTTGTTTTTTGGAATTGCATTGAATTAATGTATTAGCTTGGAGGAAACTGACATCTTTCTATTCTTGTAAAAAATACTCTTTAATTGTTACTGATGGTTCCTAAATTGCCAAACCAAGAATTTTTTTTCTGTTTCTATTATCCTCAGTTTTTCTCTGATTTGATTCTTAAGACCATTTCAACATTCTTTGGTGTCCATGGCATTTCATTCTCCTGGTTTTCATTTTTGTTTGTTTTATTACACTTCTTTTGTCTCTTACCTGACTTTTTATTCTCACATTTTGTAAACATAATATTATTCTAATGGTCCTCTTCTCTTTCTGTGTGCTTCTTCCCATTTGCTCCAGAATTCAGAAATTTCTGTGTACTTTCATTGGTGACACAAGCACTTGGCATATTGTACGTGATGACTAAAGGCTTCTTGGACAAATAAATGAACTAATCATAGCTTCCAAACTGTCATCAACACCAGTGTCAGGTAATTATTGATTACTGTCCATGTTTGAACTCTGCTTACCATTTTTGCGTTACCTTATGGTCTCATTCTACTTTGTCTTATTTCTTGCTTACATTGTAATCAATCCAGAGTAATCACTATTTCCTAACGTTGTCTTTGTTTCTGATGTTTTTTTCTATCTGGGATCCCTTTCCATTTTTATTTGTTGAAACCCTATCCATTGCTTAAGGCCCATATCATCTGTCTTCTTTTCTTAGAAGTCTTGTCTCATTCCCTCTTATTTGTTATAATCCCTTCCACTTTTAAATATACATAGATACTCTTTGACTTCTACTCTCATTGCATTTGTATGCATCAAAAATTCTATTTTTAAACTGGAACAGATTAAGAAGAATGATAATTCCCAATCTTGTCAGGGGTGATGGAAGAGAAAGTCTCAAACATTGCCGGTAGGAATTTTCAGAGGATAATTTGGCAACATGTATCAAAACCATAACAATGCACATAGTCTGCGCATAACAGTTTCATTTCTGTGATTTTTTTCCCTAAAGGAACTGGCCAGAAATATATGTGTAGTAGTTTTATTATAGCATTTTGTAAAAAAAAAAAAAAAAAAAGTAAAACCTAAGTGTCTAACAATGTAGTTTTAGTTCAGCAGATTTTGGAATGTCCTTATAATTGAAGACAATAAAGCCAAAATAATCTTTTAAAAGAACACTTATTTACATAAAAATATTCACAGTATAAGAAAAATAGGACACAAAACAATGTCTCCAGTATAATGTCAAATATTCTGGAAAACAAATATGCTTAAAACTATTAGAAAGACATTTGCAAAATGTTAACAGTTGTGTGGGATTATGATTGATATAAATTTTTAAACTTTTCCTATATTTTCAAAATTTTTTATGCTTGTATATACTTTTAAAAAGTGCCAAGAAACTTGATGCTTACATTTAAAAAGGACTGTGCAGTATGCCACCCAGATTCTTTCTCCTCTCCCTCTACTATCTCATCTATTAGGACCTAAGCTCTCGTATCCCTGCTAATGGAGACACAGAAGGCTGAAGCCTCCCAGCTGAGACCCCCTTCCTTCAACTCCGGTCATTGCTCTTCCCTGGAAAAAGCTGCCCCTGAAGAGAGTTGCCTCTTCCAAGGTCATGCCCCTTGTCCCACAGGCAGTCTGCTTGCAACCACTTTACACATAGGGCTCTAACCCCCTCACTCTCTTGTTCCAGTCTGACAGAACACTTCAGGACATCCAGCACCGGAGCTCCCTGTGTACTTAGCCAAGGTCTTTGTTGACACTGTTTTGTAGACGACCTTCTCCCTCTGCCCACTCCTGCTTCCTTCCCCCCACCCCGCCCAGCTGTCAGTTCTGAGAGCACACCATAGTAAGATTTCTACGTAGAAATTCTCATTTCAGGATCTTCTTTCCAGGGAAACTGACCTGGAACATCTACTGTTCACTGGACACTTTTCATCTAGTACCCCTGAAAGTCTTGCAAAAAGATTTTTGATATCACTACTTTGCAGGAAAAGAAAATTATGTTCAAAACATTTACATAACTTGTGCAAAGACATATTGTTATTAAATGTCACAGCCACACCAAAAGCATATATGTTTGGGAATGTAGACCATGCTTTTGCATTCAGTCAAAGAGCTCTCTCTGGTTAACCTCGTGTTTTATTATTTTTGGTTTTTGCTTGTTCTTTCTGGTAGATAGTAAATTCTTTAGCTTCAGGGATTTTGTCTTATTTATCTTTGAATTCCTTGGAGGGTATTTTGTGGTACCTTGCACATAATAAGTACTCCATGTTTGTGAAATTGACTTGAACTATTCAAGATTTAAAGTGTTATTCTACTACTGTTCCATAAGAAACGGATTCCCTACGAGGAAAAGAAAATAATAATGGTAAGATATAACAACTTTAACTCAATTTATTTCATGAAATAATTTCCTATAAAAAAGTGATACCAGTTTTTTTTTCCTCCTTCCTCAGTATTAGGTAACAAAGTGCTATTTTCCAGAACTTTTAATTTTAATTTAATTACTTTAATTACCTAAGTAAGCAAATCAGTGAGGTGTAATAAACTTATATTAAACATTGCTGGCAAATATCACAGTTTTTACCTTATATTCCTGATTCAGGCTTCCATGAAATGTAAGTTATTTGAGAAAAGAACCTACTAAGAATAGAAAAATGTAACAAGAAAATGAGTTTATTTTTAACACAAAAATTGAAAGTTTATCAATAGAGTTGAAGCAGACCAAAATGCTTGAGTAAGTTTTCCAGCAACTATTAGAATATGTAATTGCAAGTTATATTTTTCTGAAAAGGAAAATCTGTCAGATTTGTCATCTTTAAAACACAAATGAAGTGAATATATAAATGATAGGTTATAATTTTAGGAATAGATAGTATTCAATCCAGGTTTGGGTTTAGCGAAAGGGCATTGGAAAATAACCTACAAAAGGCACAGAGTGTAGAGTTTTTCTGTTGAATAAGTTTTCTTTGTTCTTGTATTACTATAGAATCAATATGAAAGGGTATTTCAACACAAATTAAGGATCATTTAAGTTGAAAACTTATAATGCTGTAAGGCTTGGCAAAAGGCATAATGAATCTATAGAGGGCATTATTGGTAACTGACCCAAAATATTTTATAAAAGTTACCAATGCAATAGCTTTGATGTTCTCCTAGTAGATGAAATAGCCAGCTACACAGGTGGGATGATTTCAGGGGCCACCACCACAAGTTCAAACACTGTGTGTCTTGGAAATTTATCATTTTGATTGACTACTTTGTTTTCTATTACAATACACATCTTTCTAAGAAGATAATATTCATCCATTCCTCAATATTTTTATTTAGCCTTATTTTAGATGTTCTCTAAGAGTTTCCCAATAAAATATAAGCAACCATCTGTAAGCCTAGAAGATCAACTTATTGATAGTATTTTCCCTTGGATTCTAATTTTTCCTTTTGAATAGAAATATTACAGTCTTTGAACAAACCTCCATATCCCCCTCTTTCCTCCTCCATTAGAAAGTTCCAACAAAATGTGCCTCCTGCGTGCATAGGTATTTATGTTAAAGTGATTATAAACTGTTATTTCCTTACAAACTCCATATGCTTTCAAAGGACTACAGTTGGGTTGCCTTATTCTGTTCCCAGCCCCAACCCTGATAGAAATTTTCTTTCCAGTTCTAAAATGAGATTATTGTCTTCCTGAAAAGGCTTGGAAATTTTGAAATAGTCATTTTATTACATCACTGGAAACTTCTTAAATTAGTGAATGTTTTAGACTAATAAGGATCTTCTTCTGAGACTGCAAACATCAGTCAAGAGTAATTTTATAAATAACTTCAACATAGCATAATTTTTTAAGTGATTGGTTTATCTTAATTCCTACCTGAGATAATCTACTGAAAGAATAAGAGTTTTAATTTGAGAGAAAGGGAACATGGAGTAAGGGATGGCATAAAGATGTGGAAAATTCTTAGGGTACCATGAAAAGTGGGACTGGGTTTGAGAAAAAGATACAAGGTGGGTTAGATCAGCTTCTTATTTCAAAATTTTGTCTTAGGAACACCTGGGTGGCTCAGTCTGCTAAGTGTCCAATTTTGGCTCAGGTCATAATCTCACCTCTCATGGATTGGAGCCCTGCGTAGGGCTCTGTGCGGACAGCTTGGAGCCGGGAGCCTGCTTCCAATTCTGTGTCTCCCTCTCTCTCTGTCCCTCCCCAACTCATACTCTATCACTCTCTCTATGAATAAATGTTTAAAAATTTTTAAAAAACAAAATTTTGTCTTAGATTGGTTGTGATTAAGATAGAGAAGTTCAAACTTTTATCTCTTCTTGCTCTTTGATCTGTACTTTATTTCTGTCCCTTCCTATCCTTCCCCAGGACAAATGTGCTTCTAAGGAGACTTGAACTAAGCCTACTTTTACTAGAAATAAATCTAAATTACATTATGAGTTCATTGATTTTTGCAAGTTGGCTGGCATTTATGGTACCTGCTTTTGAGAAAAGATGTCTTTACAAATCTGAACAACAAACACCTGGGAAACATTTTACAACAAATTGATTTCTGGTCAGGCTCACAGTTACAGACCCCACGTCAACTGGAGAAAGTACCTACTAAAGTCAGCTGCCTATCAGATGATTTAAATAACTGTTTCTACTGAGCAAGTAGAAAAGAATGATGAGCTCATCCATTTTACAGTCAGAGCATCCCCATGTGGCAGGGTGGGCCAACTAAAGAGGGAAATGTGGGCTGGTAAATATTTAGTAATTATTTAGTGTATAAAAACTTTAGCCATGGGGATATTCTCTCAGTTTAAAATTATAAGAGTATTTTATTGGAGTTTCAATGATGGGTATGTATTTGGGGATAAAAAGCACAAAATGTACAGACAGAAAATAAAATGAAACAATGAAGACATGGCTCAACACACGCAGAAAAGGTACTTGGCAGCACCTTTTGTGAACTTTTGTGAACTTCACCTCTGTGAACTTTTGAAAATACATTATGTTCTTGGCCTTGACAGCTCCTCTACCTTATTCCCTTGTCACCTTTACCCTCCCCCCTCAAAAAAGGAGCCCTTTTCTTAGAAGGCTATTTTCCCTAAGAGAATTCTGCACGTTATTTCCTCATTCCTGAATCTTTCTAAGGAGGATGGTGCTTAAGAGTGGAGTTTTTTTCTGTACAAGTCATTAACTTTGTTAGAACTACACCAGATAAAGTCAGTGGGAGTCTTCCCTTCCCCGCATGAACTCTGTCAAGGCCATGGTTTCAGGCAGTTCATGGTTGATACAGAGAAGTTCAGAATCTTAACCATGACACTATGGAGCATATGGAAACTGAAACTTCCGAAGGAAACTTTCCACTTCAATTTCTGGCAAAGAAAATAAGACTGAGACAAGAGTAAGAGTTAGATCATGACACGTGTTACTTGGCAAAAGAGGAAGTCAAAGAAAATAGGATGAAGAAAAGCCTAGGAGACAACATGTTGGCGTCACTTTTGTACCTAGGACTCTCCTCCTCCTTTTAACTGGCTTCCAAGCTAACTATTTTTTTATTCTTACTGCTTTTATGTTCTTCAGTACTTCATAGTTAATGAGACATGTGTTGAAAGCAACATTTAGGTATTTATTTTTCTAGGGGGGTCTTTCTCCAATTGTAGAGCTCTCTCGGATATTCTTATTATTCTTGTTACTCTTGATAAATAAGAATTTAGTAATCTTTGATTTAAGAAATTAACTAGGTTCCTGAAAGCAATCCATTGTCTTGTGCACTTTTATTTTTTCTTAGTTAAAAATATTCTTCATTGTGTTTAATGGGAGAAAAGAATTCTGATGGTAAGTCTTGGAAACCCATTTGAAGGACATAAGGTCTAAATCCCTCTTTGTGGTCTGAAAAGGACTATGACAAGCAGAGACCTGGGGAAAGGTATTCAGATAGGACAACAGAAGCAGAGGTCTGAGGCTGAGACTATGCACGGGGGGATCAAGGATGAAGGTGAGATTTCCCATGCGTTTAAGATTGAGAGTATAGGAAGAAAGCTGGATTTAGAAACAGGTACATTTACCAACATAACCTGTAGCCAGCTTGTGGTTATCCTTGAATGCTAAACCAAAAAGATTTGGATTCATTCCAAACGCAGCCTGGACCTAGTAAAGATTTTGAGATGTGGGTTATATAATCAGATGAATTTTAGAATGATATCTCCTAGCAGCAAAGTGTAGGATTAATTGGAGAGGAGGAAATGTCTTGGGGTGGGGGGACAAACCAGTTGGGATACAAGTGGGGAGCCTTCTACAAAAGAGGAAATATCTCAGAAATAGGGTCAACAAGTTGTGGCTAGTAATTTATTATGGCAATAAATGAGAGGGGGAATAAGAAATGTGCTGATACAGCTTGAATAGTAGAGAAGGGAAGCAGGAGGAGAGGAGGTTTGAAGGAAAAGATACGTTCAGTTTGGAGGTGTTTATGAAAAAATACAGCCTGTAATAATGTTTGCTACTATTCAAGTGTAATGATCAGCTCCACACAGCTTGGGTCTCTGTTTATTATATATATATATTCTGAAATGCATAATATTTTATTTATTTTTAATTCCAGTATAATTAATGTACAGAATTATATTCCTTTCAGGAATACAAGTATAGTGATTCAGCAATTTTTGCATTCCTCACTGCTCATCATAAGTACTTCTAACCCCTTTACCTGTTTCACCCATCAGCCCACCACCACCTCTCTGGCAACCACCAGTTTGTTCTCTATACTTAAGAGTCTTTTGTTTGTCTTTTTTCTTTGTTTGGTTTAATAAATTCCACACATGAATGAAATCATAGAGCATTTATCTCTCTGAGTGACTTATTTCAATTACCAGTATACCCTCTAGATGCATCTATGTTGTTGCAAGTGGCAAAATTTCATTCTTTTTATAACTGCTCAATATCCCCATATATATATATACATCTTCTTCATTGAGATATATAATATCATATATAGTATTATTATTACTATTGCCAGTATTATTTAATTCCTCTTAATGTAAGTGTGTATTGGAGCTTTGACTACCTATTTAGGACATAAATCTTCTCATCATTGTATCAGAAATCTCTATGATAATCTAAGTAATCTTTTACTGTTTTCATTGGTCGCACTATTATTTCTAAAATACAAGCACTATTTCTGTCCAATATTGCTATCAATTTGAAATGATCGGTAAGTAAGATCAATAGTTGGGTGATTTTAAAGAATATTAACATTCTTGTATGAATAAGCTAATTTTTAAATTTTACTTATTTTTAATTTTTGTAAATTTTTATAACATTTATTTATTTTTGAGAGACAGAGAGACAGAGCATGAGTAGGTGAGGGGCAGAGAGAGAAGGAGACACAGAATCTGAACTGTCAGCACAGGGCCCAACACAGGGCTCAAACACAAACCACAAGATCATGACCTGAGCTGAAGTCAGCCACTTAACCAACTGAGCCACCCAGGCACCCTTTAAATTTTATTTTAGAGAGAGGAAGCATGAGTGGGGAAAAGGGGCAGAGGGAGAGAGAAAGAGACAAAGGCAGAGAGACAGAAAGAGAGAGAGAGAGAGAGAGAGAGAGAGAGAGAGAGAGAGTCTAAAGCAGACTCCATGCAGCATGGAGCCTGATGCAGGCATGGATCCCACAACCCTGGGATCATGACCTGAGCCGAAATCGAGAGCTGAATGCTCAACAGACTGAGCCACCCAAGTGGTGTATATTTATATATAAAGTTATAATTTTCTTTCACATTAATCTTAAGGAAGAACTAGTAACAGATGTTTATACTTCATACATTATACTATATCAAAAACTTTGCATTTCTGGAATATAATACTTTATATCAAATAGCTGTTTTAATATTATTAGCAATTTCAATTCAAATATTTCACTGGATAATATTAATACATACATGCTTGTGTGTTTTTCTACTCCTAATTATATTGAAACCATGCTTAATTCTGAACTTCCCGTAAACTGGCCCAATATTTATGACATCTTTTAAAGTGGCACACACCATTCACAGGGTACATTAATTATTTAAAAAATATGATATAATTTTTACAGGTATTTGAAGTTTATTTTCCTTTTGTCTATATTGATTTTAAAATATTAATATGATTTAAAGAGTATTTAGAGTCGCACATCCCTCCTTGACTAGGGTCAGTGGATGGCAGCCATGTCTGTTCTGAACAAAGGAAATGTAGGGTTTTATTCTATGCAGAGGTCTCTGTAATACCAGAGCCATACACATAACCAAATCCTAAACTTAACCCTAATTCTAACACTAAGTCTACCTCTAACCACTACCCCTAACCCTAACTGTTACCATAATCATAACCCTAAAGCTAATCCTGAACCTAACCCTAACCCTAACTCTAACCCTAACCCTAATCCTAGATGTGAGAAAGGAGGTTCCTGAACACATGATAAGATAAGCTGAGAAGCAGCCTAGTTATTCTGGAGAAGATCCAAAAAATATATAATACAAGATAAATTTTCCTAAATATGTTTTATATATTGTTTGTGATAATTATGATGCATTTATAATGCATATTATATATCTCTTTACCAATTAATGTTCAATAACTATAAAAGGAACTTAATTTTTATGTCTTTTAAGATGCTAGCTATCTTTATGTGGCTAACCTATCAAAATTGAATCCAAGACAAAGAAACAGTCTCTAGGAAATTAGTCAGATGATTCTGGCAATTGTTTTATAGATTGTAGTATTGTGGAAATAATGTGCTGCTTTTTTCCTACTGGGTTTTTAACATGGCCCTTCTTTAAGCCCAGAAATTATGCATCCTGCCCCATTGAGTTCAGGTTTGACAATATACTTCACTTGGGCCAGTGAAATATATGTAGAAGTAACACATTACTCTTTCAAGCAGAAACTGTAAGAATAATTGCCTGATCACACCAACATTTTTGTCCTCTCTTCTTCTAGAATAGCATATCTTAGAGGGTCTATACCTTCTGCCTTGGTCTCAAAATAAAGTACTCCAGGAGCAAAACCTTGGTCAATCTATAACTGTGTAGGTAAATGAAATATAAGCCTGTGTTTTGGTGAGCTACTCAGATTTAGGGGTTATTTACCTTAAACTGACTAAGCCAAATAACTTTCTACATTCTTGTGATCTAGTCTTCATTTTAGTATAAACTATTGTAGACTCTTCTACATTTCCTATATAAATATTAGTTAGTTTATTTTTGAGAGAGAGAGGGGATGAATGAACAAAGGACAGAGAGAGAAGGAGAGAGAGAGTCCCATGAGGGGCAGAGAGAGAGGGGGACAGAGAAGGAGAGAGAGAGAGAATCCCACACAAGAACTACACTGAGTGGGGCTTGAGCTCATAAAGTGGCCCTTGAACTCACTAACCATGAGATCATGATCTGAGCCAAAGTCAGATGCTTAACTGACTGAGCCATCCAGCACCCCAGTATGTTTTTATTAAAAGGCATAATACCATAAAAATGATAAATTAAAAAATTGTTTCACAGTGTATTGTGAACATTAAGCCAGATGGATTATATATGTTTGTGCTTTTCCTGGTTCAATACTGTTCTCTGGATAGAAGGTATTATGGTGTAGTGATTAAGGATACAGTCTCTAAGACAGAATATTCTAGGTTCAAATCACTGTTCTACCACTAACTAGCTGTGTGACTATAAGTATGATATTTAGTTTATTTGTGACCTTATGTAACAGACTTATTTGTCTCATGATACAGTAAACCAATCTCTTATTGTTAAATAGTTTTTTTCAGTGTTTTTCTATTTTAAGAACATGTTAAATAATACCACGGGCACCCTCTTCTCCCTCATCCTCGCTTCTTTCTTACCCTAATTTCTCACAAAGCCTGATTCTTTTAGTTTTAAAATATCTCTTGTATCTAATCTTATATCCGGTACTACCACTACCAAATTATGTGATGATTTCAATATATGTAAAAGAGCATGAAACATTTTATAAGTCAGTAACTATTCTTGACTTAATAAAGTCTCTTAGGAAATGATTGAAAAAGGATACCTCATTAATATTAAAGGCTATCTGGCAGCGTATCTCCTAATTGTGAAATATTAATGGTATTTTCATTAAAATAAATAATAAGTCAAAGATGCCATTGATTATGCCAGACTATATCTAAAAGGCATCCTTTTTGGAAAGAAAGGTAAATTCAGCTTTTTGAATGACCCTGAGCTATGAATAAAATGTTCCTTAGAGTGTTCTCAAAACTCTCTCTTGATCTACTCCATTTTACCCTTTATACTATTAATTAACCACTTTAATACTTTGACTATATAATCATATTAGTCAAAGTGAGTTATTTGCATTTAATGCCCAACTCTGTCCAGCCAATAAGGATTTTCTGTTCATCAATAAATGTGTGTTGGTTGGCTTCCTTGCCCCAGATGGGGAGAATGGATTAATTCAGCCATATAACAGGGCTCCCATGCCTAGAACAGAAGCAGGATTGCCTGCAGGATTGCAGCTGTGGACGTGTGCAGTGAGGGGAGAGGGGAAGAAGGGTGAAGCTGAATCCTGGAGAGTGGTTCAATCGTGGAGCCAAGGAAGCAGGATTGAGTGTTCTTTACATTTGCAAAGGCCTGGAGTTGGTGAACCAGGTGAAGGGAGCACCCAGTAAAGGAAGAAAGAGGGAGAGAGGGTCTCCAGGGTATGCTGCTTGGCCACAGAGGAGTCCAATCCAAGGCCAGTCTTTAACAGAACAATTTCAAATTCATTCAGTAGCCTTTCTGTGATTCCAGATTTACAGGCATCTCAGATATATTCAGTCTTTGTAATTCATTGTTTGCCCATGTTACAGGGAATATGTGTAAGTACCAGAAAAGGTAATTAAAGAAATACATTAGCTACTCTGATGGATATTTTGAAAGCAAGAAGAAAAATATGCACTACTAATCAGCGTTTTCAGAAGTGCTGCCAGTAGAAAGATATGAAATTCAAAAGAAAAATGGGATATTGTTAGATGAGTCAAAGTAGAAATATTTACAGAAATGTTACCTTGTGCAAACAGAGAAACATTAAATCTGGTGCTGCCATACCAATAACTTTGGCCCCAAGAAGCCAGCCAGACTTTGAAGATTTGAAGAAATCTTGACTAGTGCTGCAGATTCCATCATCACCTTACAGGCAGATCTCAGCACCAAATCTCAAGGCAGAGTACCCAGCACAAACTTTCTGGAACATGTGTCCATCGGTGCTGCAGCAGTGTTTCCTGTTGCGTAACTCAGCTGGCAGGATCAAGCATGGAGCCTAGAGGACTGCAGAGCCTCAGTTCCATGCTGCAAACACTCTCCATCACTCAGCCAATCAACACACAGACCAGGAGCACCTCACCTAGGGATGGGGACCCGACTCACACAGGTTTGCCTGATGCAGTGTTTTAAAGAAAAAATAAACAGCTTTAGCTTTTGAGATTAGACTACAGATGGTGAGGAAAAAAACCTGTTAGGATGAGGCAGAGTTACAAATAAGAATAATTACCCCAACTTCTAACTAAATTATAATCTTTATATGCAAGTAACATAGGAAGTATTTTAGATTCAGTATTGTAGATAGAAATCATAGATGTTCAAATAAAAAAGCAATACTATGATTTTTATTATACAGCCAAGGGTCATTCTATATATGCAATTTAGAAAGCAATTTTATACTTTACATGAATATTTTTAAAGACCTAGAATTTGGCCAGACTCTGTGTAATGTGATATTTTACAGCTCTATCACTGAAC
Organism: Suricata suricatta; assembly: GCF_006229205.1. NCBI lineage: Eukaryota > Metazoa > Chordata > Mammalia > Carnivora > Herpestidae > Suricata > Suricata suricatta. The sequence goes on from NC_043706.1 coordinate 117,330,624, forward strand.
GGAACTAAATTTCTTAGGTGGGATGTTTGACTTAACTATGAACACATTTGTTATAAATCTAGGGATCTATTCCAGATGAATTTTTTTTTCAATTCCTGTGTCAAAGTTTCCTGAAGATTCAAAGACCTAAACTCAGTTCAAATGAGCCAAGGGAAATCTTGCCACTAATAACACAGTAAACACAGATCACTCAGAGATATTCTGGCTGAAAATATTCCTTCCATGAGGGGGGGGACACACACTGAATCAATTATGATGGCAACTGTTGGTGAAATAGCAACACTTTTAGGGGCACCTGGGTGGCACAGTCGCTTAAGCATCCGACTTCACTCAGGTCCTGATTTCGTGGTTTGTGAGTTCGATCCCTGCATGGTGTGAGCCCGGGGCCTGCTTTAGGTGAGCCCAAGGCCCACTTTGGGCTCTACACATTCTCTCTCATTCTCTCTTTCTCTCTCCCTCTTTCTCTGACCCTTGTGGGATTCTCTCTTCCTCTCTCTCTGCCCCTCACTCACTCAGACTCTCTCTCAAAATAAAAAAAGCAACATTTTATAACATTAATTTTGTTTTTAGAAAAATTGAATCTCATGGCTGCCTACACAGTCTGAATTTACAAGATCAGAGAAATTTTAGTAAAAAACCATCTAATCCCAAAACATAAGCCTGTATCAGATAATTCTCCAAATTTCCTACCTGTCTTCTGCAGGTTTTTCTGATTTGTCTTTGAATTTGTTGGAATATCAGTATGGGAAAGAAACCATATCAGACATCTCTTTATTTTTCCTGCCCGAGAATTCCAAAACTCATCAAACAAAAAGTACTTTCTTATCACCTCAACCATACACTTGGACATCATACCAAAAAATCCACTGAGAAACTGCCCATCACTAAAGATCATTTTCTTTTGCATACCTTGTTTTTTTTAAAATAATTTACTTTTTTTACATTTATTTATTTTTGAGAGACAGAGCGTGAACAGGGGAGGGACAGAGAGCGAGGGAGATACAGAATCTGAAGCAGGCTCTGGGCTCTGAGCTAGCTGTCAGCCCAGAGCCCGACGTTGAGCTCAAACCCATGAACTGTGAGATCATGACCTGAGCCAAAATCGGACACTCAACCTGAGCCACCCAGGCGCCCCTGCATACTTTATGTTTTAAGTGTACCCAGGATTTTGATTTTGTTCAAGTAGATGAGACCAATAGGTCAGAGCATGATTGCTATTGGAAAGATAGTTCATTACACACAGTTCCCAGTGGTCTCGCCACACCATGCAGAACCACATGGGGAAACACCAAGGTCTGTCAGGAAGCAGAACTGAGGGGAAAAAAAGCATGACTACAAGCCTTTACTGAGGTTTTTTGCAGGAAGGAGTGGGAGAAGCAGAGGAAGCAAGCTGAGCAGGTTAGGATTGGCCACTTTGAACAATTTAGGCTAAACCTGAGCTACAGGGGTGGTTCCTGGTTGTCTAGTCCTTGGCTCTGAGGTAATTTACAGCAGAAGTACAGGGCCTCAGACTGCAAGATTTCAACACAAGGAAATAGGTGGGGTATGAACTCAGGATTGGATGGTTTATATATGGAAGATATGTTCACATGTATTACCTCTAAGAATTAGCTAGCCCTGGGAAAGATACTCTCTCCCCAGTCAGCAAGGCCCCAGATACCAGAGAATCAAAAATACAAAATATAAGAAAACATAGCTAATCTGCCTCATTATTGGAGCAATGAGTAATTTTAGGAGCTTTGGCCCCTGAAAAATCCATTGATTAATATTTATAGAAAGTAGGCACTAAATTCACTAATGTAATGGGATTTTTTAATATATTTAATTTTCCATTCATTGTGCTCAGTGTATTTAAAAAACAGGAAGTCGATCCATGACAGGCCTTAACTGTTCAACAAAGTCTCCTTATGTCACCACATCTCTGTCTTTCCTAGAGAGTTCCTCCCCAAACCATCTTTCTGATGACATTTAGTCAGTTATGGGCTAGACAGGATCATTTAAGATTGTGCTGCATCTCTTGATACATAATAGATTAGGAAACCCGAGACAGTTTTGAGAAAATAAAAAGTAATTATAGAACAACTTTAGGTAGCAAAATTTAGTAATACAGTATGAGACTGTCTTAGCCATCTCTAAGTTTTTAATCTTAACAATTTCACTGGTATCCTTATGAGTAGAGTGAGTTTAGAAAAATTACATGGATGACCAAAAAGAAGCAGTTCATTCCCTCAGAGAGAATATTTTATGTATAATGATTATATTTTAATTTTTAAGTATTTCTCTGTGGATCTAATTTAATATTTCTGTTTCTGCTATAAAAATCTGCCTTAAAATGTTAGTTGTTTTAAAAGATTTTTTGGAAAAGGGAGAAGAACAACAAACATGAATTTAAATATATATCTTTATATCCAACAAAACAATTTCGCAGTGCCTATTAATTTGAATGTGTGTACATCTTATGGCCCCTGAATTCAATGTTTAGGAATTTAATAGAAAGAAATACTTTTTAAAAGTACAAAAAATATATGTATAATAATGTTTATTGCAGTACATCATCTTGTAACAGGTTGAAATCATATCTGTCATTTAAGAAATGTATTTTAGGTGCGCCTGGGTGACTCAGTTGGTTAAGTGTCTGACTTTGGCTCAGGTCATGATCTTGCAGTTTGTGGGTTTGGGCTCAGTGCTGACAGCCCAGGGCTTGGAGCCTGCTTCTGATTCTGTGTCTCCCTCTCTGTCTGCCCTTCCCCCACTCACACTCTGTCTGTCTGTCTCTCTCTCTCTCTCAAAAATAAATAATAAAAACATTCAAAACTAATAATAATAATATATATATAAATGTATTTTAGTTTATCTCATTAAAAACAAAGAGATTAGAATGTACCACCAGAGAAACATGTCCATGGTATATTGTTGAATTTATGGAAATTTTTAGGAAAGGGAAGCTTTAGATTAAAAAATATATATGTATACATAGTAATATGAGCAATAAACTTATGTGCATTTAGAAGTACTGAAAGAATTTTTTTGGGTGTGCCTAGGTGACTCAGTTGGTAAAGCATCTGACTTTGGCTTAGGTCATGCATGATCTTGCGGTTGGTGGATTCAAGCCCCACATTGGGCTCTGTGCTGACAGTTCAGAGCCTGGAGCCTGCTTCAGATTCTGTGTCTCCCTCTCTCTCTGCCCCTCCCCTGCCTACACTCTGTCTCTCTCTTTTAAAAATAACCATTAAAATATATATAAAGATATATAAAGCTATATTGCTAGCATTAAGAACAGAGGAAGAGAAATTTTTAAGTTAATAGATTTTAATTTCTGTCTCCAAAGTTAAAATCATACAAGTATTCTGTTATATTTGTCTATTACTATAGAAAAAGGTAGAAATAGATCCCTTCACCTTTTTCTTTTTGCACTGTAGAGTTTGGGATAATGTCTCTGAGATATACTTTGAACACTTTAGTCTGCTGATCTCACCAAAGGCTCTAATTAATAATTTTTATTTAAAAAATTTTTTTCATTCTTTATTTTTAAAGCTAAAGTTTTAGGACAATCAAACTGTAATTTGGGGGGAAGGGTTGGAATCCAAAATGTTAAGAATGTTTACTAAATGATGGTTTTACAATTTCTTTTTCCATTACATTTATTTTTTAAATGTTTATTTATTTTGAGAGAGAGAGAGAGAGATAGCATGAGCAGGGAAAGGGCAGAGAGAGAGAGAGAGAGAGAGAGAGAGAGAGAGAATCCCAAGCAGGCTCCTCACTGTTAGCCACAGAGCTGGACATGGGATTCAATCTCACAGCTGTGAGATCATGACTGTGAGATCATGACCTGAGCCTAAATCAAGATTTGGATACTTAACCAACTGAGCTATCCAGGCACTCCCTTTCTCCATTAAATTTATAGGTGACCCTCATGCAAGTCAGCTTTTTTAAATGCTATTTAAAGAAAACAGATACATGCAACTCTGGAATTATTTTCCTATAAAGGAAGAAGGAAATGTAAATAGAGTGATGCTATGTGCATGTCTTTGTCCCAGCAATTTTAAATGTCATTGCATTTCATTCACGAATGCTTGTTGAGGCTAGATTATTAGCCATGTTTTTCTGGGAAGGAGTAGTTGTCCAGGAGGTACAGTGTTATGTTGTCACATGTTCTGACATGGAAGTCATGGCCTCTTTCCATAGCAAAGGTCATAACAATATTCTATGGTTTTATGCAATCTAACTAGTGGAATTATTTTTTTGAACTTTTATTTGCTAAGGGTGAGCCTTTATCTTGGGCAAGTTCTGTTAGGAATATGCAAACACAAAATTCAGCCATTTAAAATATCAAAGATGATAGCTTCTCTTGAAATTTTCTAGCTCTGAAAACAGTCACAACTTAAACTATGTATCTTGAGCATTTCTCTCTTAAAGACTATCATGAGTCATTTTATCTTAAGTGTTGGGAGATTAGAGCTTTTAATTATCTTTTTGACCAATTTGCATGTATCAAAATCTGAATTTAGGCATATATCGTGAGCATAAATTGGTATTTTTAGACAAAGCCATAACAGATTCTTGTAATACTAACCATCCAGATATTTTGCTGTGTAGTTTGGATCTTACATTTGTGCTGTGGTTGAATAAACACCTACCTGAAGTTCAGCCAAGAGTATAATGGAGACTATTACTGATATGAATAATAACCCAGCATTCATAAGAACTGAATATATATATATATATATTTCATAAATCATATTGTACTAAGATTTCACATTTATCTCTCTGATTCAACAGCAAGACCCTTTGAGGAAAAAGATTTCGTCCTGTTTTGTTCAAGTTATTCCCCACATTACTGCACTTGATTAATCACTCAAATCTTCAAAGATTAACAAGCTGATATCATTCACATGCTTGTATCCTTGCTGCCAGTACCTGAGTTCAACATCTAAAAACTTCATTTCCTTCAAGGACTTGGGACTATCCCAGGCTGATAAGGATTTGCGTTTGTATGTACCCTTCTCAGTGTTCACCGTAATCTTCTGAAATCACTCATTTGCTCTCTTGAATCCTCCACTAGATGATTGAGTAAGAACTGAATCTCATTTGACTCCATCTCCATCTGGATAGTAACTAAAGCCTGTGGGCACTCTGTAAGTGCTTATCAAACTAAATATTTCCCCTTACCCTACTCTGTTTTTTTTTAAAGTAAATGTTAATGAGGTATAACTTGTATCTAATAATATTCACTCATTTGATATGATCAGGAGGGTTACTTTGGGCAAATATATACCTGTGTATACCCATCACCCAATTCAAGATATAGACTATTTCCATTTACCCAGGAAGTTTTCTCGTGCCCATTTATAGTCAATACACTACCGTAGTTTTACCTATTCCAGGAGTTCATATCAATGGAATCACACAATATGCAATTTTTTTGTGCTTGGGTTCTTTCACTCAATTTAATGTCTATGAAATTCATCCATGTTTTCATATATGGAAGTAGTCCCTTTTTATTGCTGAGTAATATCTCATCATGTGAATAGACCATAATTTATTTAACCGCTCACCTGCTTTGTGAAAAGCAACAGACCTAATCTTTTATATTTACTCAATTATTTACCACTTTGGGGATTCTGCTTTCTCTCTTTTAGATCTAAGTTTTATTGGGCTCTATTTTCTTTTGACCTTATGATTATCCTTCAAAATTTCTGGCTGAGTTAATTGGCTGGTGGAAAATTTGCTCAGATTTCATTTTCCTGAAAATATCTTTATTTCATCCTTGTTTTGAAGAAAAATTTCCCAGATATTGAATTCCCTCTTGGCAGTTTTTCTTTCTGAACTTTGAAGATGTCATTTCATTGTTTTATGGGTTTGGGTTTTTTTCTGATGAAAAGATGAAATAAACCTTCCTCTTTCCCTTATATATAATGTGTCCTTTTTTGCTCTGACTGCTTTATTGCCTGGTAAGCCCATCCAAAAGAATTTTAATTTCAGTTTTTGTATCTTTTCATTTCTAGATTATCCAGTGACTCCTTTTCTGGGAGTTTATTTCTCTATTGAAATTCACTATATGTTCGCTTATTAGATCATATTTTTCCCCTTAATTATTTAGCATATTTTTCTTTAATTTTTTAGCATTTTTATAAAAGCAGCTTTTTTTTTAGTTTATTTATTTATTTTGGGAAAGAGAATGAGAGCGAGAGAGTACATGAGAGGGAGAAGGGCAGAGAAAGAAGGAGGAAGAGAATCCCTTGCAGGCTCCATGCTGTAGGCACAGAGCTGGATGTGGAGCTCCATCTCAGGGACCCTGAGATCATGACCTGAGCTGAAATCAAGGGTGGACGCTTAACCAACTGAACCACTGTAAATGCAGCTTCAAACTTTTTATTTGTTAGGTCTATTATCTTGTTAGTCTTGGAGTTCATTTCTATCATCTCCTTTTTTCTCTGATTATGGATCACTGTCTCTTTGCATGTGTAAGAAATTGTTTATTGAACACTAGATTGTAGAAGTAATACACCTTAGAGATTCTAGATTCTGTTCTTTTTCTATGAAGAATGTTGATTGCTATTTTAATGAGGAATTCAGTTATTTTGGACTCATGTAGGGTTTGGTTTAATTGTAAGCCTCAGATGGTGCTGCCTGATGTAGGCACAGCCCAGATCTCCCTTAGGGACCTACAGAGGACCTCCACATAGAAGTCTAAGATACTTTCTTCTTTTCCAATGCTAAGCTGCATAGATTCCACTGCTTAAGCTGCCCTACCCTCTTAACTTGACTTCCTTGGTTCAGTGGGACTGATGGGTTATGTTGGAACTCCTGTGCACCAACTAAGAAATTATCCATTAGGCAGAGATCCAGGGAGATAATGGGAATAACCTTGTGAGCTGTGCCTCTCCAAGGGCCACGGCCCTCTCTTGCTTCTTGTTCACAACCTGAAAACAGTGGACTTGTATATCTTGTCTAATTTTATAGATGTTTATTGCAGTAGGGATAACCTTCCCCACTCTGTTATTTTTCATTTTTTATCATGCATCTATTACCCTTTAACATATTAAATAGTTTACTTACTTATCAGACATTCGTGGATTATTGTCTGCCTTTTCTCACCACTCTGCCAGAATATAAGGAGATATTTGTCAAATATCTTAGATATTTGTTAAATATCTTAGATATTTGTTTTGTTCACCAATTTATTTCAAACACTAAGAACAGTGCCATTAAATAACTGGTGCTTAGTCAATACTTGTTAAACGAATGGATATATTATCTTAACCATCTTACAGATAAGGAGACTTACACTCAAAGATTGAATATTAGTATATTTGCTGTCACATAGCTGGCACATAGTAAGGCTCGTTTCTATAGTTGTTCTAAAGCTTCTGGGTCAAAAACCTATGCTCTTCTCATAGCACCATTTTTCTGTTTTTCCTAGTTTCTAAAGTAAGATGGATAGAGAAAAAGATTGATAGAGAAAAAGAACTGGGAGGTGAAATGCACCACTACATTTCCATTAAAATCTTAAGAAGATGCTGATTATTTGTTTATCTGTTCTTTTAATAAAATATGTTCTATGTTCTATGTGTAAAACTCTGTACCTAATGATGAAGCCTTACTTCTGGGTAAGGATTTTAGTGAATCTAGTTTGGGATTTGTGGTTTTATAATTTCATTTACTTATGCTTTCATTTCTTTCTTTCTTTCTTTTTTTTTTTTAAAACAAATGGTGCTTCTTTGAATGAGAAATTGAGTCCCAGTCATGGCTCTGCTATCTACCAGCATAGAAGAATAGTAACCTTTATAGAAAAATAGTAACCTTTATAGAGCTGTGTCTTTCTTTTTTGTGAAATGGTACTAGTCACGCATGTTTTTCCCACCACTCATTTTAAATATAGATCAAACCAGATAATGAATTTTAAAATACTTGGAAAATTAGAAATTCTTTTACAAATATTAAATATTATTGGAGCTGCGTAGAATCTGAAGGCAGTAAGCTTGTATAATGACTATGAGTTGTAGATTACAACAAATCACATCTAAATAGCAGCTGTGGTTATCAAAGGAAGTATTTATTTTGTGTTAAATTGTACTTTGTAGTGGCTCTCAATAAGTCAAACCAAGAAAAATTTCTCTGACTTATGCGCATAACAAGAAACTTATAATACATATTTACTTTAAATTTCTTTTAAATCTTGAAATTGAGTTTTTCCCCTTGGTGTAATTGGGATTCTTTTACCAATATAAAATAAGATACATAGAAATAGAATAAAAATGAAAGTGTTCTTTCAAAAAGGATTTAAGGGTTGCAATATCATTTCATTTGAGAATTCATTAAGAGATCAGAGGGAGAAGGTATAATTTTGTTTCCAGTTACAAGTCAGTATGGCACAAACAAAATAAAATTAACATGATTTTAAAAACTTTTACTTGTCCAAAGGGAAATGCTTCTTTCCTTTACATATAAACATACTTTTTATTAATAATAAAATCTTTTATTACTACAAATAATAATGCAGTGACTGTATGTCTTTACAAACATTGATGGTACCCACTGCAGCAGTTCACCTCCATGTGTAAAACGTATAAAAATGGTCATTTCCACCTATCCTTACTATCTCAGTGTGTTAATCAAACTTTGTCAACTTTTAAATTAAAAACAGTTTCTCATTCTATTTTGGTTTTATGAGTAAGGCTGACATGTTTTAAGTCACCTAAATTTTCCTTCTTGAAGATTTATATATACATACTTTTAATAATTCTCTTTATTGGTACAAATACTTGTCCTGCCTGATTCAGGAAGCCTCTTCCTTTGGGAATACAATGAGGAAATGCTTACATGTACAGTTCTTAAAGAAATGTGGTATCTTTGCCTAAAATTATATTAGCAATTATAATTGTGAGTTAATGTTACCCATTCTAAAGACCAATTACATAATTCTGGATTTAGTGCAGTCCCTCTCTAAGATCACGTATCAAAGTGTTAATATGAGTTGCAGAGTGCCTCAGTGGCTCAGTCGGTTGAGTGTCCAACTCTTGATTTTGGCTCAGGTCATGATCTCATGGTTCGTGGGGTTGAACCCCTCATCAGGCTCCATGCTGTCAGTGCAGAGCCTGTGTGTGATTCTCTTTCTCTCTCTCTCTCCTTCTCTCTACCTGTCCCCCTACTCACGTTTTCTTGTTTGTTCTCTCTCATAATAAATAAACATTTAGAAAAAAAAACAAGATTGAGTTGCCTCTTCAGGTTGTTGGAGTGAGGATAATTTCTTTGTTAAAAGGGGAAAAATGGAGGAAAGATTGACACAAGAAAGTAACAACTGAAATCTGCATAACTTGACAAAATAGAAGTCTTCTGGAAGAAGAAGAAGTAATATTTTCAGTCTAATGCTGCAGCTGAGAATCAGGCAAATCCAGTAAATAAAAGATTCCTGTAGAAATTACATGCACCAGAACTGGCAAAAGTGATTTGTAATTAGCAATAAATTATATGTAAGTAAATATATGTTTTTAAATCACCAGAAGGCATATAAATTGGTTTGTTTCAAATAACTTGGAGATCTATTTAAATATTTAAAACATTTTCTCAAATATCATTTGTCTACCTCTGTGTGTGTGTGTGTGTGTGTGTGTGTGTGTGTGTGTGTATGTATAAAGCCCTTATTTCACAAAGAATGAAAAGGTACTGTGTAAGCAACTTGAATTGGGATTTTCTTTTATCTAAGAACAGTGGATCAAATGTAAAAATCATTAATGTCACCCCTATTCCTAAACTGTAAAGTCTCACTAGTTAGTTTATAATCTTGAAATAGAATATAAAATCTCTTCTCATCAAAGAAATGAGAACTGGCAAGAAATCTTCCTCCTATAGCATTCCCCAAGGAAAGTTGTCTTTGGACCTAAGGACAATTCTTAAAATTTTTCAAGACACATGAAAACCTATGATAGGCTCATAGAGATTTACATCTGTATAAAGTAATTTTATATTTGGAAATGTTAGTCTCTTTTATGTTTTTTTCCCATGGCAATATATGAAAGTGAATATTAATATTCGGGCTATTCCTTAATGGTTAGATATCTAGCAATCACATTGTGAATGTTCTAAATAGAAAATAAATTCTGCAGAAAGATACTTATTGTAAATAGTTTATTTAAAAGATTTTTTAATGTTTATTTATTTTGAGAGAGAGAATGAGTGGGAGAGGGGCAGAGAGAGGGAGAGAAAGAATTCCAGGGAAGCTCTGCTCTGTCAGCACAGAGCCTGATAAGGGGCCCAATCTCCTGAACCATGAGATCATGACCTGAGATGAAATCAAGAGTCAGATGCTTAACCAACTTAGTCACCCAGGTACCCCTGAAAATTTTTAATGGAAAATGAATAGCCTATACTTGTTCAGTTTTCACACAAAATATTTTCATGTACATTACTCTAATGAATCAGCACACCAGAAAGGGATTTTTTTAGACTCATTTTTGCATATCAAAACTTAATTGACTGTGGCCAAATAAATAGTAAGGGTTGTAGCCAGAAACCACAGGCAGGTTTTCTGACTCCAGTAGGTAGGAATTCCAATTTGTTAAACAAACATATAAACAAAAACACAATGCTAACCATAACCATGTTCTTTAAGATCCATCTTTCAAGTGGTGTACATTTTGGCCAAGTGGAAAAAAGTAAATATGGTGAAATTATATTTGACTATGAAAGAAATTAAAGATATTTATAAAAAGAATCATACAGAATTTCTACCATTAAAAAGTACCTAAAATGAAAAACACTCTTGGTGGGCTACATATAAGGCACATTTCATCATTGTTTGAAAACCAGTATTATAGAGAATATCTTAAAACCAGGAAGAGAAAAAGATATAGTGCATACAGGGGAACAAAAATAAGAAAGATCATGGAACTGAATATAAGCCAGAGGCTGTGGAATAACATCTTTAATGCAATGAAGGAAAAAAGAAAATTGTCAGTCTATAATTCTATATCTAGTGAAAATGTCCTTATGAAGACAATATAAAAGCATTTCAGCACAATCAAAAGCTGAGAGAATGTGTCAGTCTTCTTCTGGGTGAAGGAAATGATACCAGATGGAAACTTGGATCTACAGAAAGGAATGAAGAACCTCAAAGATGTAAATAATAGTTTTTTTTCTTTTCATGGCCTCCTTAAAATAAAATAACTGGTTACATTAAAAAAATAAGACTGTATTAAAGGTAAAGATATATGAAAATAATACTACAAAGTACAAAAGGAAAGAAAAAGAAATATATTGCACATGGAGTGGTACGGTATTTGATAGTAGACTGTGAAAACTTAAAGGCTGACTATTGTAATCTCTTGTAATAATCTAATAGAGGATAAAATGAAATACTGAAAATACCCAATTAATTGAAAATAGAAGAAAGAAGGAACAAAGGAAAATGGGGACATCAGCCAATAAATGCACTAAATGATGCTCTTCATTCTCAGGCATCAGGAGAATGTAAATTAATTCCACAATGACATACCAGCACACTAGAATGGCTGAAATTTAGGGGGAAAATGCCAACACAAATGGTTAAGTGTTGTAGTACACTTGTGATTCTCATTCATTGCTTGTGTACGTATAAATTTTTACAACCGCTTTGGAGAACTCTATGGCACTTTATAAAGCTAAGTAAAACCTAATCTGTGACCACCTCAAAGTGTTTACCCAAAACTTATGTCCACTAAATGACTCGTTTGAAAATATCAATAGCAGTTCATTCACAATAGCCAAACTGGAGGGGCGCCTGAGTGGCTCATCAGTTAAGCCTCTGACTCCGGCTCAGGTCAGATCTCACGTTTGTGGGTTTGAGCCCTGCATCAGGCTCTGTGCTGACAGCTAGCTCAGAGCCTGGAGCCTGCTTCTGGTTCTGTGTCTCCTTCTCTCTCTGACCCTCCCCCTCTCATGCTCTGTCTCTCTCTGTATCAAAAATAAATTAAAAAACATTAAAAACAATTAAAAATAAATAAATAAATAAATAAATAAATAAATAATTATAAAAAAACCCGATAGCCAAACTGGAAACAACACATATGTCCATCATTATGAAATGGATAAATATGTTTTGGGATAGTCATACAATGAAATAATACTCAGCAATAAAAACAGTAAGCTATTGATACATGCAAAAACATGGACGAATCTGAACACATTATAGTGAAGTGAAGAGGCCAGACTCAAAATTCTGCTTGCCACGATTCCACTTAAATATAACTCTACAGCAAGCAAAACTAGAGTAACAGGAAGCATATCACTTTTTTCCTAGGGCTGATAAAGGGGAGATGTGGAATTGACTACAAAAGGGCAGGAGGGAACCTGGTGGTGTGATGGATGCATTCTATAACTTGATTTGAGTGGTATTGCATGAATGCTTACATTTGTCAAAATTCGTCATGCTATATGCATAAAATGGGTATATTTTATTGATATAAAAAATGAAAAAACAAAGTTTATTTAAGAAAAAATGCATAATACAGTGGAATAAGTTTAATAATTAATGTGTATATAAATTAAGATTTTTGAGAGAGAGAGTGGGAGCTGGGGAGGTTACAGAGAGGGGGACAGAGGATCTGAAGCGGGCTCAGGGCTGACAGCAGAGAGCCTTATGAGGTTGTCAGTCAGGTATCAAGAGGCTGCCCACCTTTAGTTTGAAAGTAAATTAAATACACACACACACACCATTTGGTTTTGCATTTGTAAAAGTAAACATAGTTTGTTGTTGTTGACAACAGAAAAATACCAAAGGACCTGTTTGTCTGCAAGTATTTCTTATGTCTTCCCTCTGGTTTTGATAACGAGCCACTGAGTCTCATCATTCCATTTCCTTCCTATCATCTATACAAACAGGAAACATGGAAAGTAAAGAAATGACTCAGTTCATGCTTGACAACAATAAAAATGTTTAACTGGTCATTCACACTTCTCTCACAGCACCAAATAAACAAGCTATTAGATTTGTGATCAAAGAGTGAAACCTAATCATTAGAAATTTATTTTGTTCCTTTCACTGGTGCTAAGAGGTCCCAAAGAACTAGAGGTCAGTTCACTAAAACCTGTATTTTCCTTTCTCAAGTAATTGTGCAACTTTTTGATCCCTAAAATAGGTAGTTGATTTTAATCTTAAAGGACTCTTTCACTTTGACAGTGCTTTCACTACATGAAATTGTGATGTGGAGTAGAAGAAAAGTAATATCAAAAGTAATGCCACCTTATTGAGCATCCAAAAATATTTTCTAACATGTGCATTTGATGCAAATTTACTTAGAGAATTTATTAAGTTATGTAAACAAATTTTATTTAGCACTTCAAAATATATGTAGATAGACGATTTGAATATCTGAAATAATCCATGACATTGGAATCAATTAAAAATAAATTGACACTGATTATATTTTAGGAAAACATTAGCATATAGTTAAGTTATAATAATTTCCATTAATGTCCCTGAATTATGTAAGATTATAAGAAATATAGGCATGTTACTTTTGTTTATATTTCAGAACATATTTCTATAGCAATGAGTAAATAACAACCTATTGTTTCTTTGTGGTAATAAGAAAAAATGCAGAGTACTTTTCTATTTATGCCTGATTTAATTGCCATATTTACATATTTCCTTTTGATTGGCTTGTATATCTGTTCTTAATGTTTCTATGAAAATTATATTAAAACCACAAAGTCAAGATTTTGATGAGTAGCTCAGAAGCAACCCAAATACAATATAAACATTAGAATATAATTCTTCTCATGGCTGGTGATGGGCGGGGCCATTTTTCATGGAGACTGCAGAGCCAAAGAAGCCAAAAATTAGAAATATGCCAAGCTCCAAGTTTAAGATTTTTTTAAATAGCTAAGTGCTTCCAAATGTGCAAGTCTACCCAAAGTTACTTTGATTTTATTGTTCCTATACTAGTAATAAAAGTTTCCAAGGGTAGATTAATACTATTCTTGTGAAAAGTCTAACTTATCATAGGAAATATCAGGTCAAAAATCTTATTTAAAGGCATGGAGTGGTAGTGATGATCTTGCGTGTGAGGAATATGAAAACATAAAGACATGTAATGAACTATTCAATGAACACATAACAAACAATACATTAAAAATTGAGAAAATATATTTCATCATATTTTGAATGTAGACTGATTCAGATCCAAGTGTCCATCTGGCATCAAAATAAGTTTAAGATACTCTAAACAAAGGAATTAAGTAAGCTATAAATCAGAAATTTTATAGACAGTATTGATTGTTTAATCAAATATGCATTTGTCATTTGTCTTTTTGCAGTAGCTCACATACATGTCCCAAATGGACACTAAAATGTATCCTTTAACCTCTTTAGTCTTTGTCTTCACATCACTAATATGTAGCAAATCAATTAGTCAGGCATAATGGACTCAAATATCATTATTCTATTATCCTGAGATATATGATCTAAATATAAAATAATGAACCAGATGACATCTCGATGTCACTTTCAGTTATAAGACTCTTGGTCATTATCGTTGTTTGAATTTATTCTATTTCAGTATTGAGACCAAATTGTAAGGAATATAAGTACCAAATGGACAGAAAATTTACTATTCAATAGGAACGGTATCACTCATCAGTCATCTCTCTGACATTCCTCTCTTGCAATGTTAAATCAAGCAAGGAAATGTAAAAGGGAAAGAAAAGTCATTATTTTGCAGTTCTGAATTCCCTCTGTTTTTTTATTTAATATAAACAGTATTAGATCATGGGAAATTTAAGACGTTATATTATATTATATCCAAAACATTATATTGAGAAGGCAAAAAGTGTCAGGGAGATACACTTGGTCTGATACTATTTTTATGATTGAAAAACATTTGAAATTACATCTTTTTCCTGAGTACATAAAAATGTAATAATAAAAACATTCATGTAACAATAAACATTAAATCAGAAGTGTTCATATTGGGGAAAGGAGACTAGAGAATAGTATTCAGAGACAAATGGACACAGAAATATTTGATTATATTGGTAATATTTAATTTTACATCAAGTGTAGATTTTGGGGTGTGGATTACAGTACCCTTTTGCCTCTGACATTTCTGAAATATTCCATAATGAGAAAGTTTAAAGAAAGCAAGATTATCCAGCTTGAAACTAAAAGAGTGATTTATTTTTTATATGAAGCATGAGAACCAGCTATATTCTGCTTCTGTAAACAGAATTGCAAATTTAGGTTCAATCTAAGGCTAACTTTCCCAGGTTAATGAGTTTGTAAATATTGCCATAGGTTGCAAAGAAAGGCTTATGTGGCTCCTTCTGAAGATGTTGATAATGAGGCTGGGTTTACTCTCTCTCCAGGAGCTTGGGTGGCCCTGGCTTAAAATGGACTCATCACTTCCTTACTACCATCTGACTTTTAAGTTCTTACTATAGATGATAATAGTTTAAGATGAGTAAGGAGAGAAGGGAGGAATGAACATTTATGAGTGCACATATCAGAAATTAAAGCCCCCAAAGCAGGCCAAATAACGAACAACACAGAGAGGTAGTCATTTATGATTAGAAACAATTTCTAAGCAAGCCAGACATATATTCAGTTCTTTTCATTCAGTGCTTTAAATCAATGTTTTTTATTTGTATAGGAAGTCTTCTGGGAAAGTGCCTTTAAAATATCTCCAAATATTTAGCCAAACAATTCAGTTAGAAAGATGATGATCTTCCGCTGTTCCATTTCTATGTCCATCTGAGATTGCAAACTGTGCATGCTCATTACCTCTTTACTAAAACGAAATTTAACTACATCTGGAAATGGGACTTAGATTCGACTTCTTACATCATGGTATTTCTGGATATTTGCGGGCTCCATTTTCTAACTACAGAAAGAACAAACATTTCTTTGATACCATTTATTAGTTGTTAGTGTTCAAATTTATGCTTTGGTATGGCATTCCTGAAATACTGCCACTTCTGCTCCATGTGTAGGAATTAATCTGTATGTTTATATAGATGGGGCGAAATTTGGTTTATTTCTTTCCTCCTGAAGATTTCTTTTCTAGGGCTTCTAGGGAAGCTGCTAGTTAGAGAAAATAGGAATCATGAATCTAAAGCTTTTTACATCGATCTCTTACATAGACACACTTCCCAGAAAAGTCACTTTTGTCAACTTTGATCAGGAAACAATGTAAAGTCTATGACCACCAGGACTTTTTTCTATTTTGTTCCCTGCTATGCTCTTGGTGCTTAGAATACTGTCTGGCACAGCATTGGGGCTCAAAACTTGTTTGTTGACTGAGTGAATGGATTACGATCGTGTTTTCATGCATGAATTCTTCCTAAAGATTCCAAGATTTCCTAATTTCTATAAATGTTAGGATTTTGATATGTTTTTTTATTCCCACTTCATATAACAAAAGTACTTTTGACCTCTCAATAGTAAAATGTTTATAGAATAAGTGTTTAACCTAAATGTTATGTGGTGAAAGTATTATTCTTTTTAATGTTGGTGCAATTTGGAGAATCTAGGCTTGCTTGTCATATAATTCCAGTTATTCCTACAATAGGACAAATTGCCATTTAAATGTGTATTATACACACACACACATACTCTAGGGAGGAAAAGAACATATACAAACAGAATGGTTTACTCATCTATAAAACTCAGCTAACAGTATCCTAACTGGCTCATTCCAAAGGCTGTGGTAAGAATCAAGTGTTTTAAGAATCTATATTCTAAATATTCTAACTATATATTCTATATGCATATAGAATATAAATCTATATTCTAAATATTCTAAAAACTTTTGAAAAATGTAAAATATCAAGTCTAGGCACTGCAACATGCATTTTTTGTATAATTTCATGGGAAAAGAGATGCATAAAATTGATCGATTTCAACTATAGGTCAAGAAATAACAAGCTTAATTTTTGACACCCAATTTTCATTTAGCAAAAAACAGAGCTAAAACCAATTCCACAGGTTGAAATAATGGTCTCCACAAATTGATTACATAATGTTCAGAAAAAGTCTATATGTTTTGAAGACTATGCATTCAAGTATTACTTATTTTACTAACAACTAGGGATTTCCCCACAAGACATTGTCATCACAAAGAAATTAAATTTATGGTTGGCATACTTCTCAACTGTAAACATTTTGCCTGGCTCATTAGGACATATATCATACTACATGTCTCTGTTTATAGTAGAAAATATGGACATAATAATTCTGTTCAGTGAAACTGGAATTTAATCTAATCTATGTTAATTTTACTCAAGACACACACATACATTTGTATTTGCAGGAGAGTTATTTAAAATAACAAATTTTTAAAATCAGTACTTTATTATTTAAATATCAGATTTACAGCCAGAAAGTTGGATTTTGGTTAGCTGTGCTTATCTGTGCTGAATTATAGCAAATAGAAACATAGTAAAATATTAACATCAAAATATTAGGGTTTTAACTATTTATTTTGTCAAAATAACACATTTTGAGCAGCACCTATCATCCTGTTAGCTAATGCTTGAGTATTTGTTAGTGGAAAATTCTGTATAAATTGTATTGTTGTATTTGCATTTTAAGGCAATAAAATTTGATTGAATATAACTCAGACTATGAAACTCGACTAAACATTCTTATTAATATGTCCTCACATTTTGGATGGAATATAAATAGTGAATTCTAAAACTACCCCAGGTGCTAATTAACATTTGGGAACTACAGACTTGTACAAGCACAAGACGAGAGAAATTTGCTTTAGAAAATTTGTCTTCTCTTTCCTTACTCAGCCTGAACCACGAGTATAGTATCAAGACAAAGATTTTTTTCCATGTCTAGTGATTTAATTTCAATTTTAATGTTTCAGAACCATATGTAACAATTTCCCTTCAAATTAGTATAAATTGGCAAATGTATGAAAATCTCTACATGCTTTTTATTCCTCCTTCAGAACATAGCCTTTCACAGCAGTTGAGTTCTTGGAACTGTGAAAAGTATATAATTCTTTTTAAAACAGTAAAAACAGAAGATTGTGTACACAAAACGCTTCTACTAAACCCATTAAAAAATAGCATTACCTTTTTCTCAGAACTAATAAGCAAATAAAACTCACTGAGATCACAATTACTGGATGTAATCTTGGCAAATTTGAAGACAAATATTTTCCCAAAAGCATAGAAATAAGCATACCCAAATGTTTTCTTTCCAGCAGAAAAGAAAGAAAAAAAGCTACATTCTGTAAACCTAGTTGTACAATGAATCGACTAGAATAATGTGTATTTCACAAAATAGTTGTGAAATATTTTTTATTATTTAGAAAAATTCACTTCCATAAGTTAAATTTATATCTTTTTTATTTATTAAACATTAAAACATTTCACATTAACATTATCACAAATATTTAGCCAAGAATGCCAGCTGCTGATTATAGATCTATGACAAAACATTTGGCATATTTCCAATCAGATGCCTCTACTGTATCCAAAACAGAGCACTTAGAAATACAGTGCTTCTCTGCTGAAGGATGTTAAATCCCCAACTGTGCAAATTTGAGAGAATGCAATCTACTCATTGTAACTAAACCATTACACCAGGACACTAACATGAAGCTGAAAACCAAGGGTGTGGCAGCATTAAGGACCAGAGAGCCTATAGCTGCACACAACAAACTCAAGTACAACTCACAGATAGTATAATAATAGCAAACATCTTTGAGTGCTTACACTGTCTAAGCAAGGTGATTCACGTAGACTAGCTCGTTTAATCCTCACAATCCTATAAACCAGGAACTATTCTTATCACTATGTTAGAGATTTTAAAAAATGTGGCGCACTAGATGTCCCGTTAGCTGTCCAGAGTCTTAGAGGCATTTATCTCACATACATATGTGCTCTCTGATATAGAGACTAAAGATTCCAACCAGACGATCCTAACATCATATTAGGCATATATTACTCAGGAAGTAGCCCATCAGTATGATGTCACAAAGTGGATTGAGTGGCCTCTATTATACTACCCCTTCTGTCTTTTGCTTAAAATCATCACTGTGCCATCTACCTTTACCTTCAATAAACAAAGCCCCATGATTTCAAAGTTGGTTCCAGAAAGAGAGTATCTAAGCAGAAATAGAAAGGCTTCTTATTACACTGTTCTGCCTCCCTAAGGTTACTTTCTCCTTCAGGTTTCTGGCAGTTAGGTGCTACTTCCTCCACTGTGGGATCAGGTTTTTACTCTACTTTTCACACCATGGTTCAAGTGTGCATGGTGGATTTATAACAAGTTTAATACCAGCTACCACTTATGGAGCTCTACTCACATTATCTGCATTTGTACCAAGCATTGGACATACATTGACTCATTTAATCCCAAATGAAAGTTATTATTTTCATTTTTTAGATAAGAAAAATGAGGTCCAACAAGATTGATGAAGTTGCCTAAGGTTACTGAGCTAAGAGGTGGTAGAACTAGGTATAAACTCAAGTTTCTTTTAATTTGATGACTACATCCTTCATTTTTACACTTGAACTTCTTCCCCAACTTCCCAAGGAATTATACCCTAAAACAAATTTACTCACAATTATAAAGTGTTCTATGTTCCAAATACTGTACTAGGATTTGATGTGCTAACAATATACCAATATCACACTTTTTAAGTAGTTGAGAGTTTTCCAGGAAAGAAGCACATAAAACAAGTACTTAATAATATCAAATGTCCTGACAGGTTAGGTGGAAAATTATCCCAAGGTAGGGAGAGCTGATATATGATGCAGTCACCTAGGTAACGTGGAGGAAAGAAGAATATCTTAGGTAGACCATAGACATAAGGGACCCTAGAGAGAGAGTATAACGTTTTTTTTTTCAGCATTTTGCACCATTTACTCATGTTACCAAAAATAGTCCAATCTGATCAAAAAATGAGCAGAGGATCCAAATTGATGCTTTTCCAAAGAAGACATACAAATGCCAAACAGACACATGAGAAGATCCTCAACATCACTAATCATTCAGGGAAATGCAAATCAAAACCACAGTGAAATATTACCTTACACCAGTTAGAATGGCTGAAATCAAAATGACAAGAGATAACAAGTATTGATGAGGATGTGGAGAAAAAGGAGTCCTGTTGGTGGGAATGTAAATTTACAGCCACTATAAAATTTTGTGGGAATTTTTTCCCACCGTTTTGTGGAGAACAGTATGAAGGATCCTCAGAACATTAAAATAGTGGAGTGCCTGGGTGGCTCAGTCAGTTCAGCATCCAATTTCCACTTAGGTCATATCTCACAGTTTGTGAATTCAAGCCCCATGTTGGCTGGGCTCTGTGTTAACAGCTCAGAGCCTGAAGCCTACTTCAGATTCTTTCTGTCTGCCCCTCCCTTGCTGGCACTGTGTGTGTGTCTCTCTCTCCCAAAACTAAACATTTAAAAGAATTTTAATTAAAAATAGAAAAACCATATGATCCAGTAATTCCATGACTGATATTTGCCTGAATAACACAAAAATAATAATTTGAAAAGATATGTGCACCCCTATGTTTATTTCAGCATTTTTTACAATAGCCAACATACAGATGCAATGTTAGAGGCTAGCAATACATGAATGGAAGAGGAAAATGTGGTATATAGAGAGTGGAGCATTATGCAGCTAGATAAAGGAAGATTGCATACCATTTGAGACAACATGGCTGCACTTAGAAGGTATTATGCTAAGTGAAATAAGTCAGACTAAGAAAGACAAACACCATATAGTTCCACTCATAAGTGAAATCTAAAAAAAAAAAAAATGAACAAATAAACAGTAGGATCAGACCTACAAATACAGAGAACAAACTGATGATTGCCAGGAGGAGGAGGAAGGGACATTGGGCAAAAAGGGAAATACAGGCTTTCAGCTATGGGATAGCTGAAACATTCATGGGAATAAAAGGCAGAGTGTACCAAATACTGTCAATGACATTGAAATAGCAATGTCCAGGAAAGATGGTAGCTACACTTGTGGTGAATATAGCATAATGTATAAACTTGTCAAATAACTAAGTTGTACACCTAAAACATTTTATGTCATCTATAATCAAAAACTAAGTTTAGCTCTTCTTGAAAAACAAAGGGAAAATAAAATGTACATACATATAACATTTTTCTTCTTGTGACTTCAACCCATTCCCACCCCACTAAAGGAGGAAAATAATTCCAAAACAATTCTAACTGACCACATTCACAGATAATGACATCATAACATACTACAAGACAGAAGGAGGTGTCATCTGCTCTGTATCCAAATATTTTTTCTCTATTACTTGTACAAGGTGAGCCAACATCATTGAAGATGAATTTTTGTTTTCTCTTTGTGGATTTCATTCCCTACTAGGTACTCTCCACACAAAATGACTTCAGTTCATCCGCCTCCCACAGAATTGAGCTGTCCTTGAAAGTTTTCACAAGGTAAACAAATCAAAATGCAATCAAATAACCCCAATATCCATGCAAGATATACAAGAGGTTCACATTTGCATTGGGGCTAAAATTGAACTTGAATATATTATAGTCAAAACCATTGTAGAACAACCTTTATCCCATTAAGTAGGGGATCATTGATTTGTATAGTCATTCTTATGCACAGTAAATTTTGACAACCACTGAGCTGAACAAAAGGAACAAAATACAAATTTACATATAAATGTCTGAGCATTCAGGTAACTCTGCTCTTAAGATTTTCAAATCCTGAGAAGTCTGCAGTGGGGAAGGGAGTAAAAGAACAATTTTAAGTGGTGGAATTTATTCCATTTGGTTTAATGTTAAGCCTCTAAAAACATAATATATGCAAATAGATTTGTTTGTTGTCAAGATTAAACAGAAGTAGAACAAATACATTGTTCTTCCAACCAGGAGGGAGGAACTGGTATCACAGTAGGCCTTTCACCATTAGCAATGAGAAAACTAGAAAAAAAAAATGAAGTCACTGCTTTTAGACATTGCAAAAAAGTCAGTAGAAAACTGTGGTCACTGAAGAACAGCAAAAAATGAATCGTGCGATTGTATCAGCTTTCTGTCTGGTGTCACTTTCTAGACTGTGGTTCAGGGACAGGGATCCCAAATAGAGTACAGTAGTCTCCCTGAGCTGAGGAAACAGATGAGAATTCAGAGCGAGGAAAGTAGCTGGAATCTGTATGGCAAGCTTCTGGAAGGAAGTGAGCTGTGCAGAGAAGGACTTCCAGCAATCTGCATAGGGATCCCCTTGAATCTTTGGCTGAATAGTAAGCAGTGTATATGCAGGTAGAATTCTGAGGTGAGACAAAGTATAATACTAGGAAAGAAGACTTACTAAAGAGCTGAGAATTGAACTCCCACAGTTAGAGCAGGAAGACATTTGTGTTCTGACCCTGCCAATGTGAAAGGGCCTTAGGAACAATGTAGATTCAATAGAGACCAGAACTGTTTGAGGAGTAGGGCAAGTCTAGTCCTAGACAAAAGGTGACCTTTGATCTACCCTAACAGCTTGAAAGAATTATATTCTACTGCAAGCAATTTATCTATGGGGATGAAACTCAATGCTCGGTTAAGGATGTCAGTAAAATCCAGATAGTCAACAATGAAGCATCTATAATATCCAGTGTGGGGCACCTGGGTGGTTCAGTCCGTTAAGCATCCAACTTTGGCTTAGGTCATGGTCTAACAGTCTGTGAGTTCTAGCCCTGCATTGGGCTCTGTGATGACAGCTCAGAGCCTAGAGCCTGCTAAAGATTCTGTGTCTCCTTCTCTCCCACTCTGCCCCTCCTCCACTCACATTCTGTCTCTCTCACTCTCTCAAATATAAATAAAATGATTAAAAAGTATTTTATAATGTCCAGTGTATATTAAAAAATGACCAAAGATAAAAAGAAGTAGGGAAATGTCACCCATAATCAAAATAAAAATTACTGAATAAAAACAGACCCATAAATAACATATGATGAAATTTGTAGACCATGCCTTTATGAAAGCTATTATAAAAATACTTGAGGATCTAAAGAAAAGAAAGAAGATTAAAAAAAAAGGAAATGATAGATCTCAATAGGGAAATGAAAACTATAAAAAGGAAATACTAGAGATAAAAATACAATATCAAAAATTAAAACTTACTGACTGGTCCCATCAGCAGACTAGATACTGCAGAAGAAACTACCGTAAACTTGAAGATAGAGTAATGGAAATGATCTAAACTAAAGCATAGAAAGAAAACGAAGTCAGCTGAAAAGCAATGATGTTTCCATAATTTCTGGTATGACATCAAGCAGATCCAGGAAGCTCAGCAAATTTCAAGTAGGATAAACATAAAGGAGACTGTCCAAGAGCATATCAGGGTTCAGTTAGGTAAGAGAACTATTATACGTGTTGAGCAAGAAGAGACTTACTTTGAGGATTAGACTTTATGCAATCATGGGAACTTGTTAGCAGTCTATATACGGCTGTTGCCTCTGTGCCAGCACGAGGCCTGAAATCAGCAAGGGACTAGAGACATGAAATAGAAAAGAGCAAAGATTAACCTTGAGGGAATCTGTGTGGAAAAATTAGAACCCACTGGAATAAATAAGAACATGTGTTTGTCTTACCCCATTTAATTTTGTGGATGTGAGTGAATGGCAAGCCAAGCTGGAAACCTTCTCCATGAAGTTGTAGGTGCTCGTAGGTGCTCTGGACTGGGATTCACAAGATCTGAGAATAGCTCTGGGTAGAAGAATGCATCAAAACTTTAAAATTCTGGTTATTGGGGCACCTGGGTGACTCAGTTGGTTAAGCGTCTGACTTTGGCTCATGACCTGAGTCATGGGTTCAAGCCCTGCACTGGGCTCTGTGCTGACAACTCAGAACCTGGAGCCTGCTTGGGATTCCCTGTCTCCGTCTCTCTCACTGCCCCTCCCACACTCATGCTCTCTCTCTGTCTCTCTCTCTCTGTGTCAAAAATAAATAAGCATTAAAAAAATTTGTGAAAGGGCCTTATGAACTAATAACTAATAACTAATGCCAATGTTAAGAAAATAAATATGAAAGATTCCTCAGATTGAGGGAAAACATTTGCAATACAAATGCTTTTATATAAAACACATAAACACTTCTACAATTCAATGGTAATAAGACAACCCTCCCAAAATAGAGAAATTGCTTGAATAGGTACATCATAAAGAAAGATACATCCAGATAAAACCGTAGGCACATGAAAAAGTGCTCAATATCATTAATTATCAGTAACTATGTCATGGAGCAACTGACATTTTTGTATATTGATAGGAGGGCTGTTGGTACATATCAAGTTTTATATACCAAAATGGTATACAGCCACTTTGGAAATGAGCCTAGCAGTTTTTCATAATGTAGTCCTATTCCTGTCTATGACCCAGAAATTCCATCCTTGGCCACTTGTCCCAGAGATATGTTTGTTTTTGTTTTTGTTTTTATTTTTTAATGTGGACACAAAAAGACTTATCCAGTAATGTTCCAAGCCGATTTATTCATACATAACTAAAAATTAGGAACAACCCAAATATCCGTGTACAGAAGAATGGGTAAAGGAACTGTGGTACACTTATACACCATATTGATATAACTCACCGGTAAAAAGAGTTGCTTATATGTGCAACAATATAAATAAACTTCAAAAAAATTATGCTGAATGGAAGAAGCCAGACACAAAAGAGTACATACTTTTTGGTTCTGCTAGTCTATGTATGGGCATTCCAAAATAGTGGTACCTGTGGGTGAAGGGCTGAGGTTGATTGGGAGGGGACACAATGGAACATTCTGGGATTATAGATGTGTTCTATATTTCAATAGCAATTTGAGTTTTATGAATATAGATGATGGTTAAAACTCATCATACTGAATAGGCACTTCATTTAATCTCTCATTTTACTGTACGTCCTTGCACTTTTTTTCCGGGGGTCATCACATAATAGATACTCAAATATTTATTTAAATTAAACTAAATTATTTTTTATTATGCCTCCATGCACACTTTTTTTTTAAGTTGTGAACTATTTTCAGCAGCTGTTTCCTGCTTTTCTAGGTCAAACTGTCCTGTCCAGGCCCTACTAAACAGTTTTCATTTTCATGCCCTGGAGTGTTTATTTCAGGAATTTTTATAGTTATCACTGGGCTCTTGTGATTGTGTACCTGTGGTTATTAGAAGTTACTAAAATCTGAAAAGTCAAAATGATGCATAGGCTACTATGCATAATTACTTGCTCTAGTTCACCTACATGTCAGGTTAAACAGGCTGGATTGCTAATATAGCAAAAAAGTTCATCACTTGCAAAAAGCTAAGCAAACCTGGGGTGGGGGGTTATCTAGCATGAATTCTCATCTGTTGGGCAGGGTTATGTATATACCAGTAAAATTCTTCTTGGCATGGTTGTGTATTTGACAGCCAGAGTCAGACTCAAAACCTATCTTTATATTCTGCTTCCCTGGGCTACAATCAATGTCCACTTGATCTGTGAGAGGCTGTTAGTGCTGTCAAAGCTCACAATCACTCACACTGCTTGCAGGTGTCTGTAATGTCTGTTGAATGACTTCACCATTCTTAATCCATGAATGAAATCAACTCCTAGGACAATAAACAAAAACTACAGTACTTCAATTAATTATTGTGAGAGAAATAAAACAAATAAACCAATAAAGCCCCCAAATTATTAAAAGAATGAAAACAAACAAAGAAGACAGAAAGAAAAAATGCAAATAAAAAAACCAAAAAGAAAGATGAGAAAAACTCATACACATAGGGGCGCTTTATGAAAAACACAATGTCCGCTCAGTCTCTATTTTTACAAGATGCCTTTGAAGAGTTGCATCAAATTTCTTAAAAATGAGTAACTCTGTCATTCACATAAAGAAATAATTTGGGGCACGTGGGTGGTTCAGTCAGTTAAGCAGCCAATTTTGGCTCAGGTCATGAACTCACGGTTCACGAGTTCGAGCCCCATGTCAGGTTCTGTGCTGACTGCTCAGCCTGGAGTCTGCTTCAGATTCTGTGTTTCTGTTTCTCTCTGCCCGTCCCCTGCTCACACTCTGTCTCTCTCCTTCTCAAAAATAAATTTTAAAAATGTTAAAAAAAATAATTTAAACCTTTGGAATATATTACTTTCACTCAGAAAATTCTCTCAATACACAGCTTTTAGCAAAGAATCAAGTTCATTAATAATCTAGTGAGTAGAATATATTTAAATCATGGCTTTATGTCCTCTTATAAGCCTTTTAGAAGGCCATGTTTTTGGTGGTAGCTACTTGTGAATTTTTAAAGATTATTGATTCATCCATTTAAATTAGTTTGTAATATTTGTATAAGCTCTAGCTGTTCCATACAGTAACTTGGGAAATATTCTTACAGAATGCCTCCTGACCAAATTTATTATGAACTGGGTATTTACCATTTAAAAAAATATATAGATATATAGATAGATAATTATGAAGTTAATTCTGTTTTCTGAATCAAAAAAAGTCTACAGACAATATATATAATTATTAAATGCTAATTAAGTCTTGAAAGATAGCATTTTGTGACCTTTTGAAAATTGCTAGTATATATACTGAATTTACTCAGTGGAATATTTTCATTAGGAAATAGGATAAATCACTTACCAAAGGTCCTCAGGTGCTGTTGTTGGTTGTTTTTTCTTTTTCATTTTCTGACATCTCAATGCACCTGAAGTGTGGTCTTCTTTCAATTTTGTTCTGTTACTCACATTACAACTTTGGTAGTTTTACATTCCCTTATAGACCCACTAACCTACAGATACTCATACCTTCCTCTTCCATTTGTTCATTAATCTGTCAAATAGTAATTGAGTGCTTACTATTGTAGTAAGTACTGGCAACACAGCTGTGAATAAAACAGGTGTAGTCCTGTCCCAATGGAGCTTAGAGTCTCTTGTCACACAAGGAATTATACAAATGGTTACTTAGTTACAAATATGACCAATGCCATAAAGAAAAACCTGGTCTGTTGTGGAAATATCATTACTCAAGGTCTCTTCTTGTACCAGGAATTAGTTTAAATTTTACAGGTATACTATTTTCAGGTATAGTTACTTTGCAACTGCGTTGTCATTTTCTAGTTATATCAGCACCAGTCCATCTGCTGATGTTGAGCAAGTACTATATTGATCTGATACTTTTGCCAAATACGGAAATGGTTTGTATTGCTTGAATCAGAAATATTTGCAATTTGATTTTGGGGCATCTGGGTGGCTCAGTCAGTTGAGCATCTGACTCTTGATTTCAGCTCAGGTCATGACCCTAGGATTGTGGGATGGAGTCCCACATCAGACTCCACACGGGGCTTGAAGCCTGCTTTTGATTCTCTCTCCTTCTTTCTCTCCCTCTCTCTCTCTTTCTCCCTCTGCCTTTCTCTCCCAGTCACACAGTCTTTCTCTGTAAAAAAAAAAAGATTAATTAAAAATTTTAAAAAAGTTTTAATGTTTATTTTTTTCTGAGAGAGAGGGGGAGAGAAAGAATGCATGCATGCGTGTGCACACAAGTTGGGGAAGGGCAGAGACAGAGGGAGACACAGAATCTGAAACAGGCTCTAGGCTCTGCGCAGTTAGCACAGAACCCAACACAGGGCTCAAACCGACTGAGCCACCCAGGAAGCCCAATTAAAGTCTTTTAAAAATAAAAAAAATAAAGATTTAAAAAATAAAATAGAATAAAGTTTCATATATAATTTTAGGTTTATTTCTCCAATAATTACGTATGAAGTTAATTCTGTTTTCTGAATCAAAATACATAATCATTAAATGCTAATTACATCCTTAAATATAGCATTTTGTGACCTTTTGAAAATTGCATTTATTCAGTCTTTAGGGAGAAAACAGTGAAAAAAATTAGTTCTTTATTGTGTAAGATGCTAGAGATTGATATAGTTTTGAATTTTATAACAAATAATTTAAATGTTTCCTTATCAAACAAAATATTATTCTTCCAAGTTTTGTTTGATGTCTTTTAGCTATAATCATACTCCAAGTGCAAACGTTAGTTAATTTGCATACCTTTATTAACCTAATCCTATAACTAAATTGTTTACCTGTAAAGTTATATAGTTAATATAGTTTAAATATAAAAAATTTAATAAATAAATATCAGAAGCAAGATTTTATTTGTAAACTGCCTAGAACCTATGATTGTTTTTCTTTACTTTCAATTTCTTAACCAATTTCTACATCTATGCATGATAATGAACTGTCTTGCTGCCACTTATCTGAAAATTCAAAACAATACCAAATCTTGAATGTCATTGCTGAGATTCCCTAGATTAGTAGTTTGAAGTTGTTTTTAATAGATTTCAACAGTCCTGTTCATTTTATGGTGATATTTCAGAGAAAGACCTAAAGCCAAAAGTGATCACAGTTTTGAAGTACCCCAATATAGAAATTTATTTTGGGAAACTTAACATTGCATTATCTTCATTTTGTGTACTTCCCAATTGAAGAAAAACTAGCTAAACATTTTCAGGAAAATGTTAGTCATTATATTAGTCTACTTGGGCTGCAATAAAATATCATAGACTGGGTGGCTTAGGTAACCAAACTTAATGTTTTCATAGTCTTGGAGAATGGAAATCTCAGATCAAGGTGCCAGCAGATTGGCATCTGGTGAGGACTGACCCTTTGCTTGCTTGCTTTCTACTAGGTGCTCGCATGACCTTTCACATGGCCTGTATATGGAGCGAGAGTGAACTCTCTGATGTCTCTTCCTTTAAGTACACTGATCCTGTTGGATTAGGACCCCACTCTTATGACCCGGTTTACTCTCTAATTTCTTCCTTAGAGGCTCCATCTCCCAAAGCAGCCATGTTGGGAGTTAGGGCTTCAATATGTAAATTTGGGGGGGCGGGGGACACAAATATAGTCCATAATAGTCATGAAAGTGTCAGCTTAGGTTAACTCCAAAATCAGTAAGGCCTTGTTTCACTTAATAAGATTGAAGCAACCTTTAATTCCCAAAGCTTGGGTTCTCTTAAGTGACCCCGACCACTGGGTTAGAAAGAGATAATTTCTTGTTCAAGATGTTATGTAAAAGTGATACAAACTGCATAGCAGAGTAACGTATTGATAGAAGCTTATCTTGTTAGCAGTACTTATAAAAATATATTTTAGTATCTCTTAGTGCAATATCCAATATATTAGGAAGTGTTATTAAAGGAGATATAAAGCTGTGATAGCCATAAACCATATCGTAATAGATATTCTTCACTCACTGTTCTGCAGGAAAAGCAAAACAAAAATGCATTGTATAAAAAATTTAGCATTCCCAAGATAGAGTAGTAATTTGAAGCTATTTCATAGATACAGCAAAAGAAAACTTGTTAAATGAGGAAACACAGGTTTAGGCACAAATATGTTTAGGATCCTAACTACTTCAACTTTTACTTTAGCTACAGAACGCAGGCCTAGCTGCCACAGGATAGAATACCGAGGAAGCACTGAAGAAACACTCACTTGAAAAGTGAGAACGCAGGTGTCCAAACCTGGAAGACATAAACAAGCCTGAAAAATACTGTCCTCAGGGAAATTAGAACTACAAAGAGATTCTTTCCAAAGTTAAAATTTTGGTGGTGGAATAAACACCTCATACTCATGAAAGTGATAAGTTCTAGAATGGTTTCAAAAAAAGAAAAAAATTACAGCTGAATACAGCTAGATTTCTGCCTGGATTTTAGTGCAAGAGTTCTTTCTGATGGTTTTCAAACAAGAGACCAGATGTCCTTAGGGTTTGCAGAGAAAGACCTTAGCTCTCGGGGATCCCTCCCCTATTTGTGTGGGTGCACATCTACGGGTAGCTCTGCTCTATAACCGAGCACTTCACAGTCATATAACTCTCTTGGAAAAGTGAGGGGACAAGAAAAGATAAAAGGGAAGCGAAGGAGAGCACCTCTAGACAAGTAGAATGTCAGTCAAGGTAGCATTCAGTGGGATCTTGCAGTGCATGTTGGCACAAGAACAAATTAACGGGGTAGGTAATTTAGGCATCAAAGAGAAGTAAATCACGTGGATAAGGTGGTTAAAGTTGAGTTGAAAGAATGAGACAAGATGCTTGCTAATGAAATATTTTCTAGTAGGTCAAATACATTAGGATTTTTTTTTCACTGATACCCATTATGAGGCATTTCCAGGACCTGCATTGCTAGCCTAATAAAACTTCAGTGACAGAGATACTGTTTGGCTTTTGTTTGTTTGTTTTCTAAACAGAGCTTCAGTGAGATAGATCTGGATAAATGAGAGCTGTAGCAAAGTCATTAGCAATTTGAGACCGCAACCAGTATCAGTTTTTGAAGTAAAAAAATAAAGTTCTAAACTGTAATTATTAATCAAGTTGTAAGTTAAAAGAATGTTATTATATATGAAAAAGTGTCTTATTTTCCTGACCAAAAAAATCATTAAAATGAACGAATCCAATAGAGTTTTAAAAAATATTCACCAAGGGGCACCTGGGTGGCTCAGTCAGTTAAACATCTGACTTAGGCTCAAGTCATGATCTCATGATTCATTGGTTCAAGCCCCACGTCGACAGCTCAGAACCTGGAGCCTGCTTTGGATTCTATGTCTCCCTCTCTCTGCCCCTCCCCTGCATATGCTTACACATGTTCTCTCTCTCTCTCTCAAAAATGAATAAACATTAAAATTTTTTAAAAAATACTCAGTAGTACTACTTGCATGTCATTTAACATAATTTATTAAAAATTTTAGAATAGTTAGCCTGAATCTAGGAATGTTCCAAAGCTTATAAGAAACTCAATAGGAATGATTAAACTCATAAAACAAAGCAGACATATAGCAGCAATATACACGATGTTTGTCACATAATAGATTCCCTCTAAAGACTTGTTAACATATTGACTGCCTAACTTGAAGGCCATAAAATGGTACAGAATAGATTTTTTTTATGAGGTGCTTTGTAAATATCTTGCATTTGTCTTCTAAATGCAACTTCTGCAATGTTCTGGGACTGACTATTTTGTTGTAGCTAACAGATATAACACTGAGTTATTAGCTTTGCTTTACTTTGCTTTCTATATTTTCCTTTAAATCTTTACAAGGAATGACATGGAAACTGAAATGATTACATCTTACATCCCCTAATTCCGTCCTATGTTCAAGGAGGGTGGAGAAAGAGCAACAGGAAGTTTTGTGAAATATGTCTTGGCTCAGAGTCATAACTTTTTGTGTTCAGATCTGTGCTGGGAAAGAGAGAAATCTGTGGGGGACAAATGAGAAAGGTAATAGATCTGTAGATATTCATAAAGAAACCTATAAGACCTTGGGTTCAAAAGCAGATAGATGCTCCTTTAGGATTGTGGCTCTACCACTTAACCTAAATGAAACATCGTTTCTTTACTTATAAAGTGGAGATGATAGTGAGTATAAAGATTAGAGGCAATATGATTAGGTTCTAGAATATAGTAGGGGCTAGAAATGTTATCATTATTCCAAAGAACTTTTAGTGATATAAAAATATCATAAATATCATCCAAGAATCATAGAAGATTCTGGGTAGATTATGGTCTAAACCCCACACTCAAAGCCCATCCATGAGGAAATTGCAATGGAGCCAAAGAAAGCTGGGAACTATTGAGGTCTTGAGGTTTAAAGAAGTTAGGAGGAGCTGTTCTCCCACAGGATTTGAGAAACTTGCCAGGGAACCATTGCCCCAGTGGCTGAGGCCCAGAGTCAACCTCATCAGGTTCCCCAGGCTTGTCACACTAACACCCACTGGCCTCTGATTCTCACTACAGTTTAGCCAGTCACTGCCACCTTCAGGCAGCCTAATCAAGCCCCGATCATGATGTGCACTTTGGAGCACTCCTTCCACCTAGAGAAGCGTAGGGCTAGAGAGGGTTAGGTACAGAAGGGAGAGGCAGACTTCCAGCCCTCTGACAGGCTTACTCTCCTACCCTCCCTCCCCCTTTTTAGCTTTCAAACTCCTCCCCCATTGACTCCAGATCTCCTGAATTTGCCTAAAGGACTCATTAAAGATTCTCATTGCTGATGCCCTAAATCCCTCCTTTGGCTGATCCCTTTCCTCTATCTCTGGAGTTGGGACATTTGCAATCTCCATCTAGATGATGAGTGTGAACATGGAAGTTACATTGGTTGCCGACTCCACAGATTTAGGCAGGACCTTTACCAATGGGTAAGGCCCACATTTCTACCTCCAGTGGGTACATGTAATGCTTATTCCATAATTGAGAGAACCTGGATTTTCGTTTAAGTAGTTTGGTGGTAGGGCTCTGGCTGAGTCGTGGACAGCCTGTTCTGGAGTCCACATTCCTATTCTGCAGGCCACTTCCCTCTAAGTAGGGTGAGTTGGAGGGGAGGAAGAATGGGGGGATGGAGCTAAAAAGGTAGGTTAAAGTCGGATTGTATTTTGAAAGTTAAACTGGGGAACTCGAATGTTACCATGTAAGCAGTGGAAAATCAGAGAGGTCAAACAAGTTTCTGAGAAAAAAATAATCTGTAGGCAAAATGCAGGATTTACTAGAAGAAGGAAGATATTGAAAGACAGAGAATGCCGAGGAGAATTTTACATGAATCGAGGTGTGATAGCGTGGGAACTCAGCCTAGGAGATAATATTGGGAACCAAAAAAAAAAAGTGATAGACATCAGCCAGGAAACATTGCTACTGTCTGGTGACAGACTGAAAGTAGAACTAATGATTCTGGTTTTGAGACTAGATAAACACACAAGCAACAACAAAACCCCCAATGGTAACTAAGAAGTTAGAGTTAATAATCCTCTTTTGTTTTATCTTCAGCTTAAACATTGCTGTTGAAATCTCCCTTCCTTGTTTACACTTTATACTAAATGATCCTGATATTATCATTTTTCTAATTTACCCATTTCCCCAATACATATTCATATGTAGGCTTATTAATGTGTAGAATTAGTATGCCTGTGCTCGCTGCCACCTCTCCGCAAGTAAAAGCCCAAAATGGGATTCTGGAGATTAAAAATAAGAATGAGAGCTCTCCTTTACTGAATCCTTTATGTATCCATCTCTACACCAAGTTTCTTATATGTATTTTCTTGATTTTTTAAATGTTTTTATTTAATTTTGAGAGAGAGAGAGCGACAGAGAATGAGCAGGAGAAGAGCAGAGAGAGAGAGGGAGACACAGAATATGAAACAGACTCCAGGCTCCAAGTCATCAGCACAGAGCCTGACGCGAGGCTCAAACTCAAAAACTGTGAGATCATGGTCTGAGCCAAAGTTGGAGGCTTACTGACTGAGCCACCCAAGTCCTCCTTATATGTATTTTCTATTAAATACCCAAAGCAACTCTATGAGATAGGTGCCTTTATTATTCCATTTTACAGGGAAGAAAGCTAAGGCTGGGAGAGGTATAGGAACTTGTTCCAGATCATAGAGCCCGAGGTGGCAAGGCCAATATTGTATCATCTAATTATCTCCTCCAGAGCCCACACTCAGCCACTACTGATAACAATATATAATAACTGATTCTAAATTCATTTGAAAAAAATATTCTAACTAGGGAGGAGAAGTGAGGAAAAGTCTGACATTCTTTTTCACACACCAGCTTATTTATGCTATAACGTACTTGTCAAAAAGGAATGTTTATATGATTTTCTTTTAAGACTTAGATGTGATCCAAAGAGTATTATCACAATTTAATGGCCTATAACATGGATGTAACATATTTCCAAGAAAGAGAATCTGTTATTATTGAGAAAATCTTGAGCCCCCATCCAATAATTCATTAAAAAATTTTTTTAATGTTTATTTATTTTTGAGAGAGAGAGAGAGAGAGAGAGAGAGAGAATGAACAGGGGAGGAGCAGAGAGAGAGAGAGGGAGACACAGAATCTGAAGCAGGCTCTAAACTCTGAGCTGTCTGCACAGAGCCCCGTGTGGGGCTCAGACTCTCAGATTATGAGATGATGATCTGAGCCAAAGTTGGATGCTTAACCAACTGAGCCACCCAGGTGCCCCAGCTCATTATTTTTAATGCAGATATAAACACAAAATTATTTAAAGGCATAAATTCATGAACAGAAAGAATGTCAGTGTAGTATATCATACTCGTAAAGAAGTCTGACTGTTTAAACAGTGAGCCACTATTTTATGCCAAATTAATGAGAGAAGAGGTTAACAAACAGGTACATAAATCAGAAATCAAAATGTCTGGAGGTCAGTAGTTTTTTTTTTTTAATTTTTATATTTTACTTGCCAGACACAATAAAGGAGAAGCTCATTTCACTCATTTGCAGGACAGAATCTATGGATTTCTTTTTGCTGGTCCTCTTTGCACTTTCAGTGGAACAAACAGTGCAATTTTTATCCCTTCTGTTTTTAGAGCAGCAGCTGTAAAAGTAATTAATGGCCTCAGAAACTCTAGCATGCCGTGCAGAAGGCCATTCTGCATTCAGCAGTAGCTGTGGAGTCAAAGCCAGTCACCTCTGATGCTTCCGGCCCCTGGGGGCACACTGAAACACTCCTGTCTGCCCCCTCAGAGTCTCCTCGGCACCCTCATTCCTTTTGGCCAGTGACACCTGTAAAGAAAAACTTGTTTCAGTGAGTGTTTTCATATTACTTAAAATGATGACTTTGGTGCATGTTCAAAATTGTTTTAACCTCTTCAAGTTGACAATGTTGACCACAGATTTTCTACCCGTAGTAAGTAAAGACATGAGAACAGTCATAAATTTTACAGAAGGATATGCGTTTCCCCCTGATTTTTTTTCTCTTCCTTTTTCATCTCCACTTTTTTCTTTTGTCTCTCTATCTTTCTTCCAAATATATTTGTGTAAAAAAACATGGCCATGGTTAGGTAATGTCAGGTGTAATGAGGAAGCCTGCCATGTGATTCTTCTGAGGGTTAGTGGGTCCGACGTTGGGACTGAAACCAGATGAGCTGGCTTCCAGACCCTGGCAAGCCTCTTGCTACCTGTGACCTTGACTAAATTGCTTGACACTCTGGATTCTCACTTTTCTGATCTATGAAATAAGGATAATAATACTTGCCTGGTTTACTTCACAGTGTCCTTGAGAGAGAATGAATGTGAAAGCGCTTTTAAACTATCACAGTTCTATACAAACATAAGGAATGATGGTGTTCATTTTGACAGAATAAGACTCTCCACAAACTGTGGTGACAAAGAGGGGTCAGCCTGGGATTCCTTTGTTCCATCTCACTGAGTCGTTTAATAACACTGAGGCGACGACTTTATGCTACGTTTTCCCTGGTGGACTGGGAGAATGCACATTTGCCAAACATGGAAGGGGAAGCGGAGCCTTCTGGATTGGCTCCCATTTCTGGCCTGGAGCTGGACAATTCTGCATCGCCAGAGGAGGTTACTGATCTAACAGTCCCGAGGCTTCCTTTATTCTGCCTCAACTTTGCTTCTGCTCCCCTGAAATGCTCAGCAAAGGGATGTTAAGTTGTTATGGCTGTTGTCCCAACCTTGGGAGAATGCCCAGGGGATGTGGACGGCCCCCAGATAGCCCGCAGGAAGCTGGACCAGACAGTGCAGTCAGGGTGCACCCAAGTGCCAGCACGCACATCCTTTCTCCACCACATGCATGTTCAGGAGGCTTTCTTGTAAATGTCCAATATTAGACATTTGAAGAGTTGGGGAACTGTCCTCTTAGTCTTTAATTCACCATTATAAGAAGGTGAGAGAACATCATCCAACTGGAATCGGATAAATTTGGTAGAAATTTTGACGAGACTGTAGACCTGGGGTCTAAAGTTATTTTGGTCACAGCCAAGTAAAAACATTAAAAATTGAAAATAGCATTCAAGATAGTTGTGAAAGTTCATTTTCAGTTTAATTTTCTCCCCTCTCTTACCCAGACTAGAGTATGGGAAGAATTAAAAAATTTTATAAAAATGGTCAAAGTGTATCCGCTAAACTGATACATGTTTTCATTTCCAAAAATGTCTTAATTTTGTGTTGAATCTAAAACAGTAGTTCTCAAGCTTCTTTTTTTTAAATGTTTATTTATTTACTTTAAGAGAGAGAAAGAGAAAGTGAGGGATAGAGAGAGAGGTAGAGGGAGAATCCCGAGCAGGCTGTGCTATGTCAGTGCAGACCTTGACGCAGGACTTGATCTCACAAACTGTGAGATCATGACCTGAGCCAAAATCAAGAATCAGATGCTTAATTGACCGAGTCACCCAGGCACCCTGCAGTTCTCAAGCTTCTTGGTCTCAGGCCTCTTTAAATTCATAAGTTATTTAGGACCCCAAAGGGCTTTTGTTTATGAAGATTATGTCAATAAATATTTACTGTATAAAAATATTTAAACCTGAGGGGCGCCTGGGTGCCTCAGTCTTTTAAGCATCCAACTCTTGATTTTCGCTCAGGTCATGATCTCACAACTTGTGGGACTGTGCCCGGAGTCAGGCTCTGTGCTGACAGTACAGAGCCTGCTTGGGATTCTCTCTCCTTCAAGCTCTACCTGTCCCCCACACTCGCTTGTGCTCTCTCTCTCTCTCAAACTAAATAGACTTTTAAAAAAGTTAAACCTGAGAATTTAAAAAAAATACTTACTTATTAATTCAGAATTAATAGAAATAAACTAATCTGTTAACACCAGAGCAATGGTATCACATGCCATGTAGCTACTGAAGACATAAATTGTTAATTCATGAGGAGATGAGAGTGAGAAAGGCAAATAACTTCTTAGAATTGCTTTTTGATGACCACTTTGAGAACTTCAACTCTCAAATATTTTGATCTCCTGAAAAAGGTATAAAGAACTACAATATATTATTTTGCTTTCTTTGAAAGTTAGTTTCACCAACCTGAAAAATATATTTTTATTGTTAAGATTGTGGGCAATGAGTTCGAATCCTCATTTTGCCACTTACTGATTGGATGACATTAGACAAGATATTTAAGTGTCCTGGACTCAGTGTCCTTATCTGTAAAATATAGTAAAAATATACTTTGTGATGAACAAATGACCTTATACACATGTATGTCACAGCTTCCCAGAGAAACAGAACCTATTGGATATATGTGTATATATGTGTGCATATGTCTATAGATGAATATATATACATATATTTTATTATATCATATAATTATATTTAATATAAAACATTACATTATAATAGATCATAGATGAATATTTATATTATATTATAAATACATGTATTTCATATCAGTGTGGAGAGAGAAGGAAAGAGAGAGAGAGAGAAATTTAGTTTAAAGAATTGGCTCATGTGATTATGAGGCTAGAGATAAGGATAGAGAATCCAAAATATGCAGGGTGTACCAGCAGGCTGGACACGCAGGGAAGAGCCAATGGTGCTCTTTAAGTCTGAAAGCCATCTACACTGGGGAGGTGAATCTTTTGTTCTACTCAGGCCTTTAACTGGTGGGATGAAGCCCACCCATGTTATGAAGGACACCATGTTATTCAGAGTCCACCATTTTAAATATTAATCTAATTCAAAAAACTCTTAAGGGAATACCCAGAATAATGTTCGGTCACATATTTGGGCTCCATAACCATCCATTTTTGACACATAAAATTAACCATAACAGTATATAAAATACTTTACCTTATTTTCTTTGTTTTGTTTCTTAAATTCTACCTAGGAGTGAAATCATATGGTATTTGCTTTTCTCTGCCTTACTTATTTCACTTAGCATTGTATCCTCTAGGACCATTCATGTTATTGCAAATAACAAGATCTCATTCTTTTTTAGGGCTGAGTAAAATTCCATTGTGTATGTGTATATGTATATATGTGTGTGTGTGTGTGCCATTTCTTCTTTATCCATTTATCTGTGGATGGACACTTGGATTGCTTCCATATCTCGACTATGGTCAATAATGATGCAATAAACATCGCGGTTCATATCTTTTCAAATTAGTGTTTTTGTTTTTGGATCATATGGTATTACTATTTTTAAGTTCTTGAGGAAACTCCATACTGTTTTTGACAGTAGCCCGTACCAGTTTACATTCCCAGCAACAGTGCATGAAGATTCCTTTTTCTCTACATCCTCTCCAACATTGTTATTTCTTGTCTTTCTGATTTTAGCCATCTGAAAGGTGTAAAGTAATATCTCATTGTGATTTGATTTGCATTTCCCTGATGATTAGTAATGCTTAACATCTTTTCATGTGTCTATTGGTCATCTGCATGTCTTCTTTTTTATTCAGGTTCTCTGCCCATTTTTTAAATTGGATTGTTTGGTTTTTCTGATGTTGCCTTGTATAAGTTGTTTTTATATTTTGGACATTAACCCTGATTGGATATATTACTTGCAAATATCTTCTTTCATTCAATGGCTTGCCTTTATTTTATGTAGTCTCAATAGTTTATTTTGATTTTGTTTCCTGAGGATACATACCTACAAAAATGTTTCTGTAGCTAATATCAAAGAAATTACTGCCTATGTTTTCTTCTAAGAATTTTATGGTTTCTTGCCTCACAGTTAGATATTTAATACACTTTGAGGGTTATTGCAATGTGTAGTGTTAGAAAGTGGTCTAGTTTTATTATTTTGCATGTAACTGTTGAGCTTCCCACCACCATTTGTTGAAAGACTGTCTTATCTACATTATATATCCTTGTCTTCTTTGTTATAGATTAATTGACCACATATGCATGGTTTTATTTCTGGGCTGTCTTTTCTGTTCTATTGATCTATGTGTCTATTTTTATGTTCATATCATACTGTTTTAATATTATAGCTCTGTAGTATACTTTGAAAACTGGGATTTTGACACATCCAGCTTTCTTCTGTACTGTACACTGTACTTTGAATTCTTTTTCTTATGTTTTTATTTATTATTGAGACAGAAAGAAACAGAGTATGAGTAAGGGAAGGGCAGAGAGAGAAGGAGACCCAGAATCTGAAGCAGGTTCCAGGCTCTGTGCTGACAGCTCAGAGCCCGATGCAGTGCTCGAACCCACGAACGATGAGATCATGACCTGAGCTGAAGTTGGCCGCTTAACTGACTGAGCCACCCAGGCGCCCCATGTACTTTGAATAGTGCCTGGTATAAACAAAATCAACAAATATCAGTTACTATATATTGCTAATATTTTGTTCAATGTATTGTTTGATTTTAAATATCATGTGAAAAATTAAGTAATACATTAGAAAATTTTTGTAAAGAAATGAAAAACTGAAATTCATATGAGAATGTATTTTTTGTCAGTGTACAAGAGTATTCAGGCAAATCAATGGTAAAAATATGTGTATTCCAGAAATAGCTTTTAATACATATAGTGATATATGATAAAAGTTGGCATCACAGGAGCACCTGGGTCATTCAATTGGTTAAGTGTCCAGTTCAGCTCAGGTCATGATCTTGTGGTTTGTGACTTCAAGCCCCGTGTCATTGGGCTCTGTGCTGACTGCTCAGAGCCTGGAACCTGCTTCAGATTCTGTGTTTCCCTTTCTCTGCCCCTCCCCTGCTTACGCTGTCTCTCTCTGTCTCTCAAAAATAAATAAATGTTAAAAAAAAGTTGGCATCACAAATTATTGTGGAAGTTAAGTCAATTATTCAGTTAGTATTGTTTAAAAGTTATTAATTATTTGCTTAAAAATAACTTTACATCATCACTTTATTTCAAGTGCAAATAAGATTCCACAGGACTGAGGAATGAACTGCTAAAAAAAATAATAAAAAACACAAAATGATACAGGAAATAATCTACACATTTATTTGTAGATAAATAGCTTATATCTGGGTTGGATGGGCTTTCTTAGCTTAGAAATCATTAAAGAAATGACAAAACATCAATATTGATTATGTTAAAATTACAAATGTTAAAGATAACTGACAAATATCCACACAAATATAACATATAATAGCTAGTATATTTTAAATTTGATGAGCTTGTACAAATTAATAGCAATCTAAGACCCCAGAAGAAAAGATAAAATGAGATCATACTGTTCTGTTAGCTTCCTTGGAGTCAGAAGAATGAAAGAAGTATAGGTTTCTTATTATACTGGAAAGTAATGTCAGATTCCTGGGAATGTGGAGTGAAAGGAAAACTTACAGTAAGCTTGGATCTCACAATCGTCTCAACTGAAATAGAGAGTCGGCTCCAAAAACAATGATAACAGTTGTTCAGTTGGAAAACCTCTTTGGTCACCTTGGTTTTGTACTTCATAAAAACCAAACCTGATTAGATACTTTGGTAACACTGGATAGGTTAAAGAAGTTGACTTACGGGAACACTTTTGGAGAAGATTTGTAACAGCAGTAAAAAAAAAAAAAAAAGTGGGTGTGTTCTAAACTCTCTATTGTGTTAACTCATATACAATGGTTTGTTTAAAATGTTTCAGCCCTAATTCTCCCTCCCCCTGCTTTTGGTGAAATTTTATGGTCTCATCAATTATGCTCCTTTTCAGAACTGTGGTCCTATAACTGATGAGGACTCACTGTCCATGCCATGTTCCTCACAAGTGCACCACACAACCCTATGTCTCAACACCACATAGAAGAACAATTGCCTTTAGGATTAATTAGTACTTCTAAAAAATATTTTTATTTTTATTTTTATTTTTTTTATTTAAAAATTTTATTTATTTTTTTACTTTATAAAGTTTCATATTTTTTTAACATATGCAGTTATTTTCCATCATTTACAATACAGTAGATGCAATGACACTCCAAACAGAAAAGCAAAGTAAAAAATCAAAACGCCAACTTCTGTTTCATGTAATTAGACTTATACAGAAATTAGAAGGTTAAGTAACAACTAGTTAATCACCTAATTTCACAGCTATCTGAAGTGGCGATCGTTATATAGCAGCTTATCTATGATACATTCAAGATACATGATAAAATTTATTACTTGTTCATAGGATACAACACAGCCTGCTTACTACCTTTCCTTAAATTCCACCTCTATACTACAATATGCTTGAGGTCCATGCAAAAAAGTAGCTACCTTTTATGTAGGAAATGAAGTTGCTTTTACAACACCAAAGACTTAATCATCCATTTCCTACATAAAAAATATTTTTTAATGTTTATTTTTGAGAAAGACAGAGACAAAGAGAGAGCATGAGTGGGGGGTGGGGCAGAGCAAGAGGGAGACAGGCTCCAGGCTCTGAGCTGTCAGCGGAGAGCCCGAGGCGGGGCTCAAACCCACAAGATGTGAGATCATGACCTGAGCCAAAGTCAGACGCTTAACTGACTGAGCCACCTACACACCACTAATCCGTACTTTTCAAAAAGTGTTTCCTATTTCTGGAAGATGACTTGCACAGGTTCATTCTTATCTCTGGTTTCTCCAGACCAGAAAAAAAAAAATCTGGCTTGATTCATGGAGATTGGCTTAGGCTGCTGGGCAAAAGAGCCAAGTCCTGATCCTGATCTTTGCCTGAGAGCCTTGTGTGTGGTCTCATAGAGAGAACGCTTGGCCAGGAGTCAGGAAATTGGAGATCTGCTCCTTGTCCAGTTTTAAGGACAAGTGGCTAGGTCAGCTTTGTTGGCCTCCAGTGCAGCTTGTATGCCTCTGGCCTTCCAATTTCAGTACTCTTTAAAAAAGAAAGGCCTTTGAATTCACACATCTTTTGGGTTGAATTTCTGTCTCTCATGAACTTCAACTATTAGATTTACCTCTCTGAATCTCAATGTTCTTATTTATAAAGTGGTCATTTATAAAATGACCTATATTATGCCATTTAAGTGCAGACTAACTGAAATAATATATAGAGCATTATACCATATGGATATGGCATTGTCCTTGCCATATGATCTCTCTGGGATTAGTCTCTCTCCTTCCTCTTGGAGATTATCTCACCATCTTTTTCCTAACAAAACCCATTTTTGATTAATTTTCAGAGAAGAGAAGATCATATAAATTCAACTTGTGTATTATTGGCATTATTATAAGGCATAGTGAGTGTTCCTTCCCAAGTATATTGGTATTTTAGCAAAAAAAAAAAAAAAAGAGAGAGAAATTATAGCTGTGATGATGATACTGAGGCAACAACGAAAATCCCATAGAGATTGCGTCTGAAGAGTCAAGAGAAACTCTCCAGGAAATCTTAGAATCATAACATTTTGACTCAATCTTTTGATTTAAGCCTTCCAAAACTTAAATTGTCAATATTTTGCAACAGGCAGAATATAAAGATCAATGTCAGTCACACTTAGTGTAGTTTAGCTTCTCAGATCCCTTTTCAAAAGGGAAATTTTAATGTGTGTGTGTTAAGGGGAGTAGGGTGCCATTCATATAACCTGGATATTTAGGAAGTTAAGAGAGAAAAGAAATCAGAAAGAAAACCTCCACATAATTCACACTTGTACCTAGAATTGTAAGAAATCACTGGCATAAATAAATACTTTTGCATGAAGTGGTTTAAGATGTTAATGTATAGTATTTTTATTTATTACTCTTTATTTTGAACATTTCCACTGAAAGGTACATCTTAAATAATACCCATTATGCTCCCCCACTTATTGTAAATACCCACAGAAAGTCACACATTTCCTTCCGGTTGAACTGAACTATTATTCTACAAATCATAGTAGTTTCCTAGGATTTTTACTGTGTAAAGTTTCATTGCAGCATTTGTGGCAAACTCTATTGTGTATGATATTACATGATAACAACAATGCCTGGTGCCTAAAAGCTGTAATGACCAGCTAGCTATTCTGCGGTCAGTAAGAGGAAATTATATAACCTGAGTTGCCAATATGCTGTTAAGGGAAAAGTCTTCAGATTGCTCCAGCCCACCCCCTGCCCTGTCACTTACCACTAATAGTAGGTTTTACAAATAGGCTGAGGGCAAGTGGACCCTGGAGTACTATTCTCTGTACCCCAAAACCATGCCCAACCCTTCCGTTTGGTTATTTCCACTTGGTTATA
Source organism: Suricata suricatta (assembly GCF_006229205.1). Lineage (NCBI taxonomy): Eukaryota > Metazoa > Chordata > Mammalia > Carnivora > Herpestidae > Suricata > Suricata suricatta. The sequence continues at coordinate 117,373,455 of NC_043706.1, forward strand.
AATCAGTGGTGGGCAAGTTTTGATGTACTTAACTCCCACGCATTTACTGTCTATTCTGTCACAATCCATGTGTGTCTAGTATGCTCAATCTAGGCACTTTCATTATTTCTTCAGTTACATAGAAAAAATTTTTTAAGGAATAGTTTGACTTCTGATACAGGTCATCTTGGACTTTCCCATCGTGTTTATTTTGTTGGTGGTGTTTTTGTTTTTTTCTTTTTCAAGTATTACTATTTAAATGAAACGGAATGGTAGCAATGGTTACTTCTCCCATGTCCCTGTGAGTTTTATTCTTCACATCGACTTCCCTTCCACAAGTGATTGGCTTTCAAACAAGGTCTCTCCTAATCGTCCGTGTAGGAGGCAGCCACTCCTCCAGGGAGACAAAGCCCAGTCCCTCCGTCAGCCTATGCTGGCCACGTGCTTGCCCTGACCCTGTGTCTGGCTCATGTTGCCCATGATTATGGCTCTTGCTGGCAACTCACTGGTCCATGGGCCAGAAGCAGAAAAGGAATTTAGAATTACAGGGGGAAATGATGCTTAAAAAGGCAACAGTTTACTGATGTCTATTTTTTTCCCCTCTAAAATATTTTCATACAGTTTGTCTCCTATTTCCATCAAGTATGGTTGGCTGCACTTCTTAAGAAATTTTATTCCAGTATATAGTGAGTGTTGGTGAAATAATCCAAGGAGAGTCTACTAAGAAAATATATTCACAGCTTCCTTCACTAAACAAGGGACAGAATAGATATGGAGGATGTGAATTTTAAAAACTTTTTTTAAATAAAGGGAATAATATATTTTTCTTAGTTAAGATGTATTAAGTACATTATGTTATTCCTTTTGTTCATATTAATCAGTCATTTATATTTATTTTATGTGTTCCTCTGTGTAGTGAATCTCATCAGATATTTGATTCAATGCTTGAAAGGTTACAGATACCTTAATAACAAAGTGAACAGCGACAAAATAATTATGTTCATTGTTTTTGATCACTACTTGATTTTTAAAAACCTGCTTATAATTTATCTTAGTTTATAGAGTACTAAATGGAATTATTGGGCCTAGAATTTCCAGTAATGAAAACTTTAAAATAGAAATTCTGTCTTTTCTACTCTGAAAAGTGCATTCCTTGGTCCCTTCCTTCTCCTCAGACACCAAGTTTTATCAGTAGTGATGCGTTTCCTTATGTGTTTCTTACCCTCCCAGGCTTGATCCAGTCAGATTCACACACCTGAGATGAACCCCAGGCCCTGGCAGCTATGAAATCATTCAGGAATGTGGACTTACAAGTAAGCAATTAAAGCCAGCTCTGGAGTCCTGTAAGGCACGTGGAAGTCATACTGGCAGCAGGGGACATACTTCCCATCGTTTCTTCCCCTTGCCCCAGATACCTTCTCTTAAGATAAATAATGTTTTATTCTATAACTAACAATAACTAAATAAGAAATCGTAACTGCTCATTATAATACATTAGTTATTATGTATTTTTTTAATGTTTATTTTTTTGAGACACACAGAGAGAGAGAACAAGAGAGGGAGGGGCACAGAGAGAGGGAGACACAGAACCTAAAGCGGACTCGAGGCTCTGAGCTGTCAGAACAGAGCCCGACTCAGGGCTCGAACCCACAAACTGTGAGATCATGACCTGAGCCAAAGTTGGACACTCAACCAACTAAGCCACCCAGTGCCCCATGATTGTGTAATTTTGTAATATAATTCCTATTTGGGCTCCTATGGACATTAGATGCCCTATTTCTCCTGTCTTTCTTCCTTTAGATTTTGTGTTGATTGTTTTCTCTTTTCTCTTTTTTTTTGCCCTCAGACTTTCAAAGTATTTCTCAGTGTGGCCATTATCAAAACTCCACATAAGCGCCACTTGTGGGCTTGTTCAAAATATTCCTCGTCCTCGGGGCAAAAGAGGTGGTGGTGAAAAAAAAAAAAAAGAAAAAGAAAATTCCTCGTCCTTATTCCCCATCCATAGCGAGTCTCTGAAAGACGGACCTAGAAGTATGCCTTTTGAATAAGCACCTCTCTCCTCCCCAGGCGGTTCTAATGCATGTGGAAGTTAGAAAGTAGATCTTCTAGTATCACCTGCAACACAGTTATCTTTCCAATTATGTCTTTTTTTTTTTTTGGTACTTTCTTCCTTTTTGTGTGTCAGTTCCCCCATTTTCTTATTTATTTTTTTTCCTCCAAATTTTTATTCAGATTCTAGTTGGTTAGAGATGCCTGGGTGGTTCAGTCAGTTGAGTGTCTGACTCTTGATTTCGGCTTAAGTCATGATCCTAGCTTCTGTGCTGAGCGTGGAGTTTGTTTAAGATTCTCTCCTCTTTCCCTCTGCCTTTCTACCCAGTTCATGCTCTCTCTCTCTCAAGTAAAAAAAAAAAAAGAAAGAAAGAAAGAAAAGAAATAAATTCCAGTAGTTAACATATAGTGTAATATTAGTTTCATGTGTAGAATTTAGTGATTCATCACTTTCATACCATACCCAGCACTCATCAAAGGGTCTCCTTAAAATCCATCACCTATTTAACTCATTCCCTGCCACTTCCAGTCCAGTAACGTTCAGTTTGTTCTCTATAGTTAAGAGTCTGTTTTATGGTTTGCCTCTCTTCCCCCCCCCCACGTGTTCATGTGTTTCCTTTAGTTCTACATATGAGTGAAATATTATGGTATTTGTCTTTCTCTGTCTTATTTCTCTTAGCATTACACTCTCTGGCTCTATCCACATGATTGCAAATGGCAAGATTTCATTCTTTTTTATAAAAAGATGCTCAACCTCATTCATAATCAGAGAAATACAAATCAAAACTACAGTAAGAGATCATCTCACACCATAGGAGAAACACAGGAAACAACGGGTGTTGGTAAGGATGTGGAGAAAAGGAAAACCCTCTTATACTGTTGGTGGGAATGCAAACTGGTACACCACTCTAGAACACAGTGTGGGGGTTCCTCAAAAAGTTAAGTTTAGAATTATTTTATGATTCATCGATTGCACTACTAGGTATTTACCCAAAGAATACAAAATTACTGATTTGAAGCGACACATCACCCTGATGTTTATAGTAGCATTATCGACAATAGCCAAATTATGAAAAGAGCCCAAATGTTCATTGACAGATGAATAAAGAAGTTGTGGTATATATATATATATATATTCAAGGGAATATTGCTCACCCAATTCCTCCATTTTCAAGAGGATTTGTGAACCAGTATGAAACAGTATTACTTCGTTCCCTCCACCAAATATATACCTAGCCTTAGACTTTATCATTATCAACTTCCTGATCCAACAGAAAGATCCAGATCTGTCCTTAGCATTTAATTTGGTTTCAGAGAGGGCCTCCAGTATTCCATGGCTAGTATCTCACCATTGGGTAGATCATTCTTTAGCATCCTGAGACTCTGAATCATGTTGTGACATTAAGTTGAACATAACTGAAATAACAAAAACAAACAAAATCAACAAGAATCAGTTCCTGCTTGCCAAGTTTATTCTTCTCATATTGTTTCTAAAAGCTCCAGGTCCTACAAGAGCTCCAGGTTCTGTCCTATGCAACCTCCCCACTCTAACTCTGAAACCCTCTTAGTTCTCATATTACTCACACGTGGAAAACATTCAGGATGGTGTCACAGACATGCTATATGTATTTTATAAATTTAGTTATTTTCTTAATTAATATTCTTTTAAGCTATACTCAAATAATATCTTGGGTGATAAAGCATATCACAGAAGAGCTGTGAAAGCCCTAAACCTATTTAATTGATTTATCTACATGCTTCTCCTATCTTCTGGAGGCCTCTGGGGACTTAGGCTTACTCTCCTAGCTATTCTCAGTTTTCACAGCTTTAGGAGGCTTCCCCTGACCTTGTCCCAATGTCTTAACCCAAATCCTGCAAGTCTCTTAAGAGAGAGAGGACCAAACATTGTATGTCCTTGTGAGTGTTTTCAGTCTAGTGCACTAACCTCAGTGAGATCACAAAAACATATTATTTTTCTTTGATTCATTTTATCTAAATGTCTTGGACAGTTCCTTAAATGGATTTGTTGATAATAACTGTGAACATGTTTTCTTTTAAACTATCTCTCTGATGAGTGTTTGGTGGCTCTAGAAAGAGAAGTTTTTGCACATTAATATGGGGTGTTAAAACCTGAAGGTTAAATGAGTGAGACTGACTTTGTATGACCTTTCTGAAGTGATGTGTGTGAAAAAGTCTTATGTTTAAAAGAAGTTTAATGTTTGATAGGTCCACAAAAAGACTTTCACCACCCAGGGTGAACTTTGGGAAGGACACAGGCTTACATTTCCATATTGTCAATCCCAAATCCATAAAGTTTCCATATTTCCCAAAAGGATAGATTTTGTATCTTAAGTTGGGTAGGTATAGCAGAAGTGTCAGGTTTATCATATGATTGGGCAGTAAGCCTCTTTGGTATTTGACCTGACCAAAAGCATTTTTTGAAGGGGACCTCGTTTTGCTGTGTTATTTTTCAGTTTTCTCTCAGACTGTCTTTAAAGATTGCACTTTGTAGATAACAAGGTGGGCAGCCAGTGAGGAGACCACAACTCTGAACAGACTGTTGTCAGAAGACCCTAGGAAAACACAATGAACCTTTGATCTGCCAGAGTTGGTAGAAGAATTCAGAGAGTGACAAGAACTACATTCACCCAGGAGACAAGTCTGAGTACAATGATTAATCCCTTGGGGAACTCACCTATAAGCACAGTGCAGAGTACCTGATCTTTACTCAGTGTGGTTCTTAAAAATCAGTCAGTGACTGAATGAGTGATTTTGTTTATGCTGAATCTATGACCAGGCTGTCTATTCCCGAACCAGACCAGGAAAGGAGGTTCTGGATCTAACAGTCAGCAGCCTCACAATGTTCAGGGTCTTCAAATACCATCTTGAGTTTGACCAACAATTCCAGGAAGTAACCAGCAAACATTCCTCCACCCCACTCAGCATGTGAACCATGCCAAGGATAGTTTTGTGAAGCAGTTGAATGCAGTCCCCAACTTCAGGCAGTCAGTGGAGAAGCGTGCAGCTAAAGCCCCAGATTCACGTGAATATAAACTACAATTCCGAGCAGGACTTTGTCCCGTCTTACCCTTGAAAACATACCTAGGAGACAACTTGGTTAGGAGTGCTGCCACTTGGGAGGTCTGGTCCCAAGCTGAAGTGAAGCTTTCCCTTAGTGAGATGAAGAGCCCATATTTTGAGGACTGGAGTCTTCTCTTTTGGCTGCTGGGCCAGCGTTCTCAGTGCACTGTCCTTACCACTTAGACCGTTTGTGCTGGTGAAGAAACACAAGTCTCAGCAGTGGGTGAGAGAATAGGCCTTATGTCATCTCAAAAGGTCTAAGAGACAATTTTCCTCAGGACACGACAAAAGACACTGGAGAGCTAGACCTATGGCCCTTGATTTGGTTCTTTTTTTGTTTTTTAATGTTTATTTATTCTTGAGAGAGAGAGAGACAGAGTTCGAGTGGGAGAGGGACAGAGAGAAAGGGAGACACAGAATCTGAAGCAGCCTCCAGGCTCTGAGCCGTCAGCAGAGAGCCTGACACAGGGCTTGAACTCACTAACTGTGAGATCATGACCTGAACCAAATTCAGATGTTTAACAGACTGAGCCATCCAGGCACCCATTGACTGCATTCTTTTTTTTTTTTTAATAACAGTTTATTGTCAAGTTGGCTAACTTACAGTGTATACAGTGTGCTATTGGTTTTGGCGGTATATTCCTGTGATTCATCACTTACATACAACACCCAGTGCTCATCTCAACAAGTGCTCTTAATGCCCATCACCCATTTTCCCCTCTCCCTTGCCCCCCCCCCATCAACCTTCAGTTTGTTGACTGCATTCTTAAAGTGGACTTGCTCCTCCCATGCCAGACTAAAACATCAGCATTGTACAGTCCATTGGCAAAAAGTCACCTTTCTGGGGAGTTTGGAGCATTCAGGATACTTCTGCTATGTGTTAATGTTCCTGCTCTTCTAGTCCATTTTCTCCAGACTTATCGATGAATGGCTTTGCTATTTAAGATTCTAGCTGAAGTGGGGAAGGCAGGAATGTAAATGAGTGAAGGGGAGGGAAGAACAATCCGCAGCTGTATGGTCCTCTGAATGAAGCTGTCTTTCTTGTACACGTCAGTTACACCAAGGAGAGAGCCAGGAATTAGGCAGCTAGCATGTGGGCTATCAGAGTAGCTAAGTCTGCTGAGAAGACAGGTTTAAGAGATAACTATTGCTTTACCCAAAGCTTTGACCAGAGAGGGATGCTGAAGTGTCAGCACAAAAATGGAATGAACGCAGAGTAGCATTTTTGTGTACATGAAATTATTTGAGAGCCTGTGGGGAGATCAGAATGAAAATGGCAATAGTGGGAAGCTCATCTGAGAGCTGGGAGTGAGAAGAAGTTGACTTCTCTAGAGATTTTTAAAAACTGCTACTACCCCTTTCAAGAATTACTAGTAATTATTAGATGAGGCCATGTTTGTGAACCAGGTCATAACAAGAATTGAAGAAAGTACCTGCTTAAAAGTTAAATATCTAAAGTAAATATAATTTTATAAATATATTTTATAAAGAAATATAAAGTATATGATGTATGTGGTTTTTTGTAAACATTTATGTAACTAGAACTTATAGACCTTTTTTTCCCCTCACTGGCTTGTCATATTTGACTATTTAAAATTTGAAAAGAAATAGGTATATTTTTGTGTGAACAACTATTTAGTATTGCATCTCTAAGTACTCTCCCCTACCCCCAACACACAAACACATGACTAATACCAGAATTATTGTTTTGTAAAAGTTTGATGGTTTTCACTTCTTGGAAGTTGGGTGTTACCAGTTTGTTCATTGCCTTTCTGGGAAATATGGCCCACCTGCTATAGATGAAAATACGGTCAAAGTGTCTCCCACATTGTGAAAAGACCCAAGGGAGAGAATATATTTTATAACTGACAAAAGTTTAGAACCAGTTCTTAAACGCTTGCTTGGGGGTTCAAATTAAAACTCAGAACATATCCACTGACCATGTTGTTCTAATTAAAATATATTAACATTAATGCCAACTTGGACTGTGAATATCCATACAAATGTAGCTCTTTGAAAGAAAGAGTATGTGGACTCCACATAAATGTTGTTTCTATCACCATTTTTATTTTAAGTGGAATATGTGTGAAAATAAGATGCTATTTCTACTTTCAGGATTAATCCTTCCCAATATAGGTATTTTTTTCCTAGAACCCCCTTAAAAGATTCCTGTGTTTGTTTCTCTTTCACTGTCCCCACTGCTTCCACTTGATTCCTCCAGAGCACCATTTTCCTCTGAAAGCTATTCATTCCTCCCCAGCTGCCTTGTGGTAACTATAGGAGCTACTGCTATACAAGATCCTGCCCCTTCTTTGGCCCAACATGGGCATCTTAGCCTCTCCTTCAGTGTGTTGAATTTGAATCCATATAGAGTATGAGAAAAAACCCACAGAAGCTGTGGAATATAATTTTGGAAGACATAGGCAGCCATAGTTTCTGCCATGTGTGGGAAACTGCCCTATTGTGGAAAAGATTAAGGTTGCCCTTCCGAGAAGAGCAGAAACAGGACATAGAGGGTAGTCCTATCAATATACAAGCTCCTGGTTCTATTTATTTCTTTGGATCACTGCCTATCCTGAGATTTGTTTAGTTCCACACTTTCTTGAGTTGCCTAAAACAATAAATGTCCACTTGTCCTAAGTGAGTATTGCTTGGGTTATTAGTCATCTAAATAAAGAGTCCTAGTCAGAGAATTTGGCAAGCTTCTAGGTATAAATATGGTAAGTTGTCTTGAGACAGATTCTTTCTTTCTTTCTTTCTTTCTTTCTCTTTCTTTCTTTCTTTCTTTCTTTCTTTCTTTCTTCTCTTTCTTTCTTTCTTTTTGATGCTTTAATTATTTTTGAGAGACAGAGACAGAGTACAAGTGGGGTAGAGGTTGAGAGAGAGGGAAACACGGAATCTGAAGCAAGCTCTGGGCTCTGAGTTGTCAGCACAGAGCCCGATGTGGGCTCAGACTCACGAATCATGAGATCATGCCCTGAGCCGAAGTCAGACATTAAACCAACTGAGCCACCCAGGTACCCCAACAAATTATTTCAAGGAAGAGTAATTAAAAACATCAATCCATAGCCAGGTGTATCCATGGCATAAAGTATAGATGGGATATGTACCATTGGCCACAGCCCACATACGGTGGTTTGAAAATATGTTGCAAATTCTTTTATATTACACCCTCTTTTCATAAGGTGGGATATAATTTACCTTACATTTGAGTATGGACCCAACATGGCAACTTGTTTCTAACAAGTAAAATATGGCAGAAGTGATGTTATGTGACTCCTGAGACTAGGTCTTAAAATGGATGGTCTCCACCTCACTTTCTCTTTTATGGGTCATCACCTCCTCTGGGAGAATGGAGATTCCATGTCACATAGACACTCAAGCAGTGCTGAGAGAGGCCCACATGGGGACAAATGGAGGCCTTTGCTAACACATGGGACCAACTTGCCAGCCACATAAATGATCTTCAAAGTGGATCTTTCAGTCCGGTTAAACCCCCTGATAACTATAGCTCTGGCCAATATCTTGACTGCAACCTCATGGGAGACCCTGAGCCAGAACCATCTAGACAAGCCATTTCTGAATTCTGGACCCAAGGAGATAATAAAATATTTGTTGTTTTAAGCCACTACAGATATGGAAAGTCTGTTACATAGTAACAGATAACTAATACTATGTTAAAGATTGAAGAGAATTATTCTGAAGAAGTTAGTAAATCTGCTTCAATAGTATGTGATAACAGGAGATCCCAAAATAGGCAACGAAGTCGTAGAAATAATTGGAGGCCATGATTTAGAAGTTTGGTCTCTTTGAACTGAGGTTCCATGAGAAAACATGGGTACTGAAGAACAGGTAGAAAAAGATAACCTACTATAAAAAATAAAAATAGAAAAGTACAAAAAGTTTGTTCAAATGCATAGTTTTCAAGTCAAGCATATTTAGATTCAAATATTGGCTTTGCTAGTTTCTGTTTGAAATTATTATTTGTCCATATTTTTAGGGTGGTTTCAGGCTTTAAAAATGTTACAAAAATTATCAAGAGTTCTGGTGTATCCCTTAACCTAGTCCTCCAAACGTTAACTTTTTAATCATTAAAAAACATAGCATGAGAACATAATAAAAATAAAGCAAAACAAAATTTTAAAAAGTTTCCTAATAACAAATCCATGAAAAGCTTTTCTTATGAATGACTGGAATCTCAACTTGTATTCGTAAAATGTATATTATGTCAACCTATTCTGTTCCCTCTTTCTTTTTTCCTTGCTTCTACTTTTCCAGGGCATCTGGGTCCTTTTCTCGCTGCTGTGTCAAATTATTCTTTCCCAATGCAAATTAATGTATTAGAGCTTATTTCTCTCTTCCGAAGATCCAACCATGAGCAGTGTGAAATTTCCTAATCTTAGTTTCTCAATATTTTAGCAAACTAATTTCCAAAATGAATGATTCTTGCCAACCACACCCATACCAAGAAAATTTGAGAAATTGATCAGAAAAATAATCATTTGAGAAATGTGCAAATATAACAAATTATCAATGTATGTATCTTTTAAGGAAAACATTCTCTTTTTTGTCTCATGGCATAAAAGAATATGTTTTTAAACCTTGAACTTTGCTAATTAGAGCAGAAAAAGGAATAAATTTGAGTTAAATGCTCGATAACGACCAGACATATATTTGTATTGGGTTGTATAGCTGTCTTTTTGGTGCTGAATGTCAGCTCCATGAAGACAGAAACTATGCATTACTCAGTTCTGAGCCCTCCATATCAGACACAGTGCCTGGCATAGAAATGATATGTTGCTTGACTTAAGTATGGTAGAGAGATTTCCTTGAACTTTTACATTTTTCAACAACTGATTCAAAAGTTGAGTGCACATTCTTTAAGCCATCTATCTGGGGGGGGGGGAATCCCTATAAAGGGTCACTCTGAATACTCATAATTAGAGCTCTGCTGTCAGGGACGTGAACAGACTTTTTACCAATATGCTACCAGGACCATTTTGTGGTCAGGGCATCGCCAGAAGCTCTTATCCGTCATTGCTTCCTTAAGGCCTTTTTTCAGAGCTCTGCAGTACAATTCATCCCTTGGTAGCTTGTCTTCACATCTGAATGCAGAGTAGAACCTTCCACATCCCTGAAATTACTGCACTGAAGGCAAGTCAATGGCTCTCTTTCTAGTTAAAAAAAATTAATGTTAATTATGAAGAAGTAAAAAGCAAACAGCAGACCTTGTGAAATGACAGTCATGGTCCAAATTCCGTTTTCCTAATTTGTGACTGAGAAGGCGCTCCCTGCACTTCTCCCAGCCTCCATTCCTGGTGTCAGTGCACTCTGCTTGCTTTATTTCCCTTTGGGTTTGTGGAGTACTGGAGAGGAGCCCTTTCATGCAGGGTTTTATTCTTAGTGGATATAGCACTAGGCAGTATCCACAAGGAGTAATGATTTAATGAATAGTCGTTGAAATAGTAAATGAATGAACCATTTGGCTACTTTTTCACCAATCCGACTTGGGGGAGGATGCCATAAATACATTGTTGGAATAAAGAAGTTAAGCAGGGGGAGGGCGCTGGGGGAATAAATGTAGTTGGGAGGCAGCAGAGAAGGAGAGACACAAAGCCAGTCACTGACACTGTAAATGTGAAACCTTCTCAGTGGGAGTTTGACCTCCCCACATAGTAATTATGTGCCATATTGTGTACATACTCTATAGCTTATTTCTCAAAACATATTTGTGGGTACATTTTTGCCTATGCTATTTTCATAAGATGTGTTCTACATAAATGACCAAGAGCAGTCAGAAGCAAAACCCACCAAGTCCTGTGTTGTTTGTTTTTCTCTTTGCTAATATAGGCAGGACTTAAGATAACTGAACTACTTTTCATACCTAGAAGAGAATGATTTTATAAATTCTTCAGCCTGCAAGTAATTTGCTTTGACATCTGTGGACTTAAAAGCCCGTAGAACGGTTCTATTTTGTATGTGTGTGGTTACTGCTTTCTTGGCACACACTAAGGATATTTTTGACTCTCTCTTTGCTGACATGAGCTATAGAGTCCAGTTAAGAAAACCCTCTGAGTGAAAACAAACACAAACTCACCAGAACAAATTAGGGACAGGGGAAATTGGAAGCAATATAAGAGTTGTGAAACCATCAGAACATCAGGATTTAGGATGCTCCTTTCAAGTTCCCTAGAATTTCTGAGAACACTCTTTGGGAAGTGCTTTGTTTTCACAGGGAAGTTTTGTTCCATGCCTAACAGAACGAAGAAGCATGTCATGTGAAGACTGGAGACTGTGAACACATTTTCAGCAAAAGCCAATCTGGTAGCAAAAGACTAAACATTGTACTTTCACAGCTCTGTCAGAATATGCAAAACTTTCTTGTCCTTATCTGTTATATGAAACTAAAACTGATTTAAGGCAATTGAGGCTTCTGTTTCTTCCTAAGGAGAAAATGGATTTCGCAGAGTTCTGGTGTATATCAATCAACATGATTGTTTCAGATTTCCTTTTCAGCTGGAATATGGTGTCATAGCAAAGCATGCCTGACATATTTTTGTTAATTCATTAGTCAAGTCTTCATTGAACTCTTACCAAAGAGGATAGCCATGGCCAACTTAATGAAGAGGCAGATTTAATTTTGTTGAATTGAGATATAGTTAACATATAACATTGTATTAGTTTTAGGTGTACAACATAGTGACTTGATAATTGTATATATTTGGAAATGACTATCACAATAAGTTTAGTTAACATCCATCACCACCCATGGCAACAATATTTTTGTGTGTTGAGAACTTCCAAGATCTACTCTCTTAACACAATAGAGTTTTGTTAACTGTAGTCACCATGCTGTACATTACACCCCCAGATTTAAATTTTTATCAAGTAGCCATAGTGTAGAAACATAATGAAACCTATCCAATTCTAATCCCACCATTAATTTGTATCTGAAACGACAAGCAGGATACATTTTAGTGTGTCAGGTAACCTGGATATTGGCCAGTTAGCATATGAAATAGGACTTACAAAGGTTCCAAGATTTTGAAGTCAGAAAGGGACACAATCAGATGTGGGGAAAAAAGGTAGTTCTCATATTTCTGGATTAGCTGCATCTTTGTGGTGTGAGGTGAAACTTTAGAGGAAAAGGAAAAGAATGTCAGCGATCAGGTTACATGAAGAGCAGGTTTCAATCAATCTAAGTTGCCCTGGCCAGGCTGGGCCAGAATGTCCTCAGATAATCAGGTGTAGCTTTATTGGTACAGAATTATTATTTCAAAAGGGACCTGTTAAAACAAGCCCATTTCTGCTGCTGCATAGCATGACCTTTGGTTCTTTAACTTTCCCTTCCCTCTTTTAGAAGGCAGATCTACAGCATATCAGAAAGGGCACATGCTTTATGGTCAGCCAGACCCAGATTTGAGTCCTGTTCTGACCCATACCAGCCAGTGTGTGTTTCATAGCCTCTGTGTCTTTGACTTCTGCTTCATAAAATGAACTTCATAATGTTCACTTCATGGAGTGTAAGGAGTTTATTGTATTTATTTATTTGTTTGTTTGTTTTGGAAGGAGTTTAGATAAAGCACTTGCCACAGAGCAAGAATTCAATTCCTACTAGCTAACATCTCTTGCAGAGAAATCCAGGCCATTTCTTGTTAACCAAATTGAACCAGCCAGCATCATGGGTCAGAAATCCCTCAGCAACTGGTTAGCACTAATTACAAACTCTTTTCAAATTAGTACTATCAGCATATAGTTAGGCAGTTACCAGCCACTAATTTTCCCCCACTTAAACATTTCATAATTGTGGTCTGTTGGGAGCAGTGACTGAAAAGTAAAAAGAGCTTCAGAGTTTGTAAAAAAGCTTTATGTAGCTTTGTTTATTTCAGAAAAGGACACCATCTGAGTACTGTTCTAAGATAAAACAAGCAGTTTTGAAAGTATCTTAAGTGCATTGAATAGAGAAAGGATATAAGCACTGGATAAAGTACATTATTATTTTAAAATGCTTTAAAATCCTATTAAAAGCCACATGCTAAGTTTTATAGTGGTTTGTTTGTTTGTTTGTTTTTTGTTAATGAGATTAAATCACTGAGTCTTTTCATTTGGTCCATGGAGACCCCAGTTCCTGCAGTTTGCGGAGTAAAGTGCATTGAATCTGTTGTATTCATTCTACCTCTTCAGCGGGATTTCTGGCACTTAAAATAAATTTACATAGATAACATCAAATGTTTTGCAATCTGGATGAACAGGATGAAAATTCAGGATGAACATACCATTCAAAGTCCTCCTCTTCCTGAGTTGTTTTCTTCAGGCCATAAACCTTCTGAATTCACCCCATCCTTAGGTGACTTGATTATGACTTGGCATGCCCCTTATGTTGCTACTGCTGTCACCAAGAGTCTGTAGCCCTCCCTGACTGGACCCATTTTCTCCGCACCCATTTACTGCTCAAACTTCTGAACTTCCTGCTGCCCTCTTGAAATGGTTTCTGCCCAACTAAAGGAGGGAGCTGGTTGCTCATAGACTTGAAAGACAGGACCTTCCTACAGCTCCCACAGAGATCTACATTCTCCTGAGTTGATATTAAAAGAACAGTCCTCAGTAAGTCCCAGAAATGGTCTCACCATTACCAACTCTTGCCTTAGAAGTAGAATGCAGCAGGAGTTGAACTGAGCTATGAGAGGTGAGCAGGAGTTATTGGAAGGAAAAATGAGCCATGCCTGGGAGTCACTAGTTACCATGATAAAAAACAAATGACTGTTTGTAATCAAAGTCTGTATTTCTTTTCTGAGAATTCATTTGTCTTTTAAATGCTCTAAATCTCCAATTATCTGAATTCCTTAAAGGTACAATGATCAGATTCATTTAATTTTCATGAATAGACAAATTTGTTTGCTTTATAATGATGCTTGGGTTTTCATTTGAAAAATTCACAGGAAGAACCCCTCTGTCTTTAGTCAAGTTCCTAATTACACTAATTTTATTTGATTGATATATTAGGCTCTGGAGGGAAAGGGAAAACGGGCAGAGAAGCCATAGTACAATCCCTTATTCTAAGCTCCAGACAGCACAGGAAATCCTCAATTAAATTGTACCACTTCCCTCAGCACTTAATAAAACACACACATTATATTTAGTATCTTTAAACTCATTTATAATAATGATTTTATGTAAAATGATGCAGTGAATTCATTCCTTCTAGACCTTTTTTTTATTATTACAGCAAAATAATGCATGCTTCTTGTGAAAAATCAAAAGCTCAGGTGAATACATCATGAAAATTTAAAGTTTCCTTCTGTCTCCCTTAGGTTTTCATTAGAAAACTTACCAAAACAGGTTCTTTAGTTTGGGGAAGTAGATAAAAGGACATCTCCTCACTCCCAGTCAGGAAGCTATGCATTTAATATGACGCTGGGATTTTTTCTTGACATGATTAGGAAGGAAATAAGATGCAGCAGTATAGCAAGCATCTCAGAAAAGGGAGAGAGTCTGGCCATGGTTGTGCTATAGAAATTTTTCTTCTGATGCAAGGTCTGACTGAGAACAATGTCTGCCTTGTGCATATGCTGTCAAGAAGGGTTGGCTGGATCCTGACAATTAGTAGGTTGGCAAGTAGCCTTCTGAGCTGGTGACCCAATAAGGATCTGGAATGGGTTTTCCTTCTACCTCTGCTCCCTGGCGTGGGCCACCACCCAGGTGAATGTTAGCTTAAGGAAGAACCGTTTGCCCTGGAAGGGGCTGTCCACGGCTGAGCAGCATACCACCTAGAGGCCCAGATGGATCACAGCAGTAGGGAGTACCTTTATTTTGTGGTGAGCCCCTGAGAAGAGCCATCTCCATCTCCAGGACCTGCTCAGCCTACTGTGAAGGAACAGACCAACCCTAGCTGGTTCCACTGTTTTCTACCTTGACCTGTATCTAGCTGTGTGCTCTCTCTAGGTCTGTAAGTGTCTGTGACTCAACCCATTGAGGTACATAGCTAGCAAGGCCTCTGGTTCCATCATCAACTAGTGCCTGGTTTGCAGGCTTCGCTACCAGCATTAAATCTCTCCCATCCAAGTAGAGTAAGAGGAACTTTCAGGGAGACTCAGGACATAGAAGAAGAAAAAACAGGCAAAAATTCAGGGTAAAACTCTTTTCAGAAGTGCTGTTCATTTAGATAAATATTTTCTCTCTCAAAATGACAGACTGAGGGGCCCCTGGGTGGCTCAGTTGGTTAAGTGTCTGACTTCAACTCAGTTCATGATCTCACTGCTCATGAGCTCGAAGCCCGCGTCGGGCTCTGTGCTGACAGCTCGGAGCCTACAGCCCACTTCAGTTTCTGTGTCTCCCTCTCTCTGCCCCTCTGCCCCACATGCTTTCTCTCTCTCTCTCTCTCTCTCTCTCTCTCTCTCTCTCTCCATCTCTCTCTCAAAAATAAACATAAAATATCTTTTTTTAAATGAGTTTTGGAAGGGTAGGCTCCCTGACAAATACATGTCTTTCATACATTTGTCAAAACAGTCTTGGAGATCGTATTCTGAGAAATCATCATGATTCTGTGATTTTCCATATTTCACTGGCTACTCTGCAATATAACTGGAACAAATTGGCTTACAAGACACTATTTCTCAAACTTCTGTAATCATGATAATCTCTGATTTGATTTTAAGTAAATAAGAAGGAAACTGGTAAACATCAACGTCCAAGTACCTCTAATAATTGAAAAAAAAACTTTTAGATGTCTAGTAAACTTTCTTATAAACAGTCTAAAAAAAGCTAATGAACTTTTATGACATTTTAAGCATCATAAGATTATTTGGTTACAATTATTGTTGCACTTATAAAGATAAGGTGTTAGCACTAAATCTTATCTACATTAATAAGAGAAAATTACCACTAGTTTTAGGATAGATTATGTCTATTTGACAACTTATAAAGATATATGAAGTACCTTGATCATCTTTATAGTTTCTTATACACTGGGAATATTGTATTGTCCAAATCACAGACATTAGGCCTAAGCTGTCCATAGTAAAAGTAAAAGGTTGTAGAAATTGGACCCCATTGTATTTCAAGTGTACCTGTGCACAGTGAGTGCTCAGTAAATAATTGATAAATTGGTAGGGGGCCCTTAAAGTGCCAAAAGTTTTAAATGATCTTATAATCTTATTTGTTAGTACCTTAATCTTTATACTTTGCTTTTGTATTTAGAAAGGAAATACAGAAAAAATTAGGCTGGTTGGAGAAAGTAGCATTTGACTTTAAATCCTAGCTCCTAGCCATATGGGTTTGGACAGGTTCATACTCTCTCTAGGATTCTATGTGCTTATCTGTAAAAAGGCAGATAATGATACTTTCTCAGAGTCATTATGGGGATAGGCTCTGATCACATATTAAAACAGCAGCACAAAACACATTCTCACTGTGTAGTGAATGCTGTTCCCTTCCTTTCACCTTTATGTGGTCCAATTGATCTGTCCTCTCCAGGTGTTAACATAAGAATTATAACAAGTATTAAAGCAATATGTTCTTTCTCTTAAGTTAACAGTTCCTCAGTTCATCCATTCAGCCTTTTAGCAAACACTCTCTGAGGACATAAATCTGCCAAGCATGGTATGAAACAATGGGGTTTACAGAGAAATATAATACATGACCCCTCCTTCCATGAACTCATCAGTTGTCCTCACCGAAGTCCATCTGCTTTCCAGGTGTGGAGTGAAAGGAGAAGTCTATCAAAGAACTGGGGGGGGGGGGGGAGGAAAGAGAAAATTTTTTCCTGTTACATTCTTAAAAACAAATTGGTATAATAATGAAGACTTTGCAAGTGATGGTAATAATGATAACAGAACAAATTATGTTATATATAGTGCACCAGAGAAAATTGTGCCATTACTTTCTAAGAGTCAATGCAAAGTTAAGTTAACCTTTGGTTTGTGGAATGGACTCTGATAAGTTTTCATGGAAGTTAATAATATTTTGCTGTTTGCCTCACCTTACTTTACTGACTGTTTCTTTGACTTGTTCTTTTCTGAGTTCATGTATAATTTCCAAGGTGTCATCTAATTCATAAACTCTTCCTTTTCAAGAAATGGTCCCATCACTTTAGTGAGTAGCATTATGTTCTCTTTTGCTTACTGGTTGTGTTACTCCTGAAGCCAGGATGTGCCCAGAGTGATGGCTTCTGTAGTTCACTTTACGCATTTTTGCTATCTTTTGAGAATATCTCTTTCCCTAGCTTTAAATTTCAGATCCAGAACAGAGCCTGTGTCTTTCTCAGGCATCACTGGTGATGATGTACTTTTGAATAAGAGATATTTGGACTTCTGTGTTTGCCTGACTTGGAAGAAGGGGGAAGAGGTACTCATTAGAGTGGCTTCAGAGTGTGGAGGAGGACAGCACAAGTAAGAAGGCTTCCCAGGACTCCTTTCTCCTCTCTACCATCACTAAAATGTGGGAGGGGGCTTGATTCTGACAGCTGTCTGCAGGGGAGGAATTTTTAGCCATTCTTACTTGTAGTTGTCTATCACTATTGGTAGCATGATTTTTTAATATGGAGAAAGGTTCTTTTTAATGGGGAAATTTCTTATATCTCAAACTTAGCTATACATTTTTGTTAAAGAAAAGAAGAAAGTCTGATAATTAAGGCTTTTGTTAGTGTTGGACCCTGTTCGTGACCATAGCACAATCCACATTCATCTCTGAAGAATGATTGCCCTTCCTTCCTGGAAAACCATTGAAGTCCCACTGGAAAGTCCCAACTGGCCACACTTTAAGAGCATGGAGCTGAGAAATAGCCTTTGCACCAGGCTCAAGGTTATGACTGCCAGCAGCTCCGATGGCCTCTTAGAGCTCTCATCTTCTTCATCTCCAGCTTCCATTTTTGGGTACTAGGCCCAACACCCCTCCATAGTTACTGTTCTTACTGAACCCCAGGTTTCGGAGCTCCTCAAGTTGTGGATCCCTGGTTAGAGTTTGTCAAAAATAGACAGGCTTTGTCCTCCCATTTCTTGTGGTTAGCTTCAGTTTCTGTGGGTTGATGCTCATGGGACAGTCAAAAAATACAAATATGATGTCCTGTCCTCCTTAAAAGGGTTTCTTTTCTTTTTTTAAATGTTCGTTTATTTATTTTGATTGGGGGAGAGGGAAAGACAGAGAGAGAGAGAATCCCAGGCAAGCTCTGTGCTGTATGCATTGAGCCTGACAAGTGGCTCAGTCCCGTGAATCGTGAAATCATGACCTGAGCCAAAATCAAGAGTCAGATGCTCAACCGACTGAGCCACCCAGGTGCCCCAGAAGGATTTTCTGTTGCATGAAGTGTGCTGGGATTCCTACCATGAATAGCCTAGGATGGAAATGTAAGAGGAAAAAGGGTTGGGAAGAGAAGGAACCACGCTCAAAGAATGAGCAAAATCCAGTTCTCCCTGTAGATTTTTTCACTCAGAGTGCCATTCACAGAAATTTGGTATCCATGGAGACGAATGCAGTACATGCTAGGTTACGTATTCTCTGCAGATACAAAAGGCTAGCTATCCAGTCTGATGCTACGTTTAGGAATAGCACAGGGAAAGCATTTGAGTAAAGTGTTGAATACTTAAATGAGCACCTATCGTGTGCAGGGAACATGATTTCCACAATGAAGATACAAAATACACAACAAATGATGATAAATATGGGATCAATTATTTCTATGTAGGTATTACCTATGAAAATATGAGAGAATATTTCTGTCACATATTTACATTTTATCTGCTGCCTTGGGAGAAAGCAAAATATTATGAAATATGAGCAGAAGTATCTCTGAAACTTATCTTATAATTGAACAATAAACAAGAAAGCAAGAATTCCCAGAAATTGAATAAGAAGATCATAACAGCCTTGCATTGCAGGCTGGTGACCAGAAAAGAGGCAAAGCTGGGGAGAAAGGGAAATAACTGAGAGAAGCCAGTGTTTGACAGCATGACGTTTTAATCAAGGGTGAGAGCTGTCACCACAAGAAGAGTGTCCAGAGGAAGAGAGAATGAGGAACAGTTCAGAAACATGAGCCCATTTAAGGAAGTTGATCCAGGTTATGACCAGGAATGGGAAGTTTGTGGAGATTTTTGTGAGAGTTGGGGGAGAAGCACCCCTTGTGATGATAGGAATTCACTAGGCTACAACTCTGCCTGAACTCAAGGGTAAATCATAGAGAAGCCCGCTAGAAAGAACTCTGCTTCTTAACTAGCAGTGGAATTGGGCAAGCGAGTTCCAGCATTGCCGTGGGGAATAAGCCTGGGTGTCTGGAGAATGAGGAAAATGAAAGAATTAAAAGCTTAACAGTGTTTGTATTTCACTCAGGGAATGATATATTTGTATCAATTTTATAGCCTGGTAAGGAACTAGAAAGTTATGGGCCCCTGCTGCTTATTTATTGGTAAGTTCATATGTGTGATACAGGTGTTCCTTTAATCTGGAGGAGGTGGCAAAGTCAGTATTGATTTGAGATCATGAAGCATATAAAGTGTGGGGTTGTCCTGTGCCATGGCAACAAGCAGGAAAGGGAGATAATAGGGAGAAAAAATTGACCACTCTAGAGAAAAATGCATCCATGTTTTCAATCTCTTGCTGAAATATGTCCCTAGCTATTTTTTTAAATATGAGAACCAAGAATATTTTCCTGTTGACAGGAAAATAAATAAACGAGAGTGCCCTGCTAAGCATTTAAAATGCTGTATGCATATATCTCCATGTTCACAGAATAGTTTTCATGTTACAAAAACATTTTTTTCTTAAATTTTATGTGAATACATAAGTTATAATCAACATGGCAGATTCATACTGTAACAGGCATCCCCACGTGCCCCTCTCCTGAAATAAATGTCCAAAGTTGTCACACTGTGATTGTATATCTAGAGAGGAAAGTCATCACATACCTCCGGGTCTTTTACAGAGGGATTCTGTAGCACATGTGGTTAAGACTTAGCCATATCTACATGGACCCAATAATGGTGTGTCAGTCATCTCTCCAGCCATGAAGCTGCCAGATACATGTGCTTGTTCAACTTCTTGTTTCTTAAGACTGGTTAAAGCCATTTAATGACATTGGGATAAGAGACCCGACATGAATAAATTGGCCCCTTCTTTAATATAAGGATCTGTTTCTCAGGGAATTTCTGGTTTGCTATTAAGAAGCATCTCCTTCTCATTTCACTGATTATATCCACAATATACCAGTTCCACATTGTTTTTGTTATTCTTCTGTGGTCCCCCAACTAAATGCACAGGTGGTGTTTCCTGCTGCTTGCAACCCTTCCTGAGATGTAATTTCTTATAACTGTTTTCTAATGCTAGGTGGAATATCTGCTCTGCTCTGAGCACCAAAATCTTTTTCCTCCTGCAAAATATGAGCCTCATGCCTTGATTACTCAACAAAACATCCAACTCCTTTCCCTTAGGTTCACATAATCCAGACTCCCAGCATAGTTCACTGCTTCTAACTCCCAGCAGAGTTCTGACTGTTGTTGTAAGGACCTCCTTTCTGTCTTTTTGAATTACTTTATTTGAGTCACACATAGCTCCTCCATTCACTCTCATATGTTGGTCAATTCAGTCACTAAACAGCTATGAATTGATGACCTACTAAGTGTCAGATAGTGTGTGAGGTGCTGGGAACACATTACACAGCCAGTTAGACCTAGTCCGGTGACCTCATACATCTTACTACCTACTGGGGGTATATGACTGAGTTCTTAAGAAAGGCATGTGTGTCCATTTCTAAATATAGGTAAAATGTTTTCCTACTCACTACTAGATTCCTAAAAAAAAGTGTGAGTTGAACCTTTCTTTGTTAAATGGAGTCCAGGTTTTAAATGTCCTCATACATTTAGATCTTATAAAGTTTATTAAGGAATCCTGTAAAGTTAATTTCATAATAACTCAAAAAATTAAAGCATTCTTAAAATGCAAAAAATCTTTAGAGACAAAATCTCTATTTCAAATAAACTAAGGGTAATTGCTACTAAAGGAATCATGATATAACATTGCAAAGAAAGTAATTAACCATCACATTTTTAATAAATTAGGACTTTTAAATTATGATATCTTTAAAAAATTTTAATCTGAGAGAGAGTAGAGAGAATCTCAAGCAGGCTCCATGCTCAGTGCAGAGCTTAATGCAGGGCTCAGAATCATAGCCCTGGGACCAAAACTTGAGCTGAAACCAAGAACCGGATGCTAAGACAACTGAGACACCCAGGCACCCCAAATTATAATATCTGTTTTGCAGACAGCAAGACCTTTGGTAATGTAAAAAATTTTAATTGGTAAGAAAAACAAAATATAAATTATGGGAAAAATCTAAATTGGTATAACAAAAAGAAACATACAGGCAGTCCAACACACAAAATCCTTTCCCTTTTATGTTCTGAAGAAGGAAAATTCCCCGAAGTCTTTTCCTTAGGACCTATTTCTAGGGCTGCCATTAACAAAATGCTACAGACTGGGTGACTTAACCATCAGAAATGTATTTCCTCATAGTTCTGGAGGCTGAAAGTCCAAAATTGAGATGTCATAGGATTTGTTTAATTCTGTGGCCTCTCTCCTTGGCTTGTAGATGGATGTTTTCTCCCCTTGTCTTCACATGGTCTTCCCTCTGTACCTAATCTCTTCTTTAAAGACCATATCCCCAAATAAGGTCAGATCCAAGGCACCGGGAGGTTAGTGCTTCAGTATATGAACTTTGGAGTGACACAGTTCAGCGAATAACCTGGCATGTCTCTAGACTAGAAAACTCCAGCGTGAAAGTAAATTGCCACAGGTGTCATGACACTACCTTTCTTCCCCTTTCTATAAAAACTTCCATGTAGATTAGGTTATCCGATGTTCAGAATAGGAGCTTTCTAAAGATTGTTACTGACATGATAGCAGTTCCACCTTGGACAGCAGAGAGTAGAGGAATGGAAAATGGATCCACAAAATGGGTGGGAAATGAGTGGAAGAATGAGGCCAGAAAATGCTGTGGAAGGAGGTGCCTTCTAGAAGTTGTACTCACAAGTAGCTAGAGGAGGGTGGGAGCTGCAGAACAAAAGGCTCCTGGTGCTTGCAGACTGAGGGAGAGTCTAGTCACAAATTAAAAAAATCGTGATTTGCAAATTTGCTCTGATGGAGAATGGTCGATGATAAGCATTAAGTGGTAGAGTGTAGAGGGTTGTGGTTTTGTTTTTGAGGTTTTTTTTTTTGATTCTTGATTTCCAATTGTGTTTTCTGTTTGATATTTTTGCTGTGATTCTGAGCTAAATTAGCATTTGCAAAACATGGTCTCCAAAGATAGTCTCGATTTGGGAAATAGTTTTGGTGAAAGAACACCAGTGGTAGAAGCAAAAGAGAAAATAATTTGAAATACAAGTTATTTTAAATGCGTAGCAAGAAAATCCAGTAGTAGAGCAAATATTTCTCTCTCATCATATTTTAAGTAATTCATCATAATGAATTTTGTTACTGATGATGTAAGTTTCTAGCTCATAGCAGGTACTCAAAAATATTTGTAAATGTTATTTCCGTTATGCTTTACAAAAACTTCCCTGTGAAAAAGCAAAAATTTGATTTTCAAAAGCATTAAGAAGTGCTCTCACTGCACTGCTATTTTGTCACCGACACGGAGGAGGACTCAGATTGACAGGCAAGGTTATAGTGAAACAGAAAGGAGAAGGTGGTATAAAATATAGATAAATTGACAGAAATGTTGAGTTGATAAATGAGAAAGAATGGTGTGCATCAGAAGGTCAATGCAGGACTCTGGTGAGGAGATCACTAAGCTTGAGCGTTTTGTAGCAGTCGAGACGGGCTGAGAGAAAAGGTAATGACCTGCCCCAGACTCCTAAGAGGTTGTTACACCCATCTTAACGACTGAAAAAAATTTTCTGAATTTTAAAACTCTTTCTATTTTACCTTTCTTTAAACAAAATTTTCTTTGGATTCTGTGACACCACATTCTTTTTTTTCCCCTCTTACATTGCCACTTTTGTCCATATTTTTAAAGCCTTCTTTTCATTTGCCTGGCCTGTGAACATTGGTGTTACTTTTGTGTTTTTTTTTCCAGATCTTTTTCTCTGTTTTATAATTCTGATAGAAATTTACTAATGTGTAATAATGTATTTTTCTTATGATTTGTATCAGTTGGAAATATCTTTATAATGTCTTTGGTCATACAGACGTCTCCAACTTTGGTATAAGATACTTTGTCAATGTTCTTTGTTGTAGCCTTTGCTTTTCTACCTTTTTAAAGGTCTTCTCTACTTTGAAATCACATATTTCCAATAATGTTTTCTGACAGTTTTATAGAAAACTTTGACTTTCCATGTTTTAGTCTTTTATCTAACTACAGTTTATATTTTTAGGTGGATTTGGGAATGAATCTAAGTTTAACTTACTTAAACCTGTTGCCTTTTCCAAATGACCAGCCTTGTCCTGACATAGTTTATGAAGTAGTCTGTTTCTTCTTGACTCATTCAAAACACCACCCTTATCATATAATAATTCACACTTAGACTTTGTTCTGTTTTATTGATTTATTTTTTTATTTATTTGTACCTACATCAATACCTTGATGTTTCAGTTTTCTAGTGGTTTAGTAGCTGTAAAAGACGTTGTTCTGGTTTCCTGTCAGCAGATTTAACATTATTAGCTATATTTTACACCTTGAAACACAGTTTTCCTTAGATTCTATGACACCACACCCTCCTTTTCTCTTTTTATGTTGCCACTCCTTGTCCATATTTTTATATGTTTCCTTCTTTTGCCTAGCCCTTAAATGTTGTGTTCCTTTTGGTTTCTCTTCAGATCCTTTTTTATTCTCATGCTAGACACTTTCTGAGTGATTCCATCAGTGCATATGGTTTACTTCAACAATATGGTGGTGCTCCACACTGTTCTCCTAACCTACGTCTTTTCTGCTGCGTTTTAGAACAACATATCCATCTTCACTTTGATGTTAAGTTCCAAACTGAACTTATCATCTTCCCTGCCAAACCTAACTCAATAAATGACACCCATTTGCTATGGCTGAAACTTCCGTGTCATCCTTGATTGTCTTGTTCCTTATTGTCATCCCACAGTAAGCCTTTCAACTTTTACCTTCAATCCGTCACCAAATTGTATTGATGACATTTCCCAAACAATGAGAAATCACCTCATATGTCTGTTTCTACATACTACCATCCTCATCCAAACTTCTGTACTTTCCCCCCTGGTCTTCCTGTCTCCAGCCTTCCCTCTTCTGCTGTCCATGCAACTGCCAACATCATGTTTCAAAATATGAATTTAATCATGTCCTTTATTGTTTAAAAGTTTTCAATATATCTCATTTCTTTTGGAACAAAGTCCCAATTTCTTAATATGACTAAAAACCCCCATACTGTCTTTACTTCTTATCACTCCAGTCAAATTGAACTTGCTTTGGTTCCTGCAATAAACCAGGCTTATCTTCACCTGTCCATGTTTGTGTTACCTTTTCAGCATGTAATACTTTTGCATCCTCTGTACTCTCTCTTTTTATCGGAGCAGCTCCTAACCATTTATCTTTTACCAGAGTACCTCTTATTTCTCCATTATAACTCATCTCAGATGTCACTGTTTTCAGGGAGAAGCCTTTATTGAGTTAAAAATCTTATGTTGATTTCTCTCCTATATACTCCCAAATCATCCTGAACTTCCTCTACCACATTATTCACTCTGCTATATTGTAAATCACATGTTTAATACGTCTATACTCAGTACTGAACCATTCTGCTAATAGGAATACACTACTGCTATTTTAATTTCCTACTTGCAAACCTTTAATAATCCTTTATTCCCCAATGAGTAAAATTCAAATTTTAGATTTAACTTTCTATAATTTCTCACTGATCAACAGTATTTGCTTCACAATATATCATTCTTTACTCAAGTCATATACTCCCATTATACTTAACCTACAGGTCAGTCTCTCAATATAACATGTCTCCCTGGCACAAGACAAATGCAATCTCTGACATTATGCAAAGTCTTCCTTTTGTGGGAAATAATCTCCCCTTTCTTTGATTTGCCATTGTTATCATTTCTATCTTTAGAGCCCTTGTTGTATCTTTCCTCTTATTAATATTATAACAACTTGTATCTTACACGTATATGCCTTGTAAAGTATATGACTTTTAGAAGTGAGATTACATCCTGTTGACCTCTGTCAACTCCAGTAATATGTTGAACATATACCACTGGGTTCTTCCAATAATTTATCCCCAATAAGTATTCCTTGAACAAAGTTAATATCTTTAAGTCATTGAGAAATTTATCTTTCTAGAGATGCAGCACAAAAAGAATCATATTTTCTATTCAGTTAATAGAGAAAATAGAGAGTTAAACTGTAAAGGAAAGAAAATGACTAAGAGTGGTCATTTCTATGAGTCATAAGCTATTTAAAAAGGGAATTTGGGAAGAAAATGAAGAAGCTGAAATAAGGTGGCTCCTTCTAGATTATTTTTATAACTAATAAATTGCAGAAAATGTGGTCACTTCAAATGTCATGTTTCAAAGAATACTCCAAAATATATGTTAAATAATGTGCCTGAGAAAACCGGCTAGTATTTTAAACACAGTAGTCTTAGATGTTTCGTGCATGGTGGAAATGACTAGGTAGGTATAGACATAGATATATCCTTAAAGTTTCTCAAGCTGCAAGTAGTGAAGTAATTATATCAGGGAGAGGAGAGTTGACAGTCACTTCTAGGAAACATTGACACTGTATATTGAATTTGTTAGGACTCTTCCTGTTCAGTAACAGAAAGCCAACTACAAGGGCTGCAAGCAAAAAAGAGAATTCATGACTCACATAACTGTATTAGTCCACTTGGGTTACATAACAAAATAACCTAGTCTGGGTACTTAAACAATAGACATTTATTTTGTCAAAGTTCTGGAGACTGGAAGACCAATATCAAAATGCTAGCAGAGTTAGTGTCTGGGGAGAGCTCTCTTCCTGGCTTGCAGAGAGCTGCCTTATGGCTCCATTCTCTCATGGCGGAGACAGAGAGATTTGGTGTCTCATCCTTTTGTATAAGGGCACCAGACCTATTGGATTCGGGTCCTACCTTTATCACATCATTTATCACTAATTACCTCCCTATCTCCAATTACAGTCATATTGGGGGTTAGGGCTTCAACATATAAATTGGTGTGGGGATGGAGGTGGAGGGATTGGGTAGGAACAATTCAGTCCACACACTGACTATTGGACATTCACTTCTAAGAGACCACTATCTTGGTTGTGTGTATACCTCCATGGCCACTTCTTTTTGGTCTCCTTCAGTGGATCACTGGCAACTTCCCAATATCTAAACATTGGATGATCCCAGAGTTTAGACCTCAAATCTATTCCCATTCATTAAGTGATTCCATACCTTCCCATGACTTTCAGTAACATTTCATTTGCCCTTAGCTCCCCAAAATTATATCCAGACTGCCTATATGACATTTCTATTTGGATGTCTCATGCTTATTGCAAAGATAACATGCTGTCTGCTATCACTTTAATTCATGACAACTAAACTCACATCAACCTTTAGTGCTTTTGGTCATCATATTCTACTTCTATGAGAACTCCTGCTTTTTATTAGTCTGGATGACTATTTCACACCTTCTCTCCACAAACCTTCACCACTTCTTCTATCCTCTCTCTTAGCCCTCTCTCTAATTCCCATTTTACTGAAAAATTTGAAATCACAAATTTCACCACCATTACAACCCATTAAGAATATACCTCTACCATTTGCTCTGCCTTCTCTTCTGTTTCTATAGATGAATCGTCCATGCTGCTTTCAAAAGCCAATCACTTTATACTAGTGTTCCATCACTGCTGTGACAGATTAACACAAACTTTATTAGTTCATAGATCTGTAGGTGGCTTGATTAGGTACTCATCTGAGAGTCTCGAAAGGCTGATCACAGAGTGTCAGCAGGACTAGGTTTCTTCCTTGGGGTTCTAGGGAAGAATCCATTTCAGGTTGTTCATTAAGGTTGTTGGCAGAATCCAATACCTCATAACTGGGGAACTGAGGTAACTGTTTTCTTGGTGCTGTCAGCTGGGGACAGCCCTTAGCAATGAGAGACCTCTCTCTGGTCCTTGCACATGGGTCCTACCTCTGAGACCCAGTAGTAGTGTGTTGAATACTTCGCTACTTAGAACTTCTCTAACTTCTGCTGCATCTCTCTTCTTCTAGCCAGAGAAAGTTCTCTGCTTTTAAGGGCTCATGTGATTAGATTGAGCACATCAGATAATTCAAGTTAATATCCTTCCATTAGGATCCATCACCTTAATATCTGCAGAGTCCCTTTTGTCATGTAATATAAAATATTCACAGATTCCAGGGATTGGTCATCTTTGGAAGGCCATTTTGCCTGTCACACATCATGTCTCCAACTATATTCCCTTCTCTCTTCTGCATCACTAATTACTCTTCTAAATTGGATCTTTCCTACCTGCACACAAAAATGCCAGTATTTCTCCCATGTTAAAAATATCTCCTTGACTCCACTCATATTTCCAATTATTGCCCCATTTCTCTTCTCTTCTTGGAGAAAAACACCTTGGAATCATTTCCTATGGGTTTGTCCCCACTTTTTGTTTTTACATTTTTTTCCTGAGCTTTCATCCTTTCTAATGTACAGAGCTTGATCTTTTCAGAGGCACAAATTATTACACATTCTAAATTCAAGTGTCAATTTTCAGTCTTCATTTTACTTTCACTTTACAAAGCCAATTATTGAAAATTTCATTTTTCTTCTAAGATCTCACCCTCTTCGTTTTTTTTTTTTTCTTATCTCTTGGAGGCTCTTTCTCAATCTCCTCCACTGTTTTTCTCTCATATTCCTGACTACCTAATGTTGGATTGCCTGGAGCTTTTCCATTTGTACTTCTTTTGGTAATTTCATCCAACCTCATGGTTTTAGATACCTGGAATATACAAATTCCAAATTTATAACTGTAGCCCAAATTTATATTTATAATCTATGAACTCCAGCTTGTATATTTAATCATCTACTCCACATCTACTGCTCAATGTATCCTATATAAACTTTTACTTTGTTATGATCTCTCTTCTCTCAGAAAAATCAGAGTTTCAAGAGGGCAAGGGCCTTTGTGTTTATTTGTCGTTTGTTTTCATTGCTTCGTCTCCAGCACTTAAAACAGTGCCTGCACAGAGTACCTAATCAATAAATATCTGTTGCTGTTGAATGAAGGCTCAGAACCACTTATTATTTCAACTCAAAACCGGATTGTTCTTTTGGTTATCCCCATATCAGTAAATGGATACTCTATTCTAGTTTGCTCAAGCCAAGATCCTGGGAATTATTCTTGATTCCTCTCTTTCTCTCACACCCTACATGCTGTACCCTTGCTAATTCTGTAAGCATACACACACACACACACACACACACACACACACACACACACTTCTAGAACTCACTGTCTCACTTTCTCAAACTTTGCCCACATTCAAACCATTATTGCAATGGCCTCATTATTGGTTTCCCTACTACTTTCTTTCCTTCTCTAGAGTCTATTTTCCATTCCGAAGAGAGGAAATCTCTTTAGAATTTATGTTAATCATAGGCATTCCTTTGTTCAAAGTACTCTGATATGTTTTCCATCTTGGAATAAAGTCTAAATACTTTAAACAGCCTTTAAGATACTTCTTGGTCTTGACCCACACATATCTTTCTAAAACCACTTATTTTTGCTCATTCTCTTCCAGCCACTCTATTTCCCTTGAATATGCTAAGCATTCATCTATCTGAAGACTTTGCATAGATTCCTTTGCCTGGAACTCAGAGACAGAGATGACCTGCTTCTTCATTTCATTCAGACCTCTGCTCAAAGTTGCTTTATCATAGTGCTTCTGTGATCATTATACCTAAAATAGCAAATGTGTACACACATATTTTTGCCCTTATTTCCCTTTATTTTAAAGCCTTGTTGGGGCACCTGGGTGGCTCAGTCAGTTGAGCATCCGGCTTCAGCTTAGGTCATGATCTCACAGATCATGGGTTCGAGCACCGCATTGGGCTCTGTGCTGACAGCTCAGAGCCTGGAGCCTGTCTTCAGATTCTGTGTCTCCCTCTCTCTCTGACCCTCCCTGCTCATGCTGTCTCTCTCTCTCTCTCTCTCAAAAATAAATAAAACGCTAAAAAAAATTTTAAAAAGCCTTGTTGCTGATGGATATTATATATTTACTTTTTCTTTATTGCTTGTCTTCCCCTTTCCCCCAAATGTAAACTGCATGAAGGCAGATACTATCTGTTTTGTTCACTGCTATATCTTCAACATCAAATATGAACCCTAACAACTACAGGCTTGTTTAACCCTACCACATAGACTCTTAGAGAGCTATAAATACCTCCGTTCTCAAAGAATCAGTATTAATATTTGAAAAAGAATTCTAGCCCTTCTTGAGTGATGTGCCTACCCCTAAGACCTTTTTTGTATTTAGAGCAATGGAGAAATCTCGTCGGCCAGTCTGGGTCACATGCCCTCATAGTTCTGTAATGGGATGGGAGGTGAGGGGTGGGGGGTTGAGGAAGGCCATGCAATTCATAGATGGAGACAGGAAAGTTTCCAAAAGAAAAAAAAAGAAAAAGAAAAAGAGGTTCTGTTAGCAGAATGGGGCAGGAAGAGAAGGGAGAGAATATGGGGGAGGCAGAAACAACACATGGCTGCCACTGAGATTTTCCAGAGTAGGAAGACAAAAGCAGGGATGAAGTGGGGCCCTCGGTAGAAGTATCCTTAAATACTGTTCCTTCACACACTTTGGGAGAGGACACGCTGAAACCCCAGGCATGCCTGTATGGCATCAGCGTGCCCAGCTTCTTGAATGACTCCCTGTGGGGAGTTGCAGGAAGGATCTCCCTGCCATGACCAATCCTGACGCTTTACCACACAAGCTGGAGGAAAGATAGAAAATCAGAGATCAGCAGCATAAACATGATTTCTATTATTCACTGCACATAACATCGCTCACCAGTTCATTTGCAGAAGTCTGCATCCATGGCTGTAAAGATTAACTAACAACTCAATTTTAGGTGAGTTCGAAAATGAATTAGTTTGAAAATAAGCAGCAGCTGTGAAGTGGGCATATTTACATACACTTACATTTGGAGGGGAAAAAACCCTGCATAAATCTTGCTGCTATTATTTAGCCCAAGGCTTTTGGTTTATTTTTTGGTTTTGTTTTTGTTTTTTGATACACTCAACCACAGGGCATTTTAAATTTTAAAAATTTATTCCTGAATGTAGAAAATGTTTCTTGGGTCCTCCTGAGAGTGGGGTGCCCAGGCTAACCGCAGGCACACATGCATTCCTCCCATAGTACCGTACGTTAAAATTAATAGCACATGCAGGGGAAAAACTAAACCCTTTGACGTCACTTTCAAAATGAGGAAACATAAACAGAAAAGGCTCCACTCCAGTAAGCTGCCAGAGTTGAAGCCGATTGGTCTCTGCTTTTCCTTGCCTGTGGCAACTGACGGCACCTCCCCGCCTAGCCGGCCGGCTGCTTGCCCGCTCCCCCAGCCAGTCGGTGGGTCTGGGCACTGCAGCAGGCTCGGCTCTGTCCCAGCGCTCGCCTGGGAGAAAAGTGGTGTGCTCACCCAGAGTGGATCTCTCTTGCTACCTTCTTTCTCTCTCGATCTCTCTGTGTGCTTTTGTGTTTCTTTCTTTCCTTTCCTTTTTTATTTTATTTTATTTTATTTTTTTACTTAATTATATTCCTCATCCTGGATGAAGTTGCTGGACTCTGCAGCACAAGTCTTCATGAACAAGCAGCACCGCTCAGGGATTTCACGGCATTCAAAGGTCACAGAACTGCCACTATGGTTAAATGTCTTGTTTAATGGTTGAGGTAGGTACGACAAATTTGAGCGGCAAGCTCGTTTTTCTGGGGAGAAGAGAATCACAGTGAGATGGCAGGAGTTTTATTTAAAATGAACCTGTACATATATATATATATATATATATATATATATATATTTTTTTTTTTGGTCTGTAATTGTTACTACAGCAACCAGCTTTTGAATTTCCTTCCTTTTTCTAGGCGAACTGACTGAACATTATCACTTTTCCTGAATTAACTGTTTCATTCCAACCAGCCCTAATGTGGGATTTTTGCTGCTCTTGGAGCCCCCACTGAGGAGGGCTTCTCTCTCTCTTTTTTTTTCTTTTTCTTTTTAAATGAATGCAATATTTCCTTCTCAATGTAAGTCTTGGAGTTGGGTCATTTTTCTTTTTGGTGAAGACAGTATAGGAAATTATTGATACAGAGCTTGGTGAGGGTTGCAGGACAGGGGGAAAATATCAGGGTTTTTTTTTTTTCCTTGAGTTTGTCATGTTGTTTGGAAGCAGACTTCAAACTGAAAAAAAAATTTAGTAGGAAGAGAGGAATATGTTGATAGTAAAATTGAAAGTAGAAAAACCTGTAGAAAGTATGTCAGAAAGATGAAGTCTTGGGGGAAAATGCACTTTATCACCTTGTTGCATTTTTTTTTTTTAATCTTGACTTGGAAGTCGGCAGGAGAGATGCAGGCACTGAGTTATGTGACCAATGATTTAGATCTTATTATTTATAAAGGAAATGAAAAAGTTCTTTTATTCACACTGCAAATTTGCTAATTATCTTTTCCTACAATAGCTGAAAGAGTGAGATATTTAACTAAGGACATAAGTGATTGAGCCCGGGATCTAATTAATCATCCATAGATCCTGTTTCTCATGTGTTCTAGCCAGAGTGCCTGTTTGAGTAAATCTCTTTGCACCAGAAGACAGGCATATACAGTAAACACACTAAATTCTGCAGGAAGCAGGCAAATAACACAGAGCTAATGTTGTTTTCAATGACACATTATTATGCATTGAGGGGGATCCCTGCTAAAGATCATTTCTGTCCAAAGAGTCAATTTTTGTAAAAACATTTCAAGTAGCATATGGTTAACATGGATTTCCTTATTACCGTTCTCAAAGTTATGCAACAGCAAGTAAGACAGGATTATTTGAAACCATTACCCTGTTTCGAATATTTCTTACTTGACTTTTTTTTAGGTTTCTATTCCCAATCTCGAGAAACAGAAATTTTAAAAACTGGGTCACGTTAGCAGTAATATTAGGCAAGGTATCAAATGCATTGTGCATTTCAAAGGGTTAACAAAATTAACTGCATAAGACTATATTGTACTAAGTTAAGAACTGCAAAAATATTAGCTCCGAAATGCAGAGGATGTGCTGTGAATGGACAATTGCTTTTCTGCAGCGCCTGGTGGGAAAACAAGGACTTTGTGTGTTGCAAATGCCTAACTGCAGCTCCTCCATTTCCTCTGCTTTATCTTGTATTCCTGGCTGGCGAAACAAAGATGGGTGTCAGTAGTTGCGTTTTGATTGACATTTTCTCCAACGGAATGAAGTCACTTCTTGTCTCCAGTAGAAGCCCAAAGTTAACTAGTTGCAGCTCCAAAGACTGTCTCCTCTTTATAGGGATTTTTACCTGACACTGTAAGCTGTCCAATTTAAGACTCTACTCAGCTGAACAATGTGAGAGAAAATCAGTGGTGACTACATGTTAGCAAATTGGCTGGGAGAAACCCATTTTTTGAATCAAGTTACTTAGGGGATTGGTGGAAAAATCCAAGATGTGTCACCAACTTAGGGAAAGTAATTGTACATATTTTAGTGCTTTCCCCAGCGTCCAGCACAGAACTACTTATTGTCGGTTCTCAATAAATACCTTGTTAAAATGTTTGCTGAGCACTTACTACCCTTCATATATTATACATTATTTAAATGATTTTATGATATGGCATTTTCACCTATTTTTGAAAAATTTTTTGGTGTGTCCAGCATAAAATATAATCTAGAAATCAACACATCAATAGTCCAGACAAGGACATTTCAAACATTGACTTGTATTATTTACAGCCTAAGGACGTCCTACTCCAAACAGATGCAAAAGTAAAATGACCACATTTTCTCAAAGTGTGAATGTACCACCTGGAAAATGCTTCTGCCTCATAATTTATCTTCCAAAGTCTAATTTGTTCTTAGCGAGGTTCAAATCACAGGGGAAGCTACTTGTCAAGTCACTAGTCAACATAGTATTAGAAAGAATTTTTTTAAGCAGTAAACCAATCTCAAGCAAGATGAAAAGGGCATCATTATCAAAATTAAGAATTAGGATTGACTTCAGAACTTCTAAAGTTAAAAGCTAACACGTATTCTAAATGGTTCAACTCACACTGACTTTTGGGGAAAGTAGGTTACTTACTGAGAGCCCTTGATGTACAGAATGTCTTATCCCAAAAATCCACCATCCTATGAATTCAGTACATGTATCCCAAAGTAGCCTATAGACAAGTAGGAATATCTCCTCTAGAAGGTACATCTGGCTGAAAAAGAAGGGATTTGGCAATTGGACATGCAATGAAACCCTCTCTATCAGTGCCTCCTCATGGTGGCATCCCCATTTTTCCTAATGATGTGCCTTGGGGAACACTTTCACATTCACACGGGAGCAGTTTTGCGATCAGTACCATTGGCTTCTACAAGCATCCTAAGGTGACCTTGTCAACATGCTAACTTTGATGTTTGAGATGGCGAATATTTGGTATATTAACAATTTTTAAAGTGCTTGATATGGGAATTTCAGAGAGAGAAGAGAAAAAGGGATGTAGAAACCCAAACTGACTGAATATATACTGCATTACTAGAGATTTGAATACAGAGAGTGAAATGTATCAAAGTTCTAGCATATCATCAAGGTATTTATACTTTCCCAAGAATGATTTGGGTATCTAGATGATTTAATTTGTACTTAGAAAGTGACTGCGTGGAACACCCTAAAAAGAAGAGCAGAGACAGGTGATCAGGGTGGGTACCCTCATTCAGGCTCTAACTAGCTGGGTAACTCTGAGCCATTGCTTTATTATCTGTAAA
Organism: Suricata suricatta; assembly: GCF_006229205.1. Lineage (NCBI taxonomy): Eukaryota > Metazoa > Chordata > Mammalia > Carnivora > Herpestidae > Suricata > Suricata suricatta. Next base: position 117,407,530 of record NC_043706.1, read on the forward strand.
GGAAACTGATTATATTATACTTCTAACAGTCCTTTTTAGATGAAACATTTTATAGTACTCTTAATCTCAATTTGGAATTTTTAAAATAATTTCATTTATATATAAATGTGAAAATGTCAAACCTTTATTCAAAACACATTGAAGTGTGCTCTCAATGTGTCAAGTGAGTAAAAAAAATAGATAAGCAATGATTCCCACCTTTGGGAAGTTTATATTTCGGTTGAATATATGAACAAATAGCAGAGTCTGTGCAGAGAAATAAATGGAAGAACAAAGGAGAGTTTGGGAGGGAGGTGGTGATGAAGAAAATGAAACAGAAGCGATAACTTTATGAAAATTAGAATTTTAGAAAAAACTAAATCTTCTATGTATTTATTTCTATTATTGTGATCTTTAATATCAATAGAAGGCATTGTCATTCTTCTGAAATAATATATGTAATGGTGTTCTTAAAAAGTATATTGTTGGGGTGCCTGGGTGGCTCCATCTGTTAAGCACACTACTCTTGACTTCAGTTCAGGTCATGATCTCATGATTCCATTCATGAGTTTGAATCCCACATTGACCTCACTGACAGTGTGGAGCCTGCTTGGGATTCTCTTCCCCATTAACACCTCCCACCTCTTCCCCACTCAAGCACTCTTCCTCTCTGGCGCTCCCCCACTCATACGCGCACATGCACATGCACGGAGACACACTCCTCTCCCTCTCTCTAAAAACAAATAAATCAACCTTAAAATTGGTTTGTTTGTTTGTTTGTTTGTTTGTTTATATCATTGGTTGAATTATGTTACTGCGCAGGCCTGAAATGGTGAATTCAATCAGTGAATTAAATCAATGGAAATTATAGTGTCTTCTCTATCACTGCTTGAACTTGGAATCCCTAGGAGTTATAGAAAGCAGGAACCCTTTGAGAACTTTAACAACAGTCCCAGATGCCAGCAGCTCCTTAGTACAGGAAAGGAAGGGTCACAGGCTGCTATGGGCTGTGTTCTGGGAAGTGCCCTCAGTGTTAGGAAACCTCTCATAGTAGCTCAGGACTTTCAGAGATGACCTACGTGAGTTAGGGCAAATTTCTTAAATTTTAGAGACCTCAGTCCCTCGTCTTTAAATGAGGCTCTCAGAATATTTCGAGAATGGCTTCTCTCTTCCCAAATCTGTGATTTACCCTGACAAGATTAATATTAGCATTAATTTGTTTTTATTCTTCCACCTCTTCTATCCTTTCTACCACTTCCCTTTATTCTTTGCCTTTGCTCAGTTATCCAGATTCACATAATTTCACCTCCAAAATATTCTCATTGCCAAAGACAAACAAAAGCAAAACAAGACCCTGGGTTTGAGAGAATTTCTCCTCCGGAAGACTGTTGCTCCTCGGGGAAGGTTAGTGTATCCTTGTGTGAAGCTGATGTGCTACTCTGTGGCTGTGGCACCCCGTCAGACAGTAAAGGGACGTGCTTTGTGTTCACACTGGTGAGATACTGCATGGGTCAGAATATTCCTCCTGGCGTCTCCTCTGGGTGACAGTTTGGTTAACAGCTCAAGCATGTAGAACAGGGAGCAGAGTTTGTAGTTTCAGGTAAACCTAAAACTAACTTGATGCTAAACACACAGGAAACTTAAAACAGGAGTGTAATTTTTAATATACTAATGTATAAATATCCCAATATTTTGAAAATCCAAGTCCAGGGGCGCCTGCGTGGCTTAGTCGGTTGGGCATCCAACTTCAGCTCAGGTCATGATCTCACGGTTTGTGGGTTCAAGCCCTGCGTCAGGCTCTGTGCTGACAGCTCAGAGTCTGGAGCCTGCTTTGGATTCTGTGTCTCCCTCTCTTCCTGCCCCTCCCCCATTCATGCTCTGTTTCTCTATCTCAATAATAAATAAACATAAAAAAATTTTTTTAAAAAGAATATCCAAGTCCTTTAATGGCTGCTTTATACATTTATTTGCCTGTAGGATAGATATAAGAAAATAATAGCCTTAGTCAATATGCCAGCAAAGATAGTTTATGTCATACCTTTACCTTCCTCTGTCTTTCACCTCCCTTTCTTACATTTGTAAGGAGAAGATGGAAAAAATTAAGATTGACAATGAGATGTTGATGGAGTTTCCTTTGGAGAATATTTGTTTTAGTTTTTCCTTTCTAGTGGTTGGCAAGTTCACATAAGATTTTTGATTAAAACTCCAGATCAGATTATTTTCCTATTAATACCTTTTGCGTTTTCTATTGTCATACATAAAATATATTAGAAATACATGAAATATCCTTTACACATGATGAAAATTATCATTACTCACCCACAGCTGCAGAAAGATTCTGTTCAAGAAAGGAGTTGATACATGACTTAAATATACTGGAAGATATTTAAAAGTTTTGAGTTCTAAGAATATTCATCTCTTTTCCTGGGGTGGGAGATCAGGTTCAGGGTCAGTCTGGATGAGGGCTGTTTCCAGGTGGAGACATAAGAGGTTAACATATACCTGACTTGGTCAAAATTTGGTCTCTAAAGATTTCGAATGGCCAATGATTTACACATATTTTACCCTAGTAAATTTTAGTCTAAGAACCTATCAAATTATATTTATTTTTATACTTTCTGTAATATAAAAAAATCAGAAACTTCCTGAACCCAATTATAGGTGAGTTGTTGAATATGTTACTTCAATCTATGCAATAGAAAGCCATATAGTTGTTTAAAAGAATGTGTTAGATCTACCTGCACAAATCTGGAATGATTTTTTTATGGAGTAAGTGAAGAAAAATCTGCATTAACATTTCCACAACTATATATACACACTGATAGAAAATTTCTGGAAATTCAAATAAAAATCTTAACAATGGATGCCACAGGAAAAACTTGGAGATGCAATGGGAGCAAGACTTACTTTTTTGTGTATATACTTTAGAATTGTTCGACTTTTCTTCCTAAAAGTTTATTGCATCTACCATGGGGGAAATTACAGAGGTTTATTTATCATTCTGTGGTATTTAAAGTTGAGAACATGGGGCGCCTGGGTGGCTCAGTCGGTTAAGCATCCAGCTTCGGCTCAGGTCATGATCTCACGGTTCGTGGGTTCGAGCCCTGCGTCGGGCTCCGTGCTGACAGCTCAAAGCCTTGGGCCTGCTTCAGATTCTGTGTCTCCCTCTCTCTTTGACCCTCCCCTGCTCATGCTGTCTCTCTCTCTCTAAAATAAATAAAGACAGTAAAAAAAATTTTTTTTAATAAAGTTGAGAACAAAAAGAAAGTAAAAGAAGAGTTTTATTTTGTTTTTAAATTGCTTCTTTAGCTTCTTCCTTCAATCCTATTAAATTTTTCCCAAGTGCCTTTGATATGGTACAGGAAGTAACAGTTCTGAAGTGAAGAGATAGACAGGTCATCACTGCTGTTTGAATAACTTTGGGCCAGTCGTCACTCTGAGGACCAGTTTCCTCACGGACAAAACCAGGGGCTTAATGAAGGCCAAAGTTCCTTCCAGCATTCACATATGTTTAAGAAAAATCTGTGGCCTGTTGTGTGCCCAACTATTTGAGATTTTTCTCCATAAACTGAATGGACATATCTTACTGTACACATTTTATTGGTTTGAACATTTTACCTAAATTTTCTGTTTTAGAGTTGGTCAGTTTGGTTTAATTTTTTTAATTAATTAAATGTGCAAAATTTATTCTCATCCAAATAGTGTTTAGGGAAACTGCTCCTCATTGATAGACTCTTAAAATTAAAATATATGTTATCATATATCCAAAAAACAGTAGAAAACACTATTTATATTAAGATGTATGGTTTATAGTACAGGCAACTAATACTCTTCAGTTTGAATATGATTTATACATTTTTTGGATTTACAGGAGAAAAAAAGACTTTCATTTCCCTTTCTCATTATGCCACTTGCCAGCTGTGTCCAGTCAGATGAAAGAACGCAGTCATTCACAAAAGTGTAGAAGCATTCTCATAGAAGGAGATGCTGCTGCAGGAACACAAGGGTCTAAAGAACGCCTTGATTTAGAAAAGGTCATTAAATTTAAGAAAAAAGTTGTTTTTCATGTAATAGAAATAGAGTATATTTCTATGTCTTTAAGACTCGTGTTCTTGCTTTTTCCAATTAAATGAAAATGATTTCAATTTGATAGGAAGAAGTATTAGTCATTTTAGTTATTTGAGGCTTTTTATTTTGTATTTTTCTAGACCTTTCTTATTATGTTTGGAGTAAAGAGTAATCTTTAAGTAAAAATAAAATGAAAGAGATAAACATAAAAGAGATAAGAATTTGTGTGACAGCAGTTTTTGAATGACCAGAACCAACATTCTAAACTTTTCTCCATAAATCTCTTTCAATTATTAAAAAAATCATTGATCACTTAAAATAATTCAGTGGTTTATAAATAAAATAATTGAGAGATACTGTCCTCTTTTTTGTTAACATGTTGCCCCCAAGTACCTGTGCATGAGTGCATGAGAGAGGGAGACTGAAGGCAAGGACCTTCTCAGACTTTAAGACAAATATATATAAAGGCTTTTCATGTGGTTGTGCAGGGCAGGAAGGCAGTTCGCTGGAGAATACGCCCTACTAAAAATGCCAGTAAATCTTTTAAAAAGTAAATAAATGCATTTTTAAATTAAGTGGTAATAATTATAATTTTTAAAAATTTAGTTTGTATATTTTATGTGGTGGAAGAGAAGAAGAAGCAGGAATTAAAAAGTGAAATTTGAACTTCATTGAGGGGCACTAAACTTGTAACCCAAAGCCCGAGTTCAATTTCAGATGCTGGTCTTACTGAGAGTAATACTTTCAGCAAGTTCGTGAACATTTTTGACTTTTTGAGTTTCTGAAACACAAAGTGAGTTACCTTTAGTTTCTAAAACTTCTCGGATTTACTTACTGTGCAGATGGATTGGCTTTCCTATGTAATTAGTGGCTCAGTTCATTGCACAAATGTCAGGTTCTCCATTTTTTAAACAATCCTGTGAGGAAAGGATTAATTATGCCCATTTTAATGGCAAGGAAATAGAGGTTCGGAGAAATTACAGCTAATAGACTTGGTATGCAACCCCAGCTTTCTATGACAAATTTTTATTGTTTTTATATATTTAGAATGCTTTATGTTTCAAATCCATTTGTAATCATTCTGAGCAAGAATTGGAAAAATATTTATTTGCAAATGCTCAAGTAATCTACTCGATATATTTACTTACAAGAGGTTCCAGTATATAAAGGAACAGCACTATTTCATCTTAAATGCATTCACAGTGGATGATTCTGACACTGTAAACGTCAGAAGTGTGGCTGTGAGAGGGAGTATAGTGTAATGGGGAACAGTGCAGAATCTAGCGCCTTTCACTTCTTAGCAAGATGATCCTGAGCAAGATATTTAATCTCTTTGGGCCTCACTTGCCTTACTTATAAAAGAAAGAGTATACAGTAGCAGCCTCATGAGATTGAGAAGATCAAATGAGTTTTACTTTTAAAGTGCCTTGAACAGCATGTGAAGGAGAGTAAGCATCATGCATCTATCAGTTGGTACTATTTTCTTACACACTTTAAAAATTATTTCATGAAGCTGTGACTATTTTATGTGTAGTGCTGTTGGGTGCTTTAACTGTTAAGAGAAATACAGGTGTTTTATTTATTGTTAACCTTCTGTATTAAGTAATAGTGCACATGACACAGAAAAATACCTGTCATACAAATGTACAAACTGATTGGCTTTTTAGAAGTGAAGCTCTGTGTAATCATTACCCAAGCTGAGGAATAGAATATTATTACCTTATTGCCACATCAGAAATCTCATCATGCCTCCTCCACTCTTTCATTCACCATCATACTGTGAGACTGACTCCTTCAGTTGTTGCATTGTAGCTGTATTTTTTCATTATTTCCTAGTGTTTAATTATCTGAATATGTTCTTTCTACTGTGGAAAAACATTTGAATTGTGTCTAGTTTTTAATATTATAAAGAAAAATACTGGCCTGAGTATTCTTGGGCCTGTCTTTGGGGCATAGGTACATGTATTTCTGCAAATGTGTACTGAGGAGTAAGTTGCTGGCCAGCAGAGAATGTTAATGTTCTACCTTAACAGAAAATTCAAAATTGCTCACAGTGGCTGAAAGAACTTACGTTCCCACCAACCATGTATGATAGATCACTTCCTCACTAACCTTACTTATTAGCATTTAGTAGGTGTGTAATGATAGCTTATCATGGTTTTAATTTGCATTTTCCTGATTATTAATTAATCTGAGTACTTTCCATGTGTATATTGGTCATGTAAACATCCTCTTTGTTAAATTTTTTAAACAACTCATTTATATATTAATTTATAGGAATTCTTTATATATTTTAATACTTTTGATTGCCATATGTTATGCAAATATTTTCTCCCAGGGACTCTTGAGGGGTCTGGTTGTTTAGGTGTCAGCCTTTTGATTTCAGCTCAGGTCATGATCTCTTGGTTCCTAGAATGGAACCCCTCCTCTAGCTATTAGCACTGAGCCTGCTTGGGATTCTTTCTCTCCCTGTCTCTGCCCCTCCCATGCTTGTGTACATGAGTGTGTTCTCTCCTTCTCTCAAATTAAATAAATAAACTTAAAAAAACAACAAATACTTTGTCCCATTGGTAAAATTGCCTATTTTCTTCTTCAGGATTATTTTGGTCATTCTAGGTTCTTTACAATTCCATATAAATTGTAAAGTTAACTTAAAATTCCTCTCTAAAAACCAAATCATTTTAGGATATTGATCAGTTTGGGAAGACTGACATTTTTCCTGACTTTTCCAATTTAAAACATTGTATATCCCTCCATTTATTTAGGTCTCTATTAAATTCTTTCAATAATATCTTCTATCTTATTTTGTGGTCATTTTACACACTCCTTGCTAGATATAGTACTAAGCACTTAGTATTCTGATATTATTCCAAATATTGTGTTTTTGATTTCAATTTTAACTTTTTGTTACTAATACATAGAAAAACTTTTTTTTCTGTATCAATTTGTCAATAACCTTGCTAAACTCACTTATGAATTCTAATACTTTATTCTGTATATTCCTTTCATTTTCTATGTAGGCAATCTTACTATCCAAAAATATTTACAATTATATATCTTCTTTTTCAATACTGAACTTTGTCTTACTGTACTAGTTAGGATTTTCAGTAAATTATTAAGGAAGATAACCACGGGTAAACATATTATTTCCAATATAGGAAGAAGAGCTTTCAACATTTTTGACAGTCAGTATGATACTCTGTAATATTTGGAAGTTTCTTTCTATGCTACTTTGCTAGTGGTTATGAAAAAATATTTGACTAACCAAATGTGTTTCTGATATCCATCATATAATTTTTCTCTATTATTCTACTGTGACGATGATTGATTTTACAATGTCAGATCTAACTTGAAGACCTAGAACAATTACAATTTGGCTACTGTATGCTGTACTCTTTTTAAAATCCCTTGTTACCTTGTTTCTGGATTGCTGATAATTTTCAGGATTTTGAAACTGTGTTGATGAAAAAGATTATCCTAAAAGCATTGTTTTGGCAACAGTCTTATCAAGTTTCCACTGACCTCATAGAATTAGAAAAATTGCTCTTTTAAAAGTGTTTTGGGAGAACTTATGTAAATTCATGTTATTTTTTCCTTAAATATTTGTTAAAAATTATAAGTAAGTCCATCTGGTCCTGGAACATTTTGTGGGCAAGTTGATAGTTATAGTTTTAATTCCACTAATTTTTGTGGGCTATCCAGATTTTCTACTTTTATTTTCAGTTTTCATAAGCTGTGTAGTTCTAGGTCTTATCTGTATTATCTACATTCAGTGACTATCATGAAGTTGTTTGTAATACCCTACTTTTATTAATCCTGCTTTTTATTCTTGCTATTAGTTTATTGTGTCATTTCTGGTTTTCTCTTCCTTGTGGTTTTGTCATTAGATAGTTCAAGTAACTAACTTCTGCTTTTATAAATCCTCTTTATGTATATTTGATGTCTATTTTTAACTTCAATTCTTTATTATTTCCTTTATTTAGGGTTATTTGCTGAGTTTTTTTTCTATGTTCTCAATTTTTTTGGCTCATTACTTTTCAGTCTTTCTTCTTTTTGAATATATATATTTAAAACAATACATTTTTCCTCTAACAGTTTGAGCTGCATCCCAAAATTTAGTGTTTCTATTATCAGTTAGCTCTAAATAATTTCAGTTGTAATTTCTTTTTGGACCTATAAATTATTTAAAATGCATTTATTAATTTTAAAATATATTGGGACTTTTTAGTTATGTTTTTGTGATTGTTTCTTAGTATAATACTACTGTGATCATAAATCATACTGCATACGATTTAGGTCTTTGAAATTTGTTGCAGCTTTTATATATATTTCACATGCACTTGCAATGAATGTGTATTTTGTGGTTGGTAGGTACAGGGCCAGTTAGAAAACAGGGTTGTCATGTTATTTGTATATATACTTTTACTGATTTTTTTTCTGCCTCTAATTACTGAAAGGGAGAAATTAGATTCTAGGCAATTGTGGATTTGTCTATCTTTCCTTTTCTTCTTGCCATCTTTTACTTTATATATTGTGTTAACAATGTGAAATAGCCATTTTTTATGGGTCAAAACAGTTGAACATTAACATTTTTATATAAGTTAAAGTAATACAGTAATATTTCAGTGGTGTGCTGTCAGATCATACCTTCATAGTGGAGATGGTCATATGTTCTTGGTAGGCAGAATATCCTTACATTATCAAAAAGCTTTATGGGCCTCCAAAAAAAGTCCACAGATATTCAATGTATATGGTATTAAAGTTTCAGGAGGGGAGGTAATTAGGGAAAAGAAAAACTAAAAATGCTCCTTAAGGGTATCTGATGATACCATATCCATGATAATGGGAAAAAAGGTTGAGAAATACGTAAGCTAGACAAATGTAGAACTGTTATAACTTCCTGGTGAAATGAAAGTCCTCTAATAATACAACATCCCTTTTTTTCTCTATTAATCCTTTTTATGTACTGGCTTATTTCACATTCATTCAGTTTTTAATTTTCTGTATGCTTAAGATTTATTTTTATCTCTTTACAGTAGATGGAACTATTGTTTTATCATTCACTCTGACTATATTTGTCTTTTCAGAGGAATATTTAGTCCTTTATATCTAGTGTAATAATGATAGATTTGAGTTTTAGTACTGACTTACTATGTACATTCCATTTGTCTTTCTTGTTTTATATTTATCTCTTTGCTAGCCACCTTTTGTGTTGAGTATATTTGTCAATGTGTTGCTCCTTTCCCATTAGCTTCTTATTTTTACACTCTTCCACAGTGTTTTACTGGTTACTATTGAAGTTACAGGATGCACCTTTGACCTAATCAAAGTATAATGCTATTTAATATTGTTATCTCTGTATAGGAAACTTGAGAATCTTAGAATGAATGCCTTAACTACTTTTGCACTTCTCCCGAATTATATGCTGTTTTTAGGTATTCAATTTTATATAACTTAAGTCCCACAATAATGAATGTAGCTATGTTTTTTATACAATTATATGTACTCTTCATTACTTCCCACATCTCTGCGATTACATATAAGATTTCATTTAGTCTAGTGGTGATTTGGTTCAGGTGTTTTTTTGTCTGAAATGACTTTATTTTGCCCTTTTTAAATGTGCATGTTTCCTAGGAACAAAATTCTATATTGATGATTTTCTTTCCCAACTTCAAGACATTATTATATTGTCTTACAATTTTCACTGTTTCTGTTGATGTCAGAAAACAGTATTTAAAAGCAATCTTTTGGGGTGCTTGGGTTAAGCCTCTGACTTCGGCTTAGGTCATGATCTCACATTGGTAGGTTTGAGCCCCGCATCAGACTCTGTGCTGAAAGCTCAGAGCCTGGAGCCTGCTTTGGATTCTGTGTCTCCCTCTCTCTCTCTCTGCCCCTCCCTGCTCATGCTCTGTCACTCTCTGTCTCAAAAATAAATAAAACATTAAAATAAATAAATAAATAAAAAATAAAAGCAATCTTTCTTTTTTACAAACATTTTTTGACAATATGTAATTCTGTATACCTTCAATTTCCAGTAGATTTTCCATTATTGCTTAGTTGTGGTTCTCCTTGCATTTATGCCTATGATGATTTGTATGAGTTCTTAAATGTGCATCTTGATATCTTTCAATAGTTTTGGAAAGTTACCATTCATATTCTCTTTTAATACTGATTTTGCCCCACTCTCTTTCAGTATTCTTAATGAGACTCCTGTTGAATATATGCTTAATCTTTGAGCATTCCTACCCCCACTGTTTCCCTTTGGTCCCTTTATTCTTCAATGTGGACATTTTCTTTTGACTGGTATTTTACTTTCTAATTCTTTCTTCAGCTGTTTCTGATAAATGAGTTGACAACTTCTGTTATGATATTTTTCAGTTCTAGAATTTCTAGCATTGTTTTATAGTTTGTAGATCTCTTTAAAAATTCTCAATCTTGTTTTTCATATTTTTGAGTATATATTATACAAATTATTTTAAAGTCTTTCTAACTGTTTTTATTTATATCTTTTGAGTGTGTACACTTATTATCTGCTAGTGCTCCTGGTTGTATCAAATTGTCTTACCTTTCACATGCTGCTCATTTTTGGTGGAGTACTGGACATTGTATATAAAAACTATGGGGTTGGGGCATCTGGGTGCCTTGGTCGGTTAAGCAGCCAACTTCAGCTCAGGTCATGATATCATGGTCTGTGAGTCTAGCTCAGAGCCTGGAGCCTGCTTTGGATTCTGTGTCTCTGTTCGCTCTCTGCCCCTCCCCCTCACGAGCTCTGTTTCTCTCTGTCTCAAAAATAAATAAATGTAAAAATGTTTTTTAATATGGGGATAATTTGAGGTCTAATGTGATATTCTTTCTGCAGATAAGATTTGCATTTGTTCCTGTCGTGTTACCAGTTTCAGTAATAAATTTGATTGTTCTAGTCTCAAATGAATATATATGATGTGTTCAAAATAGTGGCTGGCACAAAATAAGTACTATGCAACTATCTTTTGTTTCGTACTTTTACTTTTCATTGTTGTCTTTAATGGCTATGAAAAGAGAGAAAGGGAAGAAAGTGTTAAGGATAATTTATGTGGCATTATATGCACCAGAAGTTGTTTTCATTTTATTTTCTTTTTTCTTATATTTGAATTAATTTAAAATGGCAAGTTGTATTGATATAAAGTCATAAACTAAGTAGATAAAAATTAGTATGTGTTCACCTTCCGTATTTCACTATGGCCATTATAAGTGTTATGTAAAAGTTAAAAAAAATAGAAATAATAATTTCAACAGGGTAATCACCTTATTATATAATTATTATTTGCCAGTAGCACTTTGATAAACATGATTATTTTGGAGATTGTTAATATTCTAATGAGATCTTGGGTCAAAGAACCATTTGTAATAGATTTTCATTTGCACCTCACATTTCCAATTACAGATATCTACAGAAAAGTGTTATTTAATTTTTGATTTATGGTTTTTTTCCTGGAAGCTAATGCTTTATATAGTAGCTGATATAAAGTAGCTACAATAAGCTATTAACAGCTTCCTTCATTTTCCAAATTGTTTTACAGTTTATAGTTTCATACAAGCAAATCTAATGTCACTGAATGAAAACAGTACTCCATATGTGCTATAAACATTCAAAAATGTTTATTTTCAGCACACTAGCTTGTCCTGTGGAATGAGCAAATTAATATTTAAATGGTTCAAACAAAACATTCCTGGGAATAAGTTTAGCTACACTATAATTAAATTCTGGTCTAGTTATATAAAACCAGATTTCTGGTGTTCTGTATTTATCTATTGCTTCTGGCAGTTTATTGGCTTTTCTTGGGTGCTTCTGTTTTCCTAGTACTACTCTAGGCAGGTTTTTCCAAGGCTGGGGTATCTTTGGAGCACAGGTGAACTTGAAGTCAAAGCTAATAAATGCAAAATATACCAAATACTTAACCTAGAGTCTAATCACTAATTATTTATGAGCATTTTCAAATAGCATGAAAATGTGTATTTTATAAGAAAAATATTAAAAAGTTAAGACAAATGACCTTAATATATTCTTCTGTTGATATTCTTTAAAAAAATTTTTTTAATGTTTATTTATTTTGAGAGAGAGAAACAGAGGGAGCACAGTGGGGGAAGGAGAGAGAGAATTCTAAGCAGGCTCCATGCTATCAATGCAGAGCCCAATGGGGGACTTGAACCCACGGACTGTGACGTTATGACCTGAGCTGAAATCAATAGTTGAACACTCAACAGACTGAGCCACCCAAGCATCGTGATATTCTTTTTAAACAAACATATATTTCTAGTTTTCATACATTGTATGATGATGTTTTCTTTTCAAAATAGAAATGAAAAAATTGGAATTTAAAGAGTCAATGCTCAATAATTTCCAAATATTGCTAAGTCAGTGCTCAATAATTTCCAAATATTGCTAATTTCCAATATATTCCAATATATTGCTAAGTATATATTAAAACATATTAAACTAAAAATACTAATAAGAAATAAGTGTTATGAAATGTTACTATTTTAATTGATAATATCATACCTCAGAGGTAATAAAAAATAAAGGAAATTGACTTAATATTTAAGCAAAAGCACTAAGTTTTATGTGTTTCTGCATGAATTTTTAAACTGAAAGGATATTTTTAGCCTTAGCACATTATAGAGTAATAGCAAAGAGTTTTAATAAACTATTAAGCAACTAAATAGCAGTTATGCAATTTTTAATTGGGACTGCCTCAAATTCTTCTGGAAAGGTACATGAGTTGTCTGCTCCATATTTAGTACAACAAATATTTAATGTTTCTTCCTTAAAGAAATGCAGAACAGAGTCCATAATTGAATACATTAGCTAAGTTAAATTTTACAAAACTGGTCATTTTGACCCACATTTAGATTATTCACGCACTCCTGAGTAAGCAAGATGAGTTCAATTATTTTATAACTGTGAAATGGGTCTAGATTTATGTCATCTATCTCCAAAAAGGTTTGCTATCATAGTTTTTTAAATTTTTCTTTAATTAGAGTTTCAGGCTGGAAGAATTTTTCTATATGGCTAAGATGAATTTCAAGTTCCACATAGCTGAGGATTCTTTGTCCTGGGTTTTTGTCATAGAACAGGAACAAATAGAGACCTCTTTCCATTATGTGAAAACCTCTAAATATTTGCACATGTGACAAACTATTAATCACTCCAAATTCTTAGTATATCAAATTCATAAGCACTGTTATTGTAAGGAAAATTCTAATTTCTGATTAGATCTCTCAAATATTCTCAGAAAATCTCTAACTATAGGTGTAATTGTCCCTTATTGAGAAGAAAACACAAACTCTCATTTATTAAAAAATTAGTCTCATATCACACATTTTAGTTTTTTTAATGTTTATTTATTATTTTGAGAGAGAGACAGAGCATGAGTGGGAGAGGGGCAGAGAGAGAGGGAGACAAAAAATCCTACGCAGGTTCCAGGCTCTAAGCTGTCAGTACAGAGCCCAATTCAGGGCTTGAACCCACAGACCACAAGACCATGACTTGAGCCGAAGTTAGACACTTAACCAACTGAGCCACCCGGGTGCCCCTAAGGTCACTGCTTTTAAACAACAGAGGCCGGATTCATTCACCCAGCAATCAGGTACTTGGGAGCCTAATGTGATGTCGGGACAAGGGATATGAATTAGAAAAGACAAAGTCCCATCCCCATGGAGCTTGCGTTCCAGGGAGGAAGACTGGCAGACAGCATATAAACAAGTAGATAGGACATCATTCAGACATGGCTAAATGCCATGAAGAAAATAAAGCAAAGTAGTGTGACAGCTGCTGGCCACAGAGCTGTGGATGCGTATAGGGAGGTCAATGGTATTTTCTCTACATCCAAAATGACAAATATGCAGCCAGGGAAAGACCTGGAAGAAGAGTCATCCAGGCAGAGGAAAGAGGGAGAGCAAAGCCCTGAGAAGAGAGCAAGTTTCATTGTTGTCAAGACACAAAGGGCCAGTGCTACAGGAGTAAAATGAGATGGTGGGAAGGATGGAGATGAGGGGGCCTAAGTAGGCAAAACACCTTCACGGGGCATGCTTCGAATCTTACTCTCTCACTGTGAATGGAAACCACTGAAACCCAGTAGACAGGGAAGAGACATCAACTGATTGACGCTCCCGTGTGGAACGTGGATTGTTCAGCCCAGGGTACAGCTGCCATCATGGGCAGCTTCTGGCCATGTCAAGCCAGTTGGGAGGTGAGGGTGGCTTGGATTGCAGCAGACAGTGGAGTGGTGTGATCAGTGTTCAGATGTTGAGTATCTGACAGTAGAACAGATGGGACTGGATGGTGGATTGAATGTGAACAAGAGAAGAATACACAGAGCTTATGATTCTAGGTTCTGGAGCTGGACTCCCTGGGCTCATATTCTGGTTCAGCTTCCCGTCAGATTTGTAACCTTGGACAAGTAACCTTGGACGAATTGGAGAAGGATGCTAATTGTGTCTGTGTTATAGGATTAATATACAAGTTGTGTGTGTGTGTGTGTGTACACTTAGAAGTGAATTCAATAGAACTGTATATTATGTACATGTCAGTTAAATAAAATAAATTTGAAAATAATTGATGAATGCTAGATTTTTGGCTCATCTCTCTGCAGATACCATTGACAAGATAGGGAAGATGGAGGGAAGAGGGAGGATGAGGTTGGAAAGCAGGTTGCAGAGAGACTTTAGGAACTCTGCTTAAGACACACTCAGTCTGAGGTGCCGTGTTCAGGAACAAGATCAGAACCAAAGTTAGATTTATCAATGCATATGCTATTTAAAGCCTTGGCACCAGATGAGATCACCTAGAAAGACAAAGTAAATAGGAAGAGGGTGGAGGACTAAACCTTCCACCAGCATCCAGAGGTCAGGGGAGGAGGAGGAGCCAGGAAATGATTCAAATACATACACATCTGGTTTTTACAGGGTGCTGCCTATATTATTGGAGCCTTGCCAGAGCTCATGCTTCAGAAGACTCTATAGACATGAAAGCCTCTTTATTCATTTCTAGTGGTGAGGGGTTGAGGCTTCCGGCTTGGACCCTGACGACAGGAATTTTCCATACATACTTGAGAACAGCACAAAGAAACTGGTATAAATATGCTGTTCCATGTTTACTTGCAGATTTTTTTAGCACAGTCATACTTAAATGTGGCCCCTAATGAGAGCTCAGTTGCTTTACAAGAGTTCAGTTTTCTTCACACAAAAGTATGGGCATCTCCAATTTACAAAGATTTTTGTTTTGATACAGAAGTCTAGAACTGGAAATCATTTCATAGATGCTGTGTTATTTATGACAGTTTGATTTCCAGGCATCCCACCAAAGCCTATATAACCCATAAAGAAATGAAATCCAAGTGCAAAGAATCTGTAGACCCTAAAACAGCACATGGCACAGGGTTTATGGAAATACTCATAAGATACCAGGAACACATTTTCTTCTCTTATTGAAGCTAGCAGAGCGAGGATAAGAGAGTTTCCTTTTGCGTAGGGAAAGCTGGGGTCAGACAAAGGTACACCTGTGGCCATGGTCATTAACTTATAAGCCAGCCAGCAATCGTACAAAACTGAGGCATATGAATTGAGGAAAAGAATTCTTGGGAAATATATGAAACTCAAAATCCAGTCTTGGCTTTGACGTTCATCTGTGTTACGATCCCAAGGAAGTCACTAACTTTTCTGCAGCTCAGTTTCCGTTCATTTTATATTGGTTATAATTGTCCTTCACAATGTTTTTGTAAGAATAGATTGATTATATATATACATGTGTATGTGTGTGTGTGTGTATAAAATATGTTGAGGTATAGCTGTAAAATACGTATTCACTGTGGCAATATGAATGGTGGAAAGATCTTGGTAACTAATAACTTCTGTTCATCATTATTGCTTTTTTTAAAAATAATTTTTAAAATTTATTTATTTTGAGATAGACAGTGTGAGTCTGGGAGGGGTAGAGAGAGGGAGAAAGGGAATCCCAAGAAGGCTCCATACTGTCAGCACAGAGGCTGATGTGGGGCTCAAACCACGAAACCGTGGTGAGATCATGGAGTGAGCTGAAACCAAGAGTTGGACACTTCACCGACTGAGCCACCCATCATCCCATCATTATTGCTCTTCGATTTTAATTTTTAAAAATGATTCTGAGGCAACTATGAATGGCTGGATTTTAATCATATGGCACAATAAAACCAAACCATTCAGAATAATTTCTATTCATAATAACATTGTGATTAGGTCACCTCTTTAGCTCCTCCAATTATTCCTAACAGATGTTTCAGTGAGTTGTCAAAATTGATCTAATTCCAACTTTCTTAAAAGCCTGAGGATTTGAAGAGAAGAGTTCAGTTGCCTTAGCAAATTTTATCTTATATGAATATAATCAGTAACATCCTTATAATTTACCTCCAATAGGTGGTCTAGAATTTCATTACAAATCATTATTTACTGTCTTGGTGCTGCTTCATGTGCTAAATCATGAAGGATGCCTGCTTAAGATTTTATAATTTTATCAATGACTTCCCAATAGCATGTCACTATTGAGTGAACATGCTATGTTTCTCATTTTTTCATGTCTAGCTCTTTCACTTACATTATGTTTTCAAACACCTTTTTGAACACCAGGAGATCGCCAATATCTTGGACTTGGTGAGGATTTTCTTAGTTTATATTTTATTCTACAAAGAGAAAGCGTTCTACGTAACAACAATTTTTGTGTCTTGGTGTATTGTCTAGCGTGTCTTAATCATTTATTTCAATCAATATTCTATAAGCATTCATATTAATAAATTGATTTTATGAGTATGAAAAATATCACTGTGGTAATTATCCCTGTACACAATCCCTCCCTAAAATGAAGGTATCTGATTATTATACTTAATGGAAGATGGAAGGCCAGAACTGAAAGAAAATCTGATCTAGTGATCTATCGATAAGTGGCAACTATTACTGAACTTCCTTCACTCTTCTTTATCACAAACTTAAAAATCTCTTCTATCAGAAAACACATCTGAATTCCTAAACCATCCACAGACACAAAATGACACGATACACGAAAATATCTAAGAATGGGAGCAAATATATCTTCTCTATATGTATTGTCAAGTGTCCCTTTGTCTCCAGGTTTTTAAAATAATTTTTGTAATGATTACTTATTTGAGAGAGAGAGAGAGAGAGAGAGAGACCAAACATAAGTGGAGGAGGGGCAAAATGAGAGAGAGACACAGAATCCCAAGCAGGATCCTAGCTCTGAGCTGTCAGCACAGAGCCCGACACAGGGCTGGAACTCACAAATTGTGAGATCATGACCTGAGCTGAAGCCCCCCAGGTGCCCCATCCAGGTTTTTAAACTAGACGTATGAGTCCAAGAAAATTCTTCATAATTTTTTCACTGAAAGAATACATTGTCTTGTATTTTTATTATGGAGTGGGGTTTTTTTTTTTGCCTAAATTGTTTTTGAAGAATTGTTTAATGATTTTTATATAGATCTTTAATATAGAATAATATAATTCTTGGAATTTCACTAGTTATGGAAAAGAGTAGATGCTTTAAAGCAGTAATAGAACTTACTGACTATATGAACTACGTGTATATGATTTATTTTGGTGGGCATGATTTTTATCTTTGTTGTCATTATAAATGCAATAGAAATGTGTTGTTAGTAAATGAAAAAACAAAATGTAAATATTGATAATCATTGTTAATACTTTGGCTTATATTCATAGAGAGTTTTTTTTATTTAAAAAGCCTGCATTTTTAATTGCAAATATTTCAAATGTACAGAAAATTATGGAAAATGTTATGGCAGGCCTCTCACTACCTCGATAGCTATAAATTCATTCATTCAGCAAATAATAATTGAAAACTGCTAAACTGAACACTGTTTCAAGTGCCTGCAGATTCAAGAGGGAGCAAAACAGAGACTGGGAGGGGACACAGTGAGTTAAATGTATGTATAAAGATAATAGTGATAACTACTATATGAAAAAAAGCAAGAAAGATGGTTAGAGAATGTTGGGGAGCAGAGCATGAAATTTTAAAGAGTGCTTGGGAGGGTTCACTGAGCAGGTGACTTTGTGGAAAAGATCTGGGGACCTGAGAGAGTAAACCATGCAGATACCTGGAGAAAAAAATGTCTCGCGCAGAGGCCACAGCAAGTGAAAATGCCCGGAATGGAAGTGTGCCTGATGTATGAAGCCTCTCTATTATCTCTTTTATCTATCTCACTAATTTCTCCTCTTAATCCAACATTTTTTTTCTACTGACTTTCGGTTTACTCTATTGCTGAGTTTTAATCTTTTTAATGTATACATTTCACATTGTAAATTTCTCTCCATACATTTTTAGCTGAATATCATATTTTTTAAAGTATGGCATGTTCATTGTGGCTCATTTGTAAATATTTTGTAAATCCTGTGATTTTTTTCTATTCAGTAATTAGTTAGAAGTGGCTATTTTAAATTTATAAGTGTGGGTGGTGGAAAGATTGCTCTCTCTTTTGTTACTTATTTCTAAATTTGAGGCATTGGGTTCAGGAAATGCTACTTATGTAAAATGATTCTTAGATATTTTTGAGACTTGCTTTATAGTTTGTCATTAATTTTTGTAAAAAAAATCCACATGAGAAAGAAAAGCAGATATCTTCTGTAATTGTTGGAAACAATGTTTTTATATAGTTATTAGCTGAAGCTTAGCTGTGTTGTCAAAGTCATCTATCTTCTTACTAGCTTTTTGACTGCTGGATCAGTGAGTGCAATAAGCATGCCAAAACTTCCTGCTGTAATGATGGATTTGTGATTTTCTCCTTGTAATACTGTCGGTTTGTGCTTTTTACGCCTCAAGGTCAGCCTGGTAAAGGAATGCAAATTAAGAATGATTATCTTCCTGGTAACTATTACTTTTATTTCTGCTATTTAGTCTATTCCATCTAATATTAAAATATTAATAATTTTTCAATAATCTTTTAATATAGAAACTGCTCTTCCAGTTCTCTCTTGGTTGTTATTTTCCTGACATATCTTTCTTCATTCTCCTACTTGCATCTTTTCTGCAAGTACATATTCTTGATGTGTCTTTTCAGATAACAGAACTAGGATTTCATTTTTTAAAATTATATCAGAAACTTTTAACAGTCAGTTTTAACTTTGCTTTTCTATTCATTGTGCTTTTTTTTTGTTATTTGTTATTTACTCTTTTTCTGCTTTCATTTGGATGGATTTGAGTTCTTAAATTCATTTCCTCTCCATTGGTTTCGTGCTTAGGCATTTCACTTTATTTTTATGGTTTCAGTGATCACCCTTAAATTTTTAGCATTCATGGTAGAGTTAAGATATACATAAGTGTATATGTATTCAGTATCTCCATCACACCCCAGAATAATATAAAGAACTTACTTAAATCATCTTAAATCAGATCCTGTCTTTGAACCAAGTTGTTATTCTATTTGAACTCTACTTTATTTTTAAATCCGGAACCAAAATTTCTATGGTAAATGCTTATTTAAATTTACCTATAGTTCCCAACATTGTTCAACATTGTTCCCTACATCTCATTGTTTCTTTTTAGGTCCGCATTCTTTCTTTGAGGGTCTGTAAGTAATGAATACTTTCCATGTCTGGATTGGAAAATATCCTTTTTAGCCCTCACTCTTGAAAGATGATTTAACAGGATCTAGAATTCTCTAAGTTTCTTTCATTTTCTCGCAACACTTTGAGGATATCATTCACTTGCATTTCAGTCTCTGTTGTTGCTGATAAATTTTTTTTTCTGTGAGTCTAATTGTTACTTTGTAGCACACTGTCTTTTCTGATTGCTTTTAAGGTTTTCTCTCTGTTCAGCTCCTCTGCAAAACACAAACTGAGAAAAAGCTAGAAGAAGTATGAAGGATTTCTGGGGGGAAAATGGCCAGTGGAGTATCTTTCACAGAGGAGGTCTAGAGTAGATGGGAGAGTCTTCAGCCTACAGTGCCGTCTGACTCCGAGATGAGAGAGAAAAGGAAAGGGTCTGGTGTAGAGGGTTCAGTCTGCAGGGCAGCTCCCAGAGCCTGAGTCTCCACCTACAGCTGCCCGTTAGAAGAGTTTGGCTTTAGTACCTGCCCCATACCCAGCATTGACTGGGAACAGTCTGGGGAGGGTGGCCTCCACGTGAACACTGGTATAGATCCTGAAGGTGTAGCATGTGGGGCCCTCAACAGATGCACCATCTTCCGGCAAGTCCTCTCCTGATAGCTGAGGCCTGCCACCCTCTCTCTCATGTTTTGCTGCTCACTGAAATATCCAGACTTACCTTTATTTATCCTGCTTTCTATTCTCATATTTCTTTTATGCTTTACGCATTTCATCAAATCTGGTAAAATTTCAGCCATGCTTTCTTTGAAAATTGCATCTAATGCCTTTTCTCACTTTCTTGAACATCTATTCCATGTATATGGTTGGCATTCTTCTTCCATGATCCATTTTTCTTAAACACTCTTTCTTATTTACTGTATCTTTATTTCACTATACTTCATTGGAAAGTTTTCCTTAGGTCTCTCTTCCAGTTCTCTAGTCTCTTGAGCTATGTCTGAGAGGCTTTGATCTATATTTGTTTTCATCTTCAATTTGTCTTACTTTTTAGTGTCATTTCTAGAAAATATATTTGTCATTTTACGAAATTGCCCATTCTTGTGTCAGTTTCCTGTTGCTCCCTTAATACCTTTGATCCTTTTATTTATTTCCAATAATGTTTAGCCTACCTGTTTTGTGGATTCCTTCAAATTGTACTATTATCTTGTGTTCTAATGCTTCTGTCTACTGACACTTGATGAATTTGCTTTTATTAATTGTATCTTTAAAAATGTTTAGCTTACATTCAGCAAAGACTTACATTTTTCATGTCTTATATGTTTTGTGTTTTCTTCCAATTATAATCCTAGGAATTCTGCCATTTTAGAACCAGTTCATTACATTTATTTTTTTATACTTTACATTCCAATATCATTTAAAGGCCAGACTCAGGTCTTAGTTCAAAATTTCCCATGTGATTTTTTTCTCTGTATAACACAAAGAGACTGGCTTGCCATTTCCCTGGAATGACGAGCAAAGACCTATATTTCTCCTTTCCTTGGGGGAAAGCCCAGAATTATGTTAACGAATATTCTTGGTTCCAGTTTTCCTCACTTTGGTTTTTAATGAACACTAAAATCCCAAGCCTAGACTTATGAGTTATTAGTATCTTTCTTACTTTTGGTTTCCCCAAAGGCCAATCTTAAGACAAAAACTCAAGAGCATCTAGACTTGTGAGGAGCTACTCAGAAACCTAGTAAGACAGAGAAGAAGTGAGTGGAAGAGAGGTGAAGGAAATCACTGAAAACTGTGTACGTAAGTCAGCTATGTCAGTGCACAATTAAAGTGGGAAACTCTGAGGAACAGTGCAAAACACATGCCTCATAATTACTCTATCACCAGGGATTATGTAAACCATATCTGGGGAATCATTGGATGAGAGTTACTAGGGCTGGGAGAGGAGGGAGGATTGTTCTCTGGCGTTTCCAACATGCCACATGCAGTCAGAGCAGCCTTCCAGAGTTGGGGGGAAAGGAAGCTCCAAGTTACAGAGATGTGGATCCTGGCCATCGCAAATCATCGCAAATCAACCCTAAAAGGCCTGAAGGACGTGGACAGAAAACTCCCAGTGTCTGCTGTAACACCCCATTGGTCGCACAGTCTCTCATGACCAGAACACCTGGATTTGGGTTCCCTGTTTGCTCTTGTTCTAGGAGACTTTCTTTGTTTTATGTTTAATAAGGTATTTACAACTTTTGTTACATATCTTATCAATCTTTTAATTCTCATGTGTGTTTATAGGCAGAAAGAGGTCTATCTATATCAGTCCTTATGTTGTTGGAATGAATATTCCAAGATATTTAACATATACTTTATAAAGTAAGATCATACTAAATATGCCATCATAACTTGCTTTTATACTTAAGATAACTTTGACACTTTTTCTGTTGCCAGACATGAACATTGGTCTAACTCATTCTTTAAAATTTATTTTTCCAAATTCTTTTAGATAGATATCTGCTTACAGGATATCACTATTCAAAGAATGCAATAAACATTATTTCATCTATGTTCTTACATATTTATTGCTAGTGTGTTTCTGGAATAAAATCCTATTACTAGAATTTATGGGTAAAAACTTTTAGCAATTAAATTTTATTTTGTTTTTTAAAATGTAATTTATCATTGTCAGCTAACATACTGTGTATATAGTGTGCTCTTATCTTCAGGGGTAGATTCCTATGATTCATGGCTTACATACAACACCTAGTACTCATCCCAACAAGCCCTCCTCAATGCCCATCACACATTTTCCCCTCTCCCCTGCCTCCAACCATATCAACACTCAGTGTGTTTTCTGTATTTAAGAGTCTCTTATGGTTTACCTCCCCCTCTATTTGAAATTTTTTCCCCTTCCCTCTGATCATCTGTTAAGTTTCTCATATGCCACATATGAGTGAAAACATATATCTGTCTTTCTCTGACTGATTTATTTCACTTAGCATAAACCCCTTTAATTCATCCACACTGCTACAAGTGATAAGATTTTGTTTTTTCTCATTGCCAAGTAGTATTCCATTGTATATATAAACCACATCTTCTTTATCCATTCATCAATTGATGGACATTTAGGCTCTTTCCATAATTTGGCTCTTGTTATAGTGCCTAGAGTTACATTTTAAGATAGCATGTAAGTTGGATTTTTTTCACCATATTTATTCTTACAACAAATAAAAGTATCTTTTTCCCTTAACTTTACCAAAAATGTATAATATAAATAATTTAATTATTTGAAGAACTGAAGAGTGAAAATTTGTTTTATCTAATTACTAGTGAAGACAAATAATTTTATATTCTCCTGGTCATTGGCATTCACTTATAACACTTTTGCTCATATTCTTATTGGCCTGCACATGTTTTATATTTGACACATGAGAGCTTTTTTACATTTATGAACACTAGCCCTTTGTCATATGTCTTGAATATATCTGAGGTTTATATTTCCTTTTTTGAATTTGTTTATAGTGTTTCCTTACCCATGTAAAATTTCATGTAACTGATTTCATCCATTTTTGACTTTGTGGTTTCCCATTTTCATATGCCTTTAAAGGCCTTGTGTAATTATTAATAATAATTTAAGCAGTTACTCAATGGTTACTATGAACTGGGCATACCATGGCATGAACGGAAAAGGGACAAAGATGAATAAGAAGCCTTTTATTGCTTCAAAAAGTATCATATTAAATATAAAATATTTTGTTCTGTAGAAGGAATGAAGTAAATAGACCTTTTCCCCTCTACAAACAAACAAGGGAACAGATAACAATTCTCTAAACTTGTGTATCTTTATTTTAAAGAAAAACTTAAACCAGTCAAAACATCAACACCTATAGTAAATAATAGTATTTAGAACTGGTCAGCAAGGAAACCAGGCCTAGAACTCAAGGTCTGTTTACATACTGATACTGTGAGCCTCTCAAGTGGTGCCACCTCTTCGTTAGTGCAGGCAGATTCTGCAGGACCTACAAAAAGAGGGGTTTTTTTTTAATGCACTTTGTAAAAAATGTTTAACCAGGATTCATCTCAGTAGCAATTTTAGACACCTACTATAAAGACCAGATTTTGCTCAATGTTGACCTAAAAGAATACTGTTTAAGACACAGTCCTTGCCCTTAAAAATATATAGTTGGAGAGGCAAAATATGCACGAAGGAAACAAAGAACAATTTGAAAGCAACTGGGGAGGGCATTCCCTGCACATATAAGTACACATACTGATGGCTTAGGGAGACAGTGTTCATTCATCATGTAGCAATCAACAAATAGTCTTACCAACTCGATGTAGAGATTCTATTTAATTGCAGATCATATTGATAATTTGTCTACATAAGGGACTTTGAGACCATGAGACAGATATAAACAGAAATAAATTTCTGTGTGTTTAAAATTAAATAAAAGTATAAATATCTACCAAAAAAAATTAAAGAAATAAAGACAACCCCAAAGTTGATTTTTCTGTTAATATAGTGGAGCAGAACAGTGTGTAAGCCATGAATGCAGATGATGTAGAAAATGCACTTGTTTGTTTTCATACACATACTAAAACTTCACCCATAAATCACATA
Organism: Suricata suricatta; assembly: GCF_006229205.1. Lineage (NCBI taxonomy): Eukaryota > Metazoa > Chordata > Mammalia > Carnivora > Herpestidae > Suricata > Suricata suricatta. Next base: position 117,431,759 of record NC_043706.1, read on the forward strand.
CTAGTGTTGCTGACACTCATCGCTCCTATAAATGTCCAGCCTAACCCTCTTTGGCTTAAGATGCCTACCAACAAAACAGGGTTCAGAGGGAAGGTCAAAAGAAGAAAAAAAGTGGACCACAGCTAATCCAACCAAAAAGAAAAATCTACTTGAGGAAGTCTCCACTCTGGTCCCCATTCTTTGGAAGCAGAAATGTTGGTGAATAACTTGAGGGTCTCTTGAGTTTATCCATCTATCAAACACTCACTGAACAGACACCATGAGCCAAGTACCATATGTTTACATGGATGCAATCAAGAGTCACTTTTTAACCAGTTAGAGAAGGAACATCTCAGGCAAGAGTGCGACCAGTTGAAATGGTAAATTGGATGTGTAGAAGTAGTGAAAACAGTGCAGGTGATCTGATGGCTAGGAGGAGGTTTCAGATGGGAAGTGGGAAAACTGAAAGTATAACAAGATTGGAAGTGAGGCGTGGGAGCACCCTCCTGAGTATGAAATACATTTGTCTTTATTCCTCTATCCTGGAATTTTAGCAAAAGAGAATTTGGAGCTGATCATTCACTGAGCCCTTGAGTTGAGAAAGGCAAAGTAAATTGAAGCCAAGATTCTCACATAAAAGAAATCCTTCAGCAGAGGGATTTCAAACAGCTTAGCTAACTAATGTCCATTTGGGGCTGCTAGAGAGAGAGGGAAAGTTGCATTCAGGGGGTGAAGCAAGAAGAAGGCAGTTGTCTGGATGCTTTCTTTGCAATCTAGATAATACTAGAGCTCAGCAAATGAATAAACAAAATTATAAGTTTGCTAATACTTCCAATTTCAGAAATGCCGAAAAGGAAAAATATTTTTTTTCTTTTCCAGACAAGAGTCATGTCAGGGTAAATCTCAGACCAGGCTTGGTGTTTGCACATTTCTCTCAGTGTATTTCGGAGTCTGGGAAGTACAGAGGCCCCACAGGGTGGGTATGCATCATTTGCTTTTATTGCATTTAAGTTTTGGAACATGAAATTGACCTGTGCTGTTTTATCAGACTATGTGGAGGACACAGAGTCCGTGTTGGAATCACAATTGTGTAAAAAAAAAGAAAAAGTAAGTTCAGGGCTGGAGTCTGCACGTTAATATCCAGGTCCTGCAATATGTTTTTAACAGCAAATACCTACTGCAAAGACATTTAAATCTAGAGGAACCGTAGGCTTTAAGACCATGAAGAGCAATATGCTAATAAAGCCAAAATTTACTATAAGAAAGGCAGCTTGTTCTGAAACCAAATGGAATCTGCTTACAAGGCACTAACAGGATCTCTGACTCTTCCTTTCTCTTCCTCTATATTACACGGAAATGTATTTTAGAGAAACTCAACACTAGAAGAATGAGGTTGAAATAATTGCCTTGTGTAATTGAAATAATTACACAACTCTTTTTGTTACACATTGTTGAAAACAAAATTGAAGAGGACCTCTTTACCTTAACGTCTCCCATCCTCCCACTTGCTTCAATTTGTAGAACCGGTTTAGAATAAGTATATTCTTATTATGTAGAAGTAAAATTCTTTTCCTGTAATTTTAATATGCTGTGGAACCATTCCTCAAGTCAGATTTAAATGTGCAAGTGATTAGATTTGGGATGAGAAGTGAGACAGCTGGCCTGATTTGTCTAGGGGAATCACTCAAAGCTGAAGTGTAAAATTTGTGATTAATTCTCCTCTTGGATATTTGCATCCCACCACGTCCTTATTTATAAGCATACAATATGACCACCTGAGAACAAGACTTCTGTTAAATTCTCTCCTGCTGCCCTGAGTTCCTCATAGTGCTGACCGAAACTTTCTATGTAATTCATGTAAAAAGTCTTCCGCTGAGAAAAGATTATATACAACTTTCTTTCCCTCCTATCTCCTGCTTCCTGGCACCTTGTTTGTTTCCCTTCAATATCAGATTATCTTCCACTATGTTTCACTCAGGTTGAACATTCTCACTTTCTCCCTTTCTATTTATCAATCCTCTGCCACTCTTTTGAAGTATATCCTCAATTTAAACCCTATTCCGTAAAAGTATACTTCATAGACTGAACAGATGGATTACAACACTTTTTCCCTTAAGATTTCCATGTATAGCAGTTTTCACTTCTCAAGCAAAATAATGGTGATGAAGGTAAAAGTGTTCAATCTTTTCTGAGTGTCTATGCAGGTTTTAAAGCAGGTTTTGCACTGTGTGTACCTTGCAGCTTCAGAAGGCAGGCTCTTTACCACTTTTGATTTGTAATTTTTAATTTGTTTCATGAGATCTTTTTCTATTGTGAGAATGAAGATTATTATCTATCTTTAGTAAGCTTTCTTTCTTAGAGCAGTTTTTTTTTAATTTTTAGTTTTTGGGGTTTAGTTGACCCACAATGTTACATTAGTTTCAGGTGTATAACATAGTGATTCAACATCTCTATACGCTATGCTATGCTTACCCCAAGTGTAGCTACCATCTGTCACCACACAGTGCAACTACAATACCACTGACTGTATTCCTGGTACTGTACCATTTATTTATTATTATGACATTTTTATTCCACAACTACAAGTTTATATCTGATACTCCCTTTCACTCATTTTACCCATTTTACCCACCACCTTCCCCCAGGCAATGATCAGTTTGTTCTCTGTATTTATAGGTCTGATTCTTTTTGTTTGCTTGTTTATTCATTTGTTTTATTTTTAGATTCCACACATGAGTGAAATCACATGGTGTTTGTCTTTCTCAGTCTGACTTATTTCACTTAGCATAATACCCACCAGGTCCATCCATGTTGCCATAAATGACAAGATATCATCCTTTAATATGGCTGCATACTGTTCTATTGTGGGTGTGAGTGTGTGAGTGTGTGTGTGTGTGTGTGTGTGTGTGTGTGTGTATCATGTCTTCTTTATCCATTCATTTACCAGTGGAGTTTGCTTCTATATCTTAGCTCTTGTAAATATGCTTCAATAAAAACAGGGGTGCATATTTCTTTTCAAATTAGTGTTTTTTGTTTTCTTTGGGTAAATACCAAGTAATAGAATTATTGGATCATACAGCATTGCTATTTTTTTATTTTTTGAGAAACTCCATATTATTTTCCATAGTGGTTGCCCCAATTTACATTCCCCCCAACAGCGCATGAGAGTCCCTTTTTTGCCCCATCCACGCCAAGATTTGTTATTTCTCATTTCTTTGACTTTAGCCATTCTGACAGGTGTAAAGTAATATCTCATTGTAGTTTTGATTTGCATTTTCTTAATAATTAGTGATGTTGAGCATCTTTTTATGTGTCTGTTGGCCATCTGTATGTCATCTATGGAAAAATGTCTATTCGGGTCTTCTGCCCATTTAATTGGATTGTTTGTTTTTTTGGTTGAATTCTATAAGTTCTCTATATATTTTGGATATTAACTCTTTATCAGATATATATTTGCAAATATATTCTCCCATTCATTTTTTATTTTTTATTTTTTAAATCCCAGTATAATTAACACACAGTGTTCTATTAGTTGTAGGTGTACAATATCGTGATTCATCAATTCTATACATCACCCAGCATTTATCACAATGAATGTACTCTTAATCCCTCTCATCTTTTTCACCCATCCCCCACCCATCTGCCCTCTGGTAACTACAAGTTTGTTCTCTATATTTAAGAGTCTGTTTTTGCATAAGTCTCTAGTATAAACCATATAAAATTACTATCACTTTTTTGGAGGTAAATTTATTAATATATTAGTCAAGAATGATGGACTCTATGAGGAAGAGAATAAAGTATAAATGATACAGTACTGTGATATGAGGAATAATAATGTCACTATAAAGGGTGTGCTGTTTTTGGTGATTATTCAGGTGCAAAGAAACAATAACACCATGAAAGTTGCATGGCACTGAAGGAGACTTACTATAGCACACTTCTAGAAGAAAGCATAGCATAACATGCCATGGTGGGGCCACATTAAAGGAGCTCCATTGGAGTGACTCAACCAAGCAAGTGGGGGGCCCAGAGAGGAAGGAGAGAAAATGTGAGAACTTGTGGGCAGTGCCTTTATTGTCAGGGAGGCCAGGGTGCAATATACAAAGAAAAGATATGAGGGGATTCCATTGGTGTATTTGAGTGTCACTAGGTCACAGGGAGGGAAAGACAAGAGGGAACTTGTGGTGGGCAGGGACCAACCTTATCACGATCACCTGGAGAGGGTATTCACAGTCTGTTTGTGAGAATACTGAGATATTAGGGAAAGATGAAGTTTTGAAACTTTACAATATAAATACCTAGGCTATTCAAGGCCTGGGGCTCAACTATAGAAGATGATGTGATTTTACTGGGATAAAAATTATCTGACCTGGGCAAAATGTAAAGAGAATATAAAGGGAGAAGAGGTGCTAAACTTTAAGAACAATGTATATTTATTCATTTATTGATTTAATATTTATCTTATCCTATTCAGTAGGTTATATTTATTTTTATGTAGCCCCAATAGTTTTTTTTAGCTTTTGTTTCCCTTGCCAGAGGAGACATACTTAGAAAAATGTTGCTACACCTGATGTCAGAGAAATAACTACCTGAGTTCTCTCCTAGAATTTTTATGGTTTCAGATCCCGCATACCATTTTGATTACTAAAGCTTTGTAGTATATCTTGAAATCTGGAGTTGTGATGTTTCCAGCTTTGTTCTTCTTTCTCAAGATTTCTTAGGCTATTTGGTGTCTTTTGTGGTTCCATGCAAGTTTTAGTATTATTTGTTCTAGTTCAGTGAAAAAAGCTGATGGTATTTTGATGGGATACCATTGAATCTATAGATTGCTTTGGGTAGTATGCACATCTTAACAAAATTAATTCTTCAGTCCATGAGCATGGAATATTTCCATTTGTTTGCATCATCTTCAATTTTTTTATTAGTGCTTTATAGTGTTTGGAGTACAGGCCTTTCACCTCCTTGGTTAAGTTTAGTCCTAGGCATATTATTCTTTTTCTTCCAATAGTAAGTGGAGTTGTTTTCTGAATTCCTATTTCTGCTATTTTGTTACTAATGTATAGAAATTGATTTGGGATATTAATTTGGTACCCTGAAAATTTACTGAATTCATTTATTACTTGTCATTTTTGGTGGAGTATTCAGGTTTATATATATATATATAGTATTATACCATATCTTTATTTGAAACTACCAATTACTGATGGAGACCTTAATATTACTAGATGGCTAATAATTACAAAGTTTTATGTTATGAAATTCATGTCTAACTTTCACTATTAGTATAACGAAGAACAAATATACTCTCCCTTTCACAAGATAGACATTGAAACATTGGGAGATAAATCTCCCACTCTTCAGATTAAACATCCTCAATGACTTCAGGTGTTCCTAGAGTGTCCAGTCCCCTGGTGTTCATGATTTTCTTTTACTAATACACTCTAACTTGTCAAGTTTCCAATTTAAATCTTATCATTGATTTGGGGGGATGAAATGACCATATGTAATTTATTACCATCATTAAAATATTAATGTCTATCCTAGAGATAGGACATTCTTTCCAAAGACCTGTTAAACATATGGTTCAAAAACATAGAGCACTGTCAGCTAAAGAAGATTGTACATACATTAGTTGTCCTAAAAGCTCTATTGAAGACAGTGACACCTAGTTCTCCTAAGGAGACCTTGAAAGCTACATAGCCCACATCTGCTTGTTTTCTATCGCTCAAATAATAATAATTCAGAAAAGCTGAGTGAGACAGAGTGTTTTTTGATGTCTAGTCTTTATTGATAAACTACATTAATTCTCATAGGCCATCAAGTCATAAGAAAGTAAAACAAATTTATCTGAAAGTGATTTCCAATTGTGTCTGCAAAAACTGATGTTTCTTGCTTAAAATATGAGCCTGTATAGACAATGCTTTAGTCATTGAAACAATTATAGTAAAGGAGTTTTGTCAAGGAGATGAATGAGAAACTTACATTATTTATTGAAAGAACTTTCATCAAGTGCTCACAGATGCCAGCCACAGGCTTAGTCTATGCTCAGCCCTTGATCCAGACTCTTTGGGATTTTAAATATGGATCAAAATAAACAAGAAAAATCCTCATAGTCCCAGGCCACCAAATGTCCTCCACTGAAACCAAGGACATTTGTTTCAGGGCTTTCCTGATAGTGCTGAGGTCCCCTCCTACTGGAGTCCTACACCTTGATGCACTCAGATCACCAGTGAAGGCAGGTGGTTTCTCATCAGGTTCTGCCTCCACTCACTAAGTTAAAGGGACATGATTTCTCCATCAGCAAAGTCATTTAAGTTTCAGCTTTGCTTTGTACTAAGTAGTAAGAACTACATAGGACATGTTTTTTGTAGTTTTAAAAATCTCTGAAACATAGTATATATCAATAAATTCCTCCCTGTTTTGAATCTTAGTAGCTCACATTCCACACATTCATAGGGTGCCAATACTGTCTATGTGGAATAAATATAGAAATATCTCTATATATTTTATGGGTCTACACTGGCCTCTTATGTTAACAATAGATGTAATTTAAATATCCCAATACCTGCATTGTTCATTTAGTTAAGTGTCTGGCTCTCAGTTTTGGTTCCAGTCATCATCTCACGGTTTTGTGGGTTTGAGCCCCATGTTGGGCTCTACACTGAAAGTGCAGTGCCTACTTGGGATTCTCTCTCTTTCTCCCTCTTCTTTCTGCTCCTTCCCTGCACATGCTGTCCCTGTCTCTCTCAAAATAAATAAATGAACTTAAAAATAATTTTAATTAAATATCCCAAATTCACTAGAGAAATTGGATCCTTCTAGTAATCCATATATATTGTTTTCTAGTATGTATTGACTTTTCATAATTTTCCTGATCACAGAAATGCTCCCCACATTGGGCCCTCCACACTCAAACTGGACACTTCTCTTATCCTTCCTTAACCACAACTGTTAGAATTCTTGTCAAAATCTGTTCCTGATTCCAGTACCTTCTTAAGGTCACTGGTATCCTACACACCAAATCCAGGAGCCCTTGGTGGGTTTTACTCTCTTACTCACTGTGGCATTTAATGCTATTGGCAGCAGCATTTTTTCTAAAACCCACTCTTCTGTTGTTCTTGGGAACACTCTGTATTTCTAATCTTACTGATTAGTCAAAAGATATTTATTTAACAATAGGATCCTAAGTCATGCATATCTTTTTCATTGTCTTCTACTGCTCTTTTCATGATTCCTGAAGTCACATTCATTCTATGTTTTTCACTCTCTGCCTCTAGTCTGTCTGCCTAAGTCAAATTAGTAAAATTAGAAATTCTGAGTTAAAAAGGACTATAGTGACCAGTTAACCCAAGTAGCATTCTACAGATGAAGAGCTTACACCCAGCAAATTAAGGGTATCCCCTACAATCTTGAGCTAGTCAGTGGTAGAGTCCACATCAACTCATGTAAAAGCCATGGGGATTTCCACGCTGCTCTTTCTTTGACTTGTGTGGAATCTCATTCTGGACCTTCTGAAGTTCCAGATCTAGCTCTGCTCTTGATTTTCTAGTCTGTCATCAGATTTCTATCCTTCTCTATTTCAGAGACTGGTTTTAGTCATATTTAGCATCTCCCAATTTTTCACTTCCTTCCACCTTTGTAGCCAAATATTGGTGATGTTCAATGAGTCTTTCTTCAGGATGGCTGAAGAATCTGCTTTCTTCCCCCTTCTCACTGCCACCACGTTGGCTTAGAGATGCATCTCAGTGAAGCGGTATAATGGTAAACAGCTTTTCAATGGTTTTCCAGGCGTTGGTCTCTCTATTATCTGTCGATTCTATACTTCATTTTTTGAAATATCACTTTTCCTAGATTAACCTGTCAGAAAACCCGTGCTTTTCTTCATTTATAAGCAGTTCTCTTTTAAACTTTTTAAATATTGAGGAAAATAAGAAACAACCCTTTGGAGAGGCAACATCTGTGACAAATGGACCTCTATGGGACAGTAACAGTATTTTTCAAGATGTTTCCTTCCTTTTTTTCTTCCTTCCTTCTTGCCTTCTTTCTTTTAACAAATATTTACAAATATTTGCTGAGCATTTGTATGGGGCAAAGTTTCATGCTAGGGGCTAGAAATACAATATTAAGTCTCACTTTGGAGTATTTTATAATTTCCCTCCGGATTAACTGCATAAACCTAAGAAAAAAGAATTCTTCCCTAAACTGTGATCCCACTAGAAAAAATAAGAGAACTGGAAAGGATCTGATTAGATTAGGAAAATGAATATACCCGTTAGATTAAGTAATGATGACAACACAGCATTGACAAAGAAAATATACTAAATATACACTTAGGTGTTGGTATTTACTTAAATTTTTGTATTCTGCTTTCCAAATAGTTAATCAAAGGCTTGTACTTTGTAATTAACCAGTATTTATAGAGACTGTTTTAATTAAGGGCTTTCTTTTCTTGAAAAGGCTTAATTGGTGATACTGATGTATACCCTCACTATTATCTACATTTGGAAAAGTTTAGTTAGTTGCTCCAAATAAGTATAACTTATGGCAGTTTCTTGTAACCAGGTCTAAGCCTGTAAATGAAAAAAATCTCACATATTTCTTTCTCAATAGATTCTCATTGATTTTAGCACCAAATTCAGTCTTTTAGCCTTATATTAGGTTCCTCCATAATCTGGTCATAGTCTACCTTATGACAATTCATCTCCCACTACTCTCCAATTCTTTATTCCACTTTGCTTAAAATTTCCTTGGATATATCTTTGTGTTTACTTACCTCATTTCTTCTTTTGGAATATCATCTCTTAATTCTCTTCATCTCTAATACTATTGACCTAATTGCATTCTTACCCCATGCAAGCTAGTGCACTGAGTGATTTTATATGTTATCTCATGTTTGTTATAATAACCTATGTTACTAATGAGCCTTTTATAAAGATTAAAAACATGGAGGCTTAGAAGAGCTAAGTCATCTGCCAAGGCCAATTGTAAAGTCTAAGTGTGTGACCATTATGTTCTGCTGCTTCCAAAGGCTTACAGCTATACCCCTGGGTAATTATCTTTGTAACATAATAAATTACCTGACATCTCTGAGCCCTGGCAAACTGAGGAGAATATATATATATATAAGGTTGTGTAGTTAGATATAGATATATAGATATGAATATTGTTAGAATAATTTTTTGTTATTTCACTTATGGTTATTATGGTACAAAATAAATGTCATTATCTTGGGTTATTAAAAAACATAGATCAAAGAAATAAAACTAATGTCAACAGTAAAGTATGGGTAGCTTTGTTTCTCAATGTTTGTAAATTCTTTTCCAACTATATAATTCTGAATACCCAGAAGACAAATGTGATTAACATGATCTACTCCCAAGGAACATATACTTTAAAAAGTTGTGAGGTTTCTGAAAGTTAGAAGTAAATTTTTAAAAATATTCAATCCAGATGAATTTTCATAATTATTCAACATTTTATGTCAGAGAAAATATATCTGGGTGGTCTTGGTATTCTCTAAAGGAACCTCAAAGCATTAATTCACTTACTTCTTCATTGAAACAAACAATATTCATTAGTACCTGTTTTGAGCTAGCTCTTCTCATAGGCTCAGGAGATGTAGTGATGAAAAAACAGAGTTCTTGTTTTCATGGAGTTGAGAATCCAAGGAATGAGCATTATATCAATAGCCATGCAAATATCTACTTGTTTACACCTAGGATATGTGCTTTAAAGGAAAGTACATGCTTTGACTGGCGTGCTTAAGCAGGAGAATGAGTACTAGGTAATCCAGAGTCTTTCTTCACGAAGAGACATTTATTTAAAGAGGAATGCAAACACTGTGTAGAAGCTGATGAGCTGAAGCAGACTGGGGAGAGGCTTTGCTGATAAAGGAAACAGCATATAGCCAACTTCGGAAGAGGAAGAGAGGAAGAAGGTTACAGTGGCTCTAGGCAAGACCTGAGTGATGACCTTCCCAGTTATGTTGTTTTCCAGATTTTCATGTAAATGAAATGAGAAGCAATTAACTGATTTCAAGTGTGTGTGTGTGTGTGTGTGTGTGTGTGTGTGTGTGTGTGCATGTTAAAGGAGGCAAGATGATCAGATTTTTATTTTAAAGATATTTCTCTCACTGGCACGTGGAGAATTAATTTATAGGGAGATTCTTGCAGTCTGCCCAGAAATGATGACTACACTAAGGTAAGGGGAAAAGGAGATGGAAAATAACCGACTGATTTTATGCCTACTTTGGGTTTTTTTAACGTTTATTTATTTATTTTGAGAGAGAGAGAGTGCACGCAAGCTGAGGAAGGGTAAAGTGAGACGGGAGAGAGAGAATCACAAGCAGGCTCCATGCTCTCAATGCAGAATCTGATGGTGGGACTTAATTTCATGAGCTGTGACATCATGACCTGAGCAGAAATCAAGAGTCAGATGCTCAGCAGACTGAGCCACTGAGGTGCTCCTTGATACCTACTTTGAAAGTAAAGTTAGCAGGGATTAATGAATGTTTGAATGTGGAATGTAACAAAGAAAAGGTATCACCTGTGATTCTTGGATGTATGGCGGGAGCAGCTGAGCTTATTGTATCATTACTTTGGTAGAGAATACTGGAGAAGAATGAGGAGGAGGCACAGAGAAAGGAAGGAGGAATCAGAGGGATGAGGGAGGACGGGAGAAAGAGCAGAAGGGAGGAAGGAAGGAAAGAAGGAAGGAGGATGAGAAGATCTTACAAAGAAGACTGTTGTTCCATTCTGGGCATGTTTCAGAATTTAGGATATCAATGAGCTATCCTAGTGATGACTGTGTTCATGGAAGCAGTCAAATATTGATTATAACTCTGAAAAGAAGGCTGGGTTACAGATATACTAAATCATGACTCTGACATTTGAAGTAAAATAACATAAATGTTATTTGCCTGGGTGGCTCAGTTGGTTAAGTGTCTGATTTTGGCTTAGGTCATGATCTCATGAATTTGAGCTCTGTGTTGGGCTCTGTGCTGACATCTCAGAGCCTGGAGCCTGCTTTGGATTCTGTATCTCCCTCTCTCTCTTCCCCTCCCCTGTTCATACTTTGTGTCTCTCTCTCTCTCTCTCTCTCTCTCTCTCTCTCTCTCTCTCTCTCACACACACACACACACACACACACAAATGAATAAACATTTATATAAATAACATGAGAAAACAATCAAGTGAGAAGCAAAAAGAATCTAAAACCTAAACTCAAGTGGAGGAAGAGGTGATAACAAAGACTGCTGATGAGTGGCCAGAGAGAGGATGAGAAGCATAAGTCCATAGTGCCCCAGAATACAAAAGAAGAGAACATTTCAAGATGGAGGAGATGGGTGGGACGTCCAACTAATGTGACTTGAAGATTTTGGTAAATCCTCTTTCCAAAACACAAGATTTATAAATAGCTAATAAGCATATGAAAAGATGTTCCATATAGTTTGTTATTAGGGAGCTGAAAACTACAATCACAGTGAGATACCATTACATGCCCACTAGAAATGGCTATGTTCCAAAAATCTGACAATACAAAAGGCCAGTGAAAATATAGAGAAACTGAAAGTCTTATGTATTTCTAATTGGAATATAAAATGGTACAGCCACTTTAAAAAAACAGTTTGACAGTTTCTTAAAAATCATGTTTGCTTACCATATGGCCCAACAATTCCACTCCTTGGTACCAACACAAGAACAATTAAAACATGTCCACACCAAGACTTCTGTGTGAATATTCATATAAGCTTTATTCACAATAGCCAATAACTAGAAACAACTCAAATACTTATTAGCTGGTAAATGGATAAACAAAATATGGACTACTCACTCAATAGAATCCTATTCATCAGTTAGATAAACCTCCAAAACATTATGCTGAGTGAAATAAATCAGGACAGAAGACTACATATTGCATGATGCCATTTATACGAAATGTCTTTAAAAGACCAAATTACAGGCAGAGCAGATGAGTATCTGATAGGCTAGGGGTCAGAATGGCGACTCACTGAAAACTGAACGATAGGATATTTTAGAAGATGATGGAAATGTTATAAAAGTGGATTGTGGAGATGGTTGCACAACTGGATAAACTGACAGAATTTTAGACTTACAGTGAGTGCATTTTACGGTATATAAATTATACCTCCATAAGTCTTCAAAAAATGGAATGCTATTCCTTGACTAACGAACGGTTAGAGTCCCTATAAGCCCTCTTCCTCCTCTAGATTTTACTATTTGTTTGTCATCTTCCTTTACTATGGTAGCAATATATTCTACTTGTTTTTGAACCTAACTTCAGTATGGAGGAGAACTTTTTTCTGGAGTTTGTCTGAGAATATAAAAGGAATCTCTTCACTCAGCAGTTTGATCTCCACAGGTCATACCAATTTGTAGATGTTCAAGGATGTCTGAAAGTTCCCTTCTGGAAACTTATTCATTCTAGAGGAGTCCTGAGGTTTGGATAATATGCTCTAACAACCTAAGCCCTGGGCCTATATCAGAACGTAGGTCTAAACCAATTCAGGCTCTTACTGAACCGCTGCCAGTCTGACCCGAGAGGGCCCTGGCTCTGAGCCCACTCTGTCCAGCTTGTTCCAGCTGGAAGGTCTTGCTTCTTTTTCACACCAACCTCAGCGTGTGACTGAGGGAAGGACATGAGGGTATCAGTTATATTCTTTTTTTACTTTGTAGTATGCAGGATTTATAGTAATTTACAAACTTGCTCCATTCAAACAACATTTTCAAAGAAGTTTTATTATCAGAGATTTCTAAAGAAACATAAATTTGCAATGTGGTAGACAAGTCAAAACTGTTCTTTAGTATCTGATTTGTTAACATCGTAAGTTCATTGGACAGGTTCTAGGCACTCCCTGTGGTATTTGGAGCTGTGGATCATCTGTGCGTTCAGACAGGCCAAAGTAGCAGATGAGAGTGCTGCTATTGATTTGTTTCTCTCTGGTGAATGTAAATGATTTGTGTTCAGAAGGATAAGAAAATATTCACAGCCTCAAATATGCAGCTTGACTCCACTAGTAACCCAGAATGCTCATCAGTACACCTGGCACTTTTAAGTGTGCATCATAACTCTCCAAGGATCAGCATTATCTTCCCTGAGATCATTATAGGTCTACAAAAACGAGTAGAAGGAGGAGAATGTGGAGAAGGATCAAAAGATGACGTAATGATAGCCTCACTTTTTGTTGGTGGTGGCGTGGGACAAGTTGTATTGAGCCCAGGGAAGCAAATAGATACCTTCCAAAGTCCATGGAGGAAAGTACAGAAGTTGCTAATCCGAAAATCACCCTGTTCATCTGAGCACTCTGATATTTTGGGTGCCCCTACTCTACTCATGATTCTCTACTTATGAGCAACCCATTCTCCGAGAAACTACCCAAAGTTCAAATGTTTATTCATATATTATTTTTATATGTCAGTAGTACAGCAGAAAGGCATAGTTTCCTTTCTTGCAATGGGAAGTGATGTGCCAACAAAGCCCTTTTTTTCAACTGCTTGCAGGATTCAGAAGGTTTCTTCCATAAATAGGCTTTGGTTACACATCTTCACGGAGTATCATGTGATTTGACTTTACCATGTCACATTCCACAAGTGATGCTGTGTTTACAAGTGCCATATATGTTCTCCCAGTCCAAGCCAAAGAGCAGAGATATTCCTAATTTTCAGGTTAAATCTTAACTGTAATATTGGGCTGTGTTAGGAAAACTAGATTTCAAAGCAGAAGCAATACTTATAATTTCAAGACAAGAACCCAAGAGTAGTAAGAAATCATAGATGAAAATAATCTGAAAGAGTGACACTCATTAAAACAAAAATCTTTATAGAGATGAGTTCACATTAAGTCATAGATCATTAGGGACAAAGGAAGAACGTATATGCCAGACATGAAAATGGCCAATTCGAGGATGTGGAGAATCGGGCACCCTCCTACACTGTTGGTGGGAATTTAAACTGGTACAGCCTCTCTGGAAAACACTGTGGAGGTTCCTTAAAAAATTAACAATAGAACTACCCTATGACACAGCAATAGCACTGCTAGGGATTTACCCAAAGGATACAGAAGTGCTGAAGCATAGGAGCACATGTACCCCAATGTTCATAGCAGCACTTTCAACAATAGCCAAATCATGGAAAGAGCCTACATGTCCATCAACTGATGAATGGATCAAGAAGATGTGGTTTATATATACAATGGAATACTACATGGGAATGAGAAAGAATGAAATCTGGCCATTTGCAGCAACATGGATGGACCTCCAGGGTGTCGTGCGAAGTGAAATAAGTCAGGCGGAGGACAGATACCATATGTTTTCATTCATAAGTCTAACAGGAGAAACTTAATAGAGGACCATGGGGAAGCGAAGGTGGGGAAAAGGGAGAAGGAGGGAGGCAAATCATGAAAGACTCTTGAAACAAACTGAGGGCTGAACAGGGAGGGGGCAAGGGAAGGCGGGTGATGGACATGGAGGAGGCCACTTGTGGGGAAGAGCACTGGGTGTTATATAGAAACCAACTTGACAATAAACTATAGGAAAAAAAAGAAAAGAAAATGGCCAGTTAATTTTATCTTTTCTTAACGTGAGTTAAGAATTCCATCCACGTCTCATTATTAATGCTGAGAAAGGCATGGCAACCTTCAGAGCATTGTTAAAGTTACAAATGTATTACAATGAAGTCAGAGTAAACTGAGACAAGAGATTCAAAGGATTTCCAGACTAGGATTTCTTCACCAGAGATCCATACCAGAATCATCTGGAGAGAGTGTTTCTTGTCAGTCCACTGACAGTCATTTTTGTTCATTTGGGGCTGGAGTGAAACTCAGGCATGTGAATTTTGTAAAATTTTGAAAGGAACCTGCCACATTTACATTGTGTCTTTTGTTATGCTTACCATACTAGACTATAAGCTCCAGTAGGGAAGAATGTGTGGTAGTTGTCTTTATTATTGTAATTCCTCCTGACCCCCCCGCCACACACACCTCCAGCTAGAAGGGCACATGATCTATCATTAATATCCAAGAAATTCAATTTTAAAAATGAATCCTAGACTTGAAAGTAAGACCAAAACCTATAACTCCTAGAAGAAAACAGGCAGCGAATTCTTTGACACTGCTTTTGGTCATATTCTTTTGATTTGACTCCAAAGGCAATGGCAGCAAAAGCAAAAATAAACAAATGGAACTACATCAAACGAGAAAGCTTCTGCACAGTGAAGGGAAACACCAACAAAATACAAAGGCAACTTACTGAGTGGGAGGAAGCATTTGCAAATGCATATCCATTAAGGAGTTAATAACCAAAATATATAAAGAACTCATGCAGCTCAATGACAAACGAACAAGAGCAACCCAATTAAAAAATGTCAGAGGATTTGAATAGACATTTTTCTCAAAGAAGACATACAGATAGCCAACAGGTGCCTGAAAAGATGCTCGACTGAGAGTGCAGTCTTAACTCTTGGCTTCAAGCTAGTTTAAATATGAAGAATTCTAAAGAGTTGAGAAATCAAACACTTTAAGGTCTCAGCAAAAGTCACAATAGCAAGAATTATAACCGATTCTCATTTTCCTTAAAAGACAATTTGAGGGGAAGACTCCAAGGAAATAAGAGAGGGACCAAATGTGCCTCCAAATAGAGACACAAGGAAAGAGGAGAACCCCAAAGACAAAAGCTTTCCATATTCCCACTATCCAAAAATGCACTTACCAAATTGCATAATTCCAATGAGCTCCAATTAACCTGGCCAAAGGAATTGTGTGGCTACCATTTAACTTTCCACTCATCTATGGTGAAACATGCAATACAGCTTGAACATTTCATTTAAATTGAAAATGAAGCATTTGGACACATAAATATAAGATAGGTCCTTCTAAATCTGAGAACATATTTATCCAGGTGGGTTCAGTCATAATTCCTACTCTGTGAATAAAATTTCAATCGAGCTTGCAAAACTAAAAATTGATTTTGGAGGTTTATTTTTTTTTAAGAAAATGTTCTCAGAAAAGGAAGTGTAGTTCAACTTTAAATATTGGATAATTTGATTTAATGCCTTCCTATTTGAGATGGGACTACAATAAAAACATATTCACAAATTCTCATTAAAATATGTATATAAGCCATCAAATCAGGTAAAGGTGACAAAACCTGTTTGTTTAAAGAAGGCAATTGTGTAATGGAATAAAAATAAAAGAATGAGGTAAATCTTTTTTGAAATTTAGGCTCTGAATTGACAACAATATGAAGGTGGTCACTCAGTACCCAGAGGCAAACATGCAATAAAGACCTTTATATCATTAAGAAATAAAGTAGTAAATGACTAGAAATACATTAATAATGACAATGAGCAGTAAAAGCTAAGGGTTTTATGTCCAAAGTCGATACCATTTAATCAATCCCTGGGAAACAAATTCAAGTTTACTTCCTAACACGTCAGATGAACTTGCCGCCAAATGTGCGGTGCCATGATAACTCCTATCAGGGAGAGAAAAGTCTGCCTCAGGACTAGAAAGAGATCTGGTGTCCTATAACCTGTCTTTGATAAGTACCAATGCCACTGGGCCCCTGGGTAATTCAGTTACACTCGTTATGTCCATTCTTGACCTTATCTAAACTACCTTAAGTTCAGTGCTGGTCTGCCTGTAAGGGTTTTAAGAAAGATCAGAGTTAAATGTGGTTGTAGGCTCCTGCAGGGCTGTTAGGAGCAAGAACACTCTGGAAATAGAGCCTAAAAAGTACACTTGCTGTAGCCCGGGGATGGAAATAAGGCCTCAGGAAAACACTTACAGCGTTAGAACCAGGCAGAGCTTTCTGCTTGTAAATAACGGCTTCGGCTGCGCACTGATAGAGCTTGCTAAGCCATTAGTGTGCGTGTTTCTGGACGGGCCAAGGGAAAAAGGTAGGGAAAAAAAGAATACGAATACGAGGGAAATTTTCACAGAAAAGGCATAAGCTTGCATTGCGTACCTCTCCTTCAACTAGCACTTGCTCCTTCCATGTCTCATCCCCGGGATTACTGCATCTGCCCCAAATGTACCTATCTTCTCATTTCCTGTCAAACAACATTTTGAGAATCTCTCACCCATTCCCACACATCTTCCTCCATATCTGATACATTTCTTTGTGAGTAGCTATAAAACTTGGTGCTGCTTACAAGAAGTTTAACTATTGAACAAAATGGAGGATGATTTTTGGAGATGCCAGGCCTAGAATGTGCCAAGTGATGGATATATGAGAGAGTGGAGAGAGGACAGTTCAGTCTCCTTGCATTGATGCCGTCACAACTGGGTGAAGGACAGGAGTAGAGGGGTGGATTAGAGCCAGAGGTGGAGCTAACTGTGTAGGAGCTTTGCTTCAGATGAGCGTGAATACCTGACTAGGTGGATTCGGTGCCTCAGGTCACTGACAAAAAACCCGCCCTTGGGGCTCAAGAGAATTCCTCCAAGGCACTGCTCTGTAAGATTGGTGCAGCCAGTCCCTAAGAGTTTTTCTAGTGTGTGACTTTAGTACTCACATCTACAGCCCTAGCCTCTTACTGTACACCTGTGCCTATCTGACCAAGTCAATTTTCTGCTTCAAAACCTTTAGTTATGATTATTGCTACCTTGTATGGGTTTCTACTACATGCCTGGTAATGCGTTCAATGCTTTCCACGTATCTACTATAATTCTTGCGAATGTATGTACTATGATCAGGGCTACTGTAAAATGTATATAGATATCCTCATTTTACAGATGAGGAAAAGTAGACATGAAGAGATGAAAGAATTTGCCCAGGAGTGCAAAAGTGGTGACATAACTGAGAATCAAACCAAAATAAGTCTGCCTTCAAAATCAATGCTCACTGCTCTAGAGCTCAAACCATTCAACAGTTTCTTGGCCTGCTTCCCAAAGCCCTCCACGATGCTGCTGCTGGATCTTTCCTGGCCCTCTCTTCCTTCCGCTTAATGCTATGCAATAGTTAAATACTTACAATACACTCCCTGCCTTTAGTGTGTGTTCATGCTCTTTCCTCCTCTTGGAATACTGTTCTCCAATTTGCTCAGCACTCTCGTCTTCCTAGATGTAGGCTCCCTCAAGAAGAACTCCCAGGCACCTCCCTCAGATACACAGCAGCCTACACCCATCGGACCTCTTGCAAAATAGTGTGCTATCACAATGATCATTTTTAGGTGTGTTTTGCCTACGCAATAAGCCTCGTGAGATAAGAAACACGTCTTTCTCACCTTCACATCGCCAAAACCCAGGGCAGTGCTTGGCACAAGCAAGAACTCTGAGAATGCTTGAATTAAACTTTTTTGAAACTTTAGAAGTACTTTCCCACTGGGGTGAGAGAGACAGACAGACAGAGAGACAGAGAGAGAATATACGTTTGTGTTTTAATCTTCTCGACTTGATTTCATGTTCTGTAAGATTAGGGACAGTGTCTCCTATTTTTATTATTGCTCTCTTTCAAAGCCCTTTGCTTGCTGAAGACAACAGAATGAATGACCCTGTTCAGGTCAGTGTGGAGTACACCATGAAGGTGAACTACACAGAAGAGAGAGGCAGTGATGGCAGATGGCACAGAGAAAAGCACATGTATACTTTGTATGTGAATTTTACCAACTTGCTGAAGGATTTACGATTCTTTTTCTCAAAGAAGCCATTAATCTTTTTTTTCAATTTTTTAAAATGTTTATTCATTTTTGAGACAGAGTATGAGTTGGGCAGGAGCAGAAGGAGAGAGGGAGACACAGATCCAAAGCAGGTCCACGCTCCAAAGTTGTCAGCATAGAGCCCGATGGAAAGTTTGAACCCACAAACCTCGAGATGACCCGCGCCAAAGCCAGCGCTTCACTGACTGAGCCATCCAGTTACCCCTAAAGGATTTAAGATTCGAATGAAATTAAGCAATATAAAGCCAGGCAATTAGGAATAGATGTTGAACTGAGACAATATAAAGGGAAGAGAAAATTGGCACTTGAACTTCTTACTTCAATTTGGGCAGTTAATTTAGCAATGCTTCCTGACTGCTAAAAATCAGAAAGCATTTAGTATCATGGATTACCAGTATTCATTTGACTACAAACAATAGAAAACCTGACTTACATATAGGTTTATTTTTCTCGTAGAGGACTACAGAAGCAGCTAGCTTTGCTTCAATCGCTGGATTATGTCAAGGTCACCGTCTCTGCAACCCTCTGTCTTTTCCTCAGGCTTCCCATCTATTATGGTTGCAACACTGTTGCTGCTGTTCCAGACATCACATCCAGTTTAAGGCATGAGGAAGGGAGGGAGCCAACAAACCATGTCTGCTGCTTGTATCAGGGAAAGCAAAAGCCTCTACAGACTCTTCTAAAGTTTTATTGAACAGAGCATGTTAAACGGCCCCTTCCAGCTGGAAGAAAGTTTTAAAAGCATATATCCCACTGCGGCAGGACACATTGCTACCCAGATCAAAACTGACATTCTCTTTCCAAGAAAAAAAAAACCAATATGTACTAGATAGTCAATTCACACTGGTTGCAAATTGTAGATTTTATTGTTTGCCAATAAGTATCATATAAACTCCAGAAGAAAAATATCACTTACTTCAATAATTCCTTGATGAATTAATAAACACATATTTGGTCCTCTAAGTGAACTTACTGGTTAAAAAAAAACCAATTTTTCTGCTTATAGAGTAACTGAAATTTTTGAAAAATATATGAAATTATAAAACAAGGGAATGGCGGGGTGCCTAGGTGGCGGCTGAGTACCCGACTTTGGCTCAGATCACGATCCCATGGTTCCTGAGTTTGAGCCCTGCGTTCAGCTCTGTGCTGACAGCTCAGAGCCTGGAGCCTGCCTTGGATTCTGTGTCTCCCTCTCTCTATGCCCCTCCCCCACTCATGATCAGTTTCTCTCTGTCTCAAAAATAAATAAACAAAAAAAAATTTTTAAATAAACATTTAAAAAATTTAAAAACATATATTTATATATACACATACATATATACACACATACATATATACTGTATGTGTGTATCTATAATCATAAATAAACATTTAAAAATGTATATTTATATATATACACATACATATATATAATCTTCCAAATCTTCCAGCTGATGAAGTTAAACCTGATATGTAATAGTTTTGCTTTTATTAATTTTTTGATTACTTATATGAGTAAATATATTCCAAAATGGCTTATTGAAAATGTGTATCTCCTTGTCCATGTTGCTTGTTTATATCCCATTTTCCATTGGGATATTTGTATTTTTGAATTGATTGATAAGAGCTTTCTACATTGTTAATAACAAGTATTACTTATGAAATAAGAACAATAATATGACTATTCATTTTTAGACTTTTAATTATCTTTGACTCCTCCCTCTTTCATTTTAAATAACCTTTTGCAAATTTTTAAGAAATATTCATGTGTAGTATATTTTATAAACCCTTGTACATATGACAAAATTTTCTTATTGTTTTCACATATGTCTATGAATGACAACTGTTTGGGTCTCTGATTCTTTGTTTACATTCTTTTAATCTCAAAACTCTAGTTATTTCTTTACCTGACTTCTGGAATTTAATGTTGTATCTTTAATAGCCTTTTAAATCTCTAATTCTAGCTGTTTTCTTAGATTTGAGAAGTTAATGGGGTCGACAAGCTATCTGAAGTTAGTCTAAGACTATTGCTTTGTAGTTAACTTTTCCCCCAGGTCACCTAGATTTTATTTTTATAAATTGCTCTATCTTTTAATAAGGGAAAACCTCTGCCATGTAGTTTGTTAGTATGAACACTTCTCTTTTTTATTTTTTAAATTTAATTTCTTAGGTCACAGTAAACATTTTCAGTCTGAATATATGGATTTTTTCAGCACAAAAAAAAATTTCTTTAGTTATGTCTTGATCTTTGCTCCTTTTAATTTCTTCCTTAAGAACATCAGTAAATTTCAGGTCAGATTTTTAGTGTATTGTCCTCTATACCTATCATATTTTCATTCTTCTGTTTTCAGCTACGTTCTTAAAGGGTTTTCTATGATTTTTTTCTCTGATTCAGTTGTCTGCAGTATTATTTCTGATCTTTATTCTTTCCAATGCAAATTCAGATATTTTGAATGCACTTAGTTTCCTTTCAATTCTACTCTATTTCACTCACATACCTTTAATTCAGCTTGTTGCCTTTGATTTTCGTCCTGATTTTTTTTTAACCTTTTCTGTGTCCCCATGTCTCTCTGATCCTATTTCATGAAAGGTTTGTCTACCTGTTGCCTGTTTCTGGAGTCAAATTTTTAAATATTTTCTTTTAGTTGTTACATTACATGTATCTCCAATGAATATTTAGGGTGATTTCCTTATTCCGTAAATCTTTTTTTCAAAATCCTCATATATAAATTAGCCTTCCATACTCAGTATTTCCAATTGCTAGGATACCTGATTGATTTTGGGCCATCTCACAGTTATTTCAGTGTGGATGATAATAAAGATTCTCTTAGCTCCATTTTAGGTATTATTCAACTGAAGTATGTATGTTATGTTGATACAGACCTTTTATTCTCCATATCTAGTTCTTGGCCACCACAAATCTGAATGCTGTTGGCCCTTCTAAAAGCCTTCCCAACAACTTTTTCCCAATGATTTTTGGATGCCATAGTCCCTGCAGCATCAATAGTTACAGTGAGGAAAATAAGATCTTGGGCCCACTTACACGACTGCTAGGAATCTGACCATCACAGACATTTATCAAAGGAACTAAAGTGGCAACAATTGCTAGTGTATTCAAGCCATACAGCCACAAATGAGATCACCCACTGCCAATGAAGAATGCTACTCTTCAGGAAGAAGCATAATAAAGCAAAGCAGAAATGGGAAAACTCTACATTCATACAGAGTTTCTTTGGATTTAAATTTAAAAGTCTAGTTAAATAATAAGGTAATAACTGTACTCAGGAGCAAAATATATTTTCTTTTATGTATATGAGGTGGATGATTTCTGAAACTGACTATAGTTTGTGTGGGATCTTTTATTAGGTGGGATAAATAGTAATTATCCACCTGTATTAAGTGATTCTTTAAAATTTGAATTGGACAATGTTTTTCAGAGCTGGCTCATAGTAAATGTCCAACAAATATTTCTCAATGAATAGATGAATGGGTCTTGAAAGAATAAACCTGAAAGGAGCTGAAGTAGAGTTGGGACTACTCTTTTCTTCCTGTCCCCAAGAGGTAGCCTCTCTGCACTGTGTGCGGTAGGGTTTATGGAGCTCAGAAGGCCTAGATGGAAGGGCCAAGCTCCATATTGACACCCAGCAGCACACCAGGGAGCAGCTGTTCCCCACAGCATTTTATGAGCCTCCAGTTGTCTCTGCCACTTACTCAATTCCAACAGATCAGGCTTAGTTTATTGTATCTCAAAACTGGTAATTTTTACAGTAGACTAAGCCCCTAGTTTTCAAAAACAGTTACTTTGATGCTTAGGATTTATATAATAAGAGATTAGTGTGGAAAAACATCATTCTAATTATTCTGAACTGTGCAGGAACTAGAAAGCAGAATGCCTGAGTTCTAATCCTGTCTTGGACCCTGTCTGATGCTGGAAACAGTTGTGAATCTCTCTCAGTTTCAGTTTCCAAAGCTAAACAATGGAAGAATTAAACAAGATCATCTCCAAAGACCCGTTAGCTGTAATACTTTACAATTCCTTCTTCAAATAGAGGGGACATTGTCCCCTTTACCCAATACTAAGAAAGTTTATTCGGTGAATGTGGCTCTCAGCGCTCCATAGGTGTTTGTTTAGATGTAAACAGGAAAATTGCTTATGATGCTTCTACCCCTACTGTAGTTTGAGATTAAAAGGGTGAATTTTTTTCAGTATGTTCAGTTTTCAAAAGACATGCTGGAGGAAGTCAGCCAATTTCTGCCCACACAACTTCCAAGTGACGTCAATGGAAGCAGAGCACACAGATCTCTAGGCAAGTTTTGGCTCATAATGTGAGGGTTTTTTTCTTTTTTTAAAGAACAACTGCAAGAATGATTTCTCTCAACTCAAATTACACAATTTGTTCTATTTTGTGCCCTGAGTCAGCAATAGACATCATGTGGAAAATAAAGCAAGATCTCCTTTTTACACGTCAACTAAAACAGGACATAGTTATGTGAAACACGGGATGTTTGAGATTGTTAAACACTCTAAGCAAGATTTCTCTTGCCATGGCCTTCTCCTAATTTCAGTACAGAAGGCTGATAAGTGATCATCAGATGGACAGCAGGAAAACATACCTAATTATTCTTATTTCAATCCAGATTTGATCTCCAGTCCTGTTGTTGTTACATATCTTGGGTTTATGGCTCAACTGTTGACAGTATTTTAAAGGACTCTCTTGACAAGAAAATATAATTTGTGTTCTGGCTTTACACAATAAAGTCAATTAGATTTGGTCATTGTATTCTACCAAATAAGACTATGAGAACAAGAGGAGTAAACAGTCATACACCTCTTAATATGTGATAGGCATAGTCTGTTCACTCCTTCCGGCAACGTTGTAGGCTTGGGATTGTTATTCTTCTGATTTTATGGATTAGAAAACTGAGGATCAAGAAGTGAGGTAAATTGCCCAAAGACACACAGCTGAACAAGCAGCATTAGGCTCCCAACTCAGGCAATCTGGCTTCAAAATCTAACCACTATGCTATCCAGTACATAATTTGTTTATTTTTCCACTCAAAAACATTTAATGATACTTAATTATTCTAGGCTCTGCATATAGTTAGTTACTAGATAATGTGGAATATTGACATAGAAACAGAATGAATAGATGGGGTAGGGAATTCAGATTTTTTGTACCTACATTGTATCAGATACTATATGAGACAACTCTATATAAACTATGTAAAAACTGTATGAACAAAGCTGTTTAGTAACATTTTATTGATGAAGAAACTGAGTTGTGGGGAGGTTGTCACTTGCCAAAGATTACACAGCTGGTAAAGGCTTAAATTTTAGCCCAGTTCTGGGTGCTTCCACCACCTGCATTTTCTTCACTACCGCATACTGCTTCCGTGAGCATGAGTAAACACAATACTTACAGTTTATTGTCTTAGCTAGAAGAGAGGACATGCACAGGTGCCCCCAGTATTTGGGAAGGTCTTAGAGTTACTTCAGACATGATGATAACAAAGAAAATTTCAAGATTTTGGAACTTTCTTTCTTTATACTCTACTGTAGTCTGTATGAACCAAACAATATTGGAAGAACTATGTTCAAGTTTAGGTCCAAAGTGGTACATGGACTAATTGAATGTAATTTTAATTAATCAAACTGAACCAGCATCAAAACATTAAATTTCTTCTTAAAGTAATTATTGGAGCCCCTGGGTGGCTCAGTCGGTTAAGCATCCGGCTTCGTCTCAGGTCATGATCGCGTGGTTCATGGGTTTGAGCCCCGCGTCAGGCTCTGTGCTGACAGCTAGCTCAGAGCCTGGAGCCTGCTTCAGATTCTGTGTCTCCCTCTCTCTCTGACCCTCCCCTGCTTGCACTGTCTCTCTCTGTCTCTCAAAAAAAAAAACATAAAGTAATTATAAGCGAATTCCATGTTTCATGTATAAAGTCTGGTATTTTTAGAGGAATAAATAGAAATTTTTGAATGAAATTGCAGTTTTTCATGAATATGAACAGAAATGAAAATTGGCATCCTATATATGATAAGTCCTAAGAGAACCCATCTATAAAGTTTAAAAAGAGAAACATATGAAAAATATTTAAGGAAATACTTTGCTTTTCAAAGTCAAAATGTGATATAAAGTTCAAATCATTTTGTTATCCTCCTCTTTTTGAATAGAACACATTACCCAAAAATATTACCAATGAAATAAGACACAGTTTGGGTTTAAATTGTCTACCTTTCAGAGTTTGTTCACATCACACCGAATGTCTTATTTCTATTTAAATACCACAGGGAATGGGCAAGAAATTGTATGTTTAAACTGGACTTTTTCAAGGCTTTCAAGGCCAGAATATTTGCTTTGCCAAAGACCAAATTATTGCAAAGTGGAGCAAGCACCTGATCTTGTGGTGAGTCAGAATAAGTAAATATCTCCACCTGGAAATGGAAACTAGTGCTCCCAAGACCCTGAGGCACCGACCATTAACCTGGAGACAGCCGTCCACTTGTTGGTGGCTCTCCTTGATTATACGTAGTACTGAGGGTGGGACTCTCCCAGTGAACCTGTTTCCCTAACACATAGCCCACATCAATTAAGTACTTGCTCTTGCAAATTTTAGCACCTTCCAGGCCACCACAAGTTCTTGAAAACCCAGAAACACTTAATAAACAACAAGTCACCTCAGTCCATACCTTCTCCATGAGTAAATAGACACTCTAAGAAATAACATTTCTAACCAACTTTTATCCACAAAAGGTCTCAATAAACTGTCTTCCCAACCATGTCATGATCCTCTGGTAAGATGATATTAGCTGTATTAGAATATTACATCCAAGACTATGATGTAAATAACTTTGACATGTGGGGGAACATAGTGTTACATTTAATCACGGCATCAGCACAACTTTCACACATTTTTTTAACTTCTCTATTCTTCTTGGGGTATATGGGGATCTCTGAATAGATCTCTGTACACCCACTATCAGAAATTGGCTATTCTATCCATCCTGCATGAATAACACAAGATACAACTTACTGCTGTTTATTAACCTTACAGAGTTAATTTACCTTCTGTGGATGCAAAATTTCTTTTTTCTTTGAAAATCAGGTTACAGTACGTTTAGCTTCCTGAAAGTCTTATTCAGGGCTCGATCATGGGCATACGACCGTATTGAGTTGCATTGCATTTCCATTTTGTACTAGGATCTGCAAGTTATGTAGCCTGTCCTGGTCACATTGTCATGTTAACGTAGGAAAAACAAAATGTTAATTTAAAGTATAAGAACTAAATGAAAAATGGACTAAAGTTCCACTAACATATTTGAGGGTTTTTCCCAAGATGTTTCATTTAGTAAATATATCTGGATTTTTTTTTTCTGGTAAAATCATCTGATTTGTTAAACTGATCTAATTTTCCAATGTATTATGTGATCCATGCACACATGGTTATCTATGTATATTTACAGACTTCAGCCATTGAATACTTTGTTTTTACATAGTTGGTAAATAAGTTGAGAAGGAGTAAGAAAAGAGAAAGACCAACCAGATTCCATAATCTCTTTATTTAGTTGTGGCTAACCACTCGAAACATTCAACACTGTTGCCTTTCTCTGTAATCATTACTTCTCCTTCCTCCTTCCTAATCTGCTTTCTCCACTCTCAGAGGATTCAGAATCCTTTCTTATTTGTTTTTGGATTATTGTTGTTTATAAAAATGCTGCAGATGTGTAAATGTCACCAAAGTTGAGACTGAACATGGCCAGACAAACAGCTTGGAAGCCTAGAGCCTGAATGCCTTGGTAATGGAGAGCAGCCTGTCTTACCATGTTTCTTTCTTTCTCAGTGTGGGTGCAAGGGCGTGGGGAGCGGGCCAACATGATGCTAAATGCACTATACAGAAGCCAGCATGAATCCTAGGCCTTTCTGTGGACAGAAAGGCCTGATTGTGTGGTGAGCAGCTGGAATGCATGCCAGTCACTGTTGGGAGTGATGTTAGCAGACACCGTTTGCTGGATTCTTTGAGAGAGTGACAGAACAGAAGGACCTAAGGCAAGGCTCCTTCTCTGTACTTTGGTGGCCCTGTAATTGTCCTCTTCTTCTTTGTTCAAATTATAACGAAAAATCCTATGTGTTCAGAATTCTTTGACCCTGTTTCTTCAATTGGATGCTGTTGTTTCGAAAGTGCAGCCCTCCCTTTTCTGACTTCTTGGAGGTAAACTGTTCAGAAAATGTGCCCAGAATGACATGAATTAGAGAAGCTGGCAGAACAGGCCTATGGTGGAGACTCAGAGGACATTTTAATACAGTTGTGTGGATGTAAAACACTTGTAACCAATAAGCAGCATTTTAGAGAACTTCTTTGTATAGAATCGTAAGGGGGAAAGCCAGAAATTATTTTCATGGTGTCTTTAACTTTATCAAACAATTTTACAAAATTTTCCACACAATAATAGCCAAAAGCTTTACCCATTGGACTACTTACAGATCGACTGGCCATAGTTTCCACAAGTTGGAGAACACCCAAGCTCTGATTTTTGTCCTGAAATCTCTCCATCACTAGGCAGTCCAGACCTCTGGACATCCGTCCACCCCACTCCCACCGAAACACACAGCTCCTGGACACCCAGGCTCATCTGCTGAGAACAGACATGATATGTAAAATCTTATGAGAGAAGACAGTTCCAAATGTCTTCTCTATTTTGCTATTTTTTTTTAATTTTATTCTTCAACTAAAACAGGAAAGAGTTAAACTCCTGGATTATGTATAAATCTTCTCTGCAGATAGATATGAGAATAAATGGTATGAACATACTTTACCCAGTGTTTTCGTATAATGAATCAGACACATATTTTCAATGACATGAAATCTTACATTTCTTATTTTGACTTAGATTTTAAAGAGGCTTTTTTTTTTTTTAATTCCCTGGGCTTTTCCTGGGAGATCAGTTTAGAACTGTGGTTCATGAGATTTCACTTGAGTCCACATGCATTTTTGGCTTCCGTAGCTGATAGCCTAACCGAACCAGCTAAATGGATTTTAATTGCCCACCCCACCTATTCTTCCCAGCTCACAAAAAGCTCTGGAATGGCTCAGTATGAAAAGACGAAGTTAACTGATGGAGCTGTGAACATGGTGAACTGCAAATTCGGTCTCCCTGCACTTAGAAATCTGTGCTAAAAATTTCTGCTCAGTTCCAGGTTGGCCTCCTGCCTGTGGCTTTCTGCTACTTTCTGTTGGATTCTTGGAACACCCTTCTTGCACACATACGATTTAGGAGTTGGTCAACAATGTAAGAGGAATTTGTGTAGAGATGTTAGGGTTCTTCCTATGTGGTTTTCCCCTTCTTGGAGATCCCTTTTCTTTCCAGCTCTTCTTGAAGGCTTAAACTCTGACTTCTGATTCCTTAGGCTAATGAAAGTGTGCCTTTAGGGGTGCCCAGGTGGCTCAGTCAGTTAAACCTCCTACTTCAGCTTTAGGTCATGATCTCACAGTCTGTGAGTTCAAGCCTTGCATTGGGCTCTGTGCTGAGAGCTCAGAGCCTGGAGCCTGCTTCAGATTCTGTGTCTCCCTCCCTCTCAGCCCCTCCCTCGCTCACACTCTGTCTCTCTCTCTCTCTCAAAATAAACAAACATAAAAAAAAAGGTGTGCCTTTAAACCCTCTTTTCTGGCACCCCAAAGAAATTTCGAGCTCGCCTTTGTCTCAGAGACCATTCTCCCTCCAGTGTCTGTGAGCTTTGATTACTGCACAGGGCCGTCAGTTCACTGCTTACATTTTATCTTGCTTTCATGGTTGTTTTCAGAAGGAGGGTTCCTTCCAATACAGGCTACTGTGCCACACTCAGGCTTGACCCTCCTGAATTACCATAATTAATAGGAGGATATTAACAATTTGCTGGTTAAAAATTGAATATACAAAACCAACTGCATTTCTAGACACCTGGAAAAAAAAGCAGTTAGGCAATGTAATTTTAATTTAGTTTGCATTTACAATTTGCTGGAAGCATATAAAACACCTAATAGCTAACCCTAAGAACGATGTGCAAAGCTTTTCTATAAAAAAACAATCAAACTTATTGAACAAACAGTTTGGGAAGATTTTAACTATTACCTTAATAAAGACATATGTATCTCATTCTTGAGTGAGAAGACTCAACGTGAAAAATAATATTAATTCTCCCCATAAGGGAAAAATGAGTAAAAGGTCGAAGAGACATGCTACAGCCAACAAAGTGGCCTATAAACATTTGGAAAAATGCTCAATCTCCCTGGAAATCTGGAAAATGTAAAATTAAGTTGTGGGGAAATACTTTTTTTACACTTACCAAATTGGCAAAAATTTTAAAGTCAGACAGCATCAAGTATTGTGGAGAAACAAGAAGGCCAGTCAACTGCTCATAAGAGATGTAAATTTGTCCAACGTCCTTAGAAAATATTAAGTCATCGTTTGTTTTACTACCAGGTACTTATCTGAAGAAATTTTTACACATGTGTGTGTAAAAATGTGAAGCTATTGTTACTAATAATAACAACAAAACAAAACATAAAAACCTTGAGGCAACCCAAATGCCTATCAACAGCAGAACAGATAAATATACCTTGGCCTTGGAGAGCCATACCACACCATTGGTTTCCATTTGCATAAAGTTCCAAACCAAACAGCATGAAATAACATATTGCTTTGGGGATACTTACACAGGTAGGTCCAGTGAGGAAGAAAAGGATGAGAATGATAAATTTCAGACTGGGCATTTTCTCTGGATAGATGGAGGGATGGTGAGTGGGGAAAGAAGCAATAGGACCCAGGTGTGGTGCTGTGATGTTGTCTTTCCCGTGCTTACGGTGGGTACACAGGAACTCTATTCGCACTTTTTTAATTGCACATAAATATTTATACACTGTTCTTTGTGTGTATTTCACAATATATATTATATAGTTATGTTTTTTATCTTATTCATAAAGAATTTTAAAAGCTACTCTTTGGAGTTGTGGAAGATAAAGTGTGTGGGTAACAGGAGTGATAGGGTGGGGTGCAGCGCTGGTGGAGACAAGACTGGAAGGTGTGGCGTTTGAAGGTCAGCCCTGCAGCACTGAGGTTCTCAGGGAACATGCAAGTGTGGTCTTGGGAGTGGTTCTGGGCTGAATCGCCCAAATCTAGCACTCCGTCACTCCTGGACCCTGCACAGGCTACCAGTGATTCTCGTGGCAGCTTCCTCAACGGTTTACATAAACCAGAGCACCTTCCTGTTGTTGCAACTCAAGTCCTGAGAGGCGTATTGCATGTGTGGTGTCTGTGGGAACTTAGACATCATTCCTAAATATCAAACTCATATTTCTAATGGCCTAGAAAAACGAGTTTGATATTTAGGAACGATACCTAAAATTGACATAGAGCTGTTACCAATATACAGTCAAACTGTGACTACAGGTGAGCTCACCAGGGAGAGTATGAAACATAAACTTCAAAGAGGACCCACGACCACATCCCCTGCTCCCACTTCCTATCTACCAACACGTTGTGCTGCGATGACTTCAGGGCAGTCTTGGCATCCACTGACCCCACTCTTCCACAGACCAAGATTGCAGGCACTACTTTAGAATCACAAGTACCATCTAAGGGTACGCCAGAATACTCACTAGGTGGGTTTTTAAACTTTTTTGATTACATGACTTCCACACAGCCAAGGATATTATTCCACTAAAAGAAGAAAATTTCTGAGTGACCCCATATTCTTAGAACAAATCAGAGCTTTAGTCTGGATAATTAGCCTATATTCTCGTGTCAGAAGCCTAAGAGTCAAAAATAACTAACAGGTCATTATATAATTATTACTACATAATGTATAATTCCTAACATATAATTATGTAATGTAATATGTTATAGATAATCATATTATATATCATATAATTATGTAATATATGTAATATATTATAACACTGTAATACCTTGTTTAATATATATACTACTGATAGTAATTATATAGTAATTATATAATTGATAGCACAAAGCTCTATTCTGCATAGATAAAACTTTCATGAGACAGAATAATTGAAATGTTAGAATAAAAGGAAAAAGTGAAAACATTTGACTATGAAAAAAGGATTCAGTAATTAAAGTGAACATCTCATTAAAAATAGTGTTTATTTGCAAGAAGGCTGGAGAACTCTAATTAAGTCATAATCTGTCCTTGTGAGTAATTAACTGTGGCAGGAAAATTCTGGGTGGTCTATTAAATCTTTATACCCACAGCTGTTCAGGGAAAAATATAAGCAAACCCAACATGGGCCCTGATTTTGAATGGGTGGTAAATTTTCTCCAGTGGCTGATGGATGACCTTTTCCACCTTTGGTCATGCATATCAAGGCTGGTATTTTAAAAAATAAAATATTTTATGAATAACTTTATACTCATTACATATTGAAATGATAATTTTTCACTACTAGCAATATTTGACTATTTATTTTTGAGAGATAGAGCATGAGTGGGGGAAGGGCAGAAAGAGAGAGAGACACAGAATCTGAAGGAGGCTCCAGGCTCTGAGCTGTCAGCATAGGGCTCAGTGAAGAGCTTGAACCCACAAACCCTGAGATTATGACCTGAGCTGAAGTCGGATCTTAACCAACTGAGCCATCACACGCCCCTTAACATTTTATATGTAGCCTGCATTTTTAGTTTTCATATATTTATATTGGATGACACTTTGGATTTGTGGGCTGAAAACACACATGGAAATGTTTTTGAAAAGAAGACAGAGGGCCCTAGAGCTATAGAATTTCCTAGCCAGAAGAGACTTTCAAAAGCAAATGGTGTAAAAATGCTTATGTATTCTCAACATAGTCCCCGTTTTCCTGCACACATGCTCATACAAAGTTCCATGCATCTAAAACTTTGATTGTACAAAGAACTCTTATGACAGAGACATCCCTGGAAAGAATCTCCCACCCAGTGTTCTAAATGTTCTATTAGTATCTAAGTTGTAGAGTCAGAGGAAGAATATAACTGGAAAAAGAGACTGCACAGGAGAGATCACTAACAGAGAATAGAAGGGAAAAATAGAAGGGCATTTGAAAAAGAAAAATAAAATGAGCAAAAGCTGGAGTGCCTGGGCTCAGTTGGTTGATCATAGGGTCATGGGATTAAGCCCTGCCTGCATGGGGCTCCTCACTGAGGATGGAGCTTGCTCAAGATTCTCTCTCCCTCTTTCTTTCTCTCTCTCTTTCCCCTTCTTCCCCTCTCTCTTGCTTGCTTGCTTTCTCTCTGAAATAAAAAAAAAATGAAGAAAGCTGGAAAGAAAAAATAATTGTGGGTCTCTACAATAGTGACAAATGTACTATTGATAATAACCAGTGTCTTTAACTTTCAGATTACAAAGACTTCTTCTTAAGCATTGTTTTAGTTTGTCATCATAGAAATCTGTCTTTATCGTTCCCATTTTACAGATAAGGAATTGAGGCCCAAATTTAAGAAACTTGCCCAAAATCAGTCAGTTGACAGTAGTTCCAGAAATTGCGGGTTCAGCAGCCCTGTCTTCCCAGGACTGGCATTTCCCAGTTCACAGGACCTTCAGTGTTAGAAACAGGAACATCTGAGGCAAACCTGGTCACTGCACATTTAAACTCCTATCTTCTGACTTTAAATACTACCCTTTGCATTAATAATACATTTATAGAATACTTTCTATGTGCCATGGACTGTATAATAAGAACCTCACATAATTAGTTTTTAAATCTTCAAAATTAAAAAAATATATTTATATATTTTAAGAGAAGGAGAGGAAGGGGCAGAGAAAGAGGGAGAGAGTCCCAAGCAGGATCTGAACTGTTAGCACAGAGGCAGACATGGGGCTCAATCTCGTGCACCATGAGATCACGCCCTGAGCCTAGTCAGACACTTAACCGACTGAGCCACCAAGGTGTCCCTGTCTTTTAAATCTTCAAAACAATCCCATGAGTTAAATTGATTTTTTTCTTCAGATAGGCCAGATTAAAAAAAAAAATTAAGCCTCCCAAATCATTGGTAATTTAACCAAAGTCACACAGCTGTGAGTGTCTCGATTTAAGCTCAGACCATCCCAACCCAAGGCTCACACGACTGCTCAGCATGCAGGAGGTTCAGGCCCTGTAACAGGATGTAGCTTAACTGAAATCTGTAGGTTTTATCTTCACCACCCAGCTTCTACTGCACCCACTTTTAACTGCATAAAACATGCCTCCCGGATTGTATCCAGTTAGTCTGCATTTGAAATAATCTCTCTTACTGAAATCTTCCCAATGCCTCTCCCTACTTTCTACTGCATCTTGATTCAAAAAGTGTTCTTAGAAGGTAAAAAAAAAAAAATTCTTTCTCATTTGACATGTATCAGCAAGAGTTGCCAGACAACTTGTCCTTAAAATTGTAAGCAATTACATTTGCTTTAGTAAAACTCTACTTTTCGTTCCTACCTATTATATAGTCTGCTCTTTAAAAATATTTCTTGAAAGACTATGCATTATTTACATAGAACAGAACTCTGGCACCATTTACGGCATGAAAACAGACATGCAAGTTTATCTCATGATCCTATTCTCACAATGCTTGTTAAAATTAAATTTCTGGATGACAGTGCCTGTGTCACTTTCTTTTTCTCTGTTATACACCCATCATAGACACAGTAATAAACATGAAGAAATTTTTCCAGAAATGTAGAATTGAGTGAAATACGGTGTTAGCAGGGATCTTGCTGGCCCACAGGACTTATGTGATTTTCTTATTGCCTATGGCTTTAAGCCTGTCACTTTCTACTCCTCATACCTTCCTTTCCAGAGTTGCACATCCTAAGGAGTGTCAGTATATAGTTGCCACTTCAAAAGTAAAAACTGATGTTGGATATTTGAATTATTTGCCTTTTTACTTATTTTAGTGAATTATTTTTTAACTTTGGTATAATTTACATATTCTGAAACATACCCCTTTGAATTCATTGTTTTGAAAAATAAACTGGGCACAGAACACAATGAGAATGTGGAACATTTCCATCCCTCTAAACAATTCTCTGTGCTCCTTTGTTGCCAATTGCATTCACCATTCCAAGCCCCTGGCATCAGTTGTCTGCTTTCTGCCCCTATAGATCTGCCTTTCTGAGACATGGAATCATGCAGCAGGTAGACTTTTAAACTGGCTTCCTTCACTTTGTATAAGATTTGGCCATGTTGTTGCATACATCGGCATTTGCTCCTTTTTGTTGCTGATTATGATTCCAAAATTTGGGTATACCAAAATTTAATTATCCATTCCCCAGTTCATGGATATTTGGGGTTTTGTCCACCTGTTACAAATATAAACAGTGTACAGGTCTTGGTGGATGCATGTTTTCATATCTTTTGTATCATGTGTAGGGGTGGGTGGTCATTGGATTGGCTGATGTTTAGCTGTATAAGAAACTGCCAGACTATTTTCCAAAATCATTATAACACTTTGCATTCCCATCAGTAATAGGGGACAATTTTAGGTGCTTCTCATCCTTGCCAACACTTGCTATCATCAGTCTTTTAATTTTAGCCATTCTTGATGTATCTGTTGTGGTTTTAATTTGCATTTCTAGTAGTTTTGTGTGTGTGTGTGTAGTTTGTATACAGTGCAATGATCTTACATGTTACAGCTGCTAAGTCTTGACAGATGCACACCTCTTATGTAACCCACACCAGATCCAGGTAGAGACTGTTGCCAAACCCCAGAAATCCCCCTATGCCCTATCCAATCACTTTTATCCCACCACAGACAACTACGGTTATGATTTTTTTTCCACCATAGATTACTTTTGCCTGTTGTAGAACTTCATATACAGGGAATTCTACAGAATGTACTTTTTGGCTGCTGGCTTCTTTCACTCGGCCTGATGTGTTCTGAAGGGCATCCAAGTTGCAGTGTGTGTATGTCATGGAGCTCCTGTGATTACTGAGTAGGAAGTGTTCCATGGTATGGTTAAAGCACAATTTGTTTATTTATTCTTGTTAGACATTTCAATTGTTCTCACATATCATCTACTGGGAATAAAGCTCCTGTAAATATTTGCTCAAATACTTTTACGAAGACTCTTTATTTCTTTTGAGTAAATAGCTAGGAGTGGAATTGCTGGGCCATAGAGTAGGTTTGTGTTACTTTTATAAGAAGTTGCCAAGCAGCTGTCCAAAGGGGCTTCCCAACTTAGGAGTTTCCACCTGCAAAGTATTAGTTTCAGTTGACTTACATCCTGGTCAAAATTTTTTTAGCTTTTTTTTTTTTTTAGTTTAGTCTTTCTGATGGATATGTGGTTATATTTCACTATAGTGATGTTGCATTTCCCTGATACTAATCATGTGCTTATTGCCCATTTGTATATCTTCCTTTGTGAAGTGTCTGCTCAAGACTTTTGCCTTTTTTATTGGATTATCTGTTTATTACTTATCTTTTGTCAGTTGACTGAGTTTTAGTCTTTAAATATATTTTGCGTTACTTTGTCACGTATATGTTTTTCTTTGTACAAATTTTTCCTCCACTTCCTCCTCTCCCTGTCCTCCACCTCTTGTAACCACATGTCTGATTTTTTGTCCCATGAATTTGTTTTAGACATATGTGAGATCATATAATATTTGTCTTTCACTGTCTGACTTATTTCATTTAGCATTATACCTTCAAGTCAATTTATGCTGTCACAAATGATAGAATTTCCTCACTTTTCATGGCTGAATAGTATTCCATTCTCTCCCCCCTCCCCTCTCTTTTGGCTATTGTAAACAATGCTGCTATAATCATGGAAGTGTAGATGTATTTTCAAGTTAGTGTTTTAATTTCCTTTGGATATATTCACAAGAGTAGAATTACTGGATCATATAATAGTTTTATTTTTAATTTTTTGAAGAGACTCCATACTGTTTTCCACAGTGGCTTTACCAATTTACATTCCCACCAACAGTTCACAAGAGTTTCCTTTCTTCACATTCATGCCAGCATTTCTTATCTCTTGTCTTCTGATGCTGACCATTCTAGTAGGTGTCAAGATATCTCATTGTGGCTTTAATTTGCATTTCCCTGTTGATGAATGATGTAGATTCATTCTTTTCATGAATGTATTGGCTTTGGGGTTACTTGGATTTTTTTTGCTATTGAGTTATATACATTCTTTATGGTTTTCAAATATTTTTCCATTCCATAGGTTGTCCTTTTATTGTTGACAGTTTCCTTTGCACTACAGACATTTATTTACAGCTTGATGTATCTCACTTGCTTATCCTTCATTTCGTTGCTTATACTTTAGGTGGCATATCCAAAAAATTATTTCCAAGGCCATGTCAAGGAGCTTCATCCTTTGTTCTCCTCTAGAAGTTCCATGGTTTCAGGTCTTCCATCCAAGTCTATAAGCCATTTTGAGGTAATTTTGTGAGGGTGTAAGATAGGGGTCCAATGTCATTGTTTCACATGTGAATATCTAATTATCCCAGCACCATTTACCGAAGAGACTGTCTTTTCTCCATTGAGTATTCCTGGCTCTTTTGTCTTTTATTATTTGATTCTGTATCCTTGAATTTATCTATAGGTTCTTAATTCAGTTTTATTGGTCTACTCTTCTGTTTTTATGCCATATTATACGTTTTTGATAACTATAGCTTTATAGTATAGCTTGAAATGAGGAAGTGTGGTACCTCCTCCTGCTTTGTTTTTTTTTTCTCAAGATTTTTTTGTCTTTTTAGAATCTTTTGTAGTTTCATACCGACTTTATGAGTGTTTTTTCTACTTTTGTGAAAAAAAACTCATTGGAATCTTAATAAAGAATGCATTGACTCTATAGATGGCTTCCAGTATTATTGACATTCTAACAACATTAATAATCTCAACCTATAAACATCAGGATACCCTTCCATTTATTTGTGTCTTCTTCAATTTCATTCATCAATGTCTTGTAGTTTTCAGAGTAAAGATTGTTCACCTCCTTGGTTAAATTTACTAAGTATTTTGTTGTTTTTGATGTTATTGTAAATGAGATAAATTTCTTTATTTCTTTTTCAGAAAATTTATTGATAATATATTGTTAATATATAGAAATGATATTGATTTTTGTATGTTAATTTTGAATCCTGCAACTTTACTAAATTAACTGATTAGATCTAAGGGTTATTTTGAGTGTTTAGGATTTTCTAAATATAAAATTATGTCTTTTGCAAATAAAGAGAATTTTACTTCTTTCTTTTCTTGCCTGATTGCTCTAGCTAGACATTCTAGTATTTTTTTGAATAAGAATGGTGAGAGTGGGAATTCTTGTCTTGTTCCTGATCTGATAGAAAAAGCTTTAACCCTTTCATTATTGAGTATGATGTTAGCTGTGGGCTTGTCATATATCACCTTTATTTTGTTGAGATATATTCCTTCTATGCCTAATTCACTAAGAGTTTTATTATGAAAAGATATTGGTTTTTGTCAAATGCTTTTTCTCATCTTTTGAGATGATCATGCACATATGATTATTTTATTCTTTTAAGCTTATTTATTTATTTTGAGAGAGAGAGAAAGCATGAGTCAAGGAGGGCCAGATAAAGAGGGAGAGACAGAGAATCCCAAGCGGGCTCCACACTGTCAGTATGGATCCCAATGTGGGCCTTGAATCCACAAACCATGAGATCAAGACCTGTGCTGGATTAGGATGCTTAACCAACTGAGCCACCCAGGTGCCTAATCATATGATTCCTTTCTTTTATTCTATTAACATGATGTATGATAGTGATTGATTTGTGTATGTTGAACCATTTCTTGTATCCCAAGGATAAATTCCACTTGATCATGGTGAATGATCCTTTAATGTGCTGCTGAATTGTTTTTTAGTATTTTATTGAGAATTTTAAGACAATTTTTAATGTTATTTGTTTTTGAGAGAGAGAGAGACAGAGTAAGAGCAGGGGAGAGTCAGAGAGAGAGGGAGACACAGAATCTAAAGCTGGCAGCAGGCTATGAGCTGCCAGCACAGAGCCTGATGTGGGGCTTGAACTCACAAACCACGAGATCATGACCTGAGCTGAAGTCAGGATGCTTAAACAACTGAGCCACCCAGGTGCCCCAAGAATTTTTACATCTATATCCATGAGGGATATTGGCTTGTATTTTTTTAGAAGTATCTTTTTTCTGATTTTGGTTTTGGGGTAATGTTGGCCTTATAAAATGAGTTTAGAAGTATTTTCTCATCTTTAAATTTTTTTTTAAAGTTTGAGAAGAATTCATGTTAATTCTTTTTTAAATGCTTGGTGAAATTCACCAGTGAAACCATCTGGTCCTGGGCTTCTCTTACTTGGAATATTTTTTATTCAATCTCCTTCCTATTAATTGGTCTATTCAGATTTTCTGTTTCTCCTGATTCAGTTTGGTAAGTTGTATGTTTCTAATTTTTGTTTTCACTTCTTCTAGGTTGTTTAATTTGTTGGCTTATAGTTTTTCATGGTAGCCTTTTGTAATCCTTTAAATTTCCGTAATATCAGTTGTAATGTCTACTTTTTCATTTATAATTTTGTTGATTTAGGCCTTTTCTCTTTTTTCTTGGTTAGTCTAGCTAAGTATTTGGGATTTTGTTTATTCTTTCAGAGAACCAACTCTTTGTTTATTTTTAATATTGTTTTCCTATTTCATTTATTTCTTCTCTAATCTTTGTTATTTCCTTTCTTCTATCAGCTTTGGACTCAGTTTTTTTCCTCTTTTTCTAGTTCCTTAAGATGTAGAGTTAGGTTGTTTGTGGGGAGGAGAGGAGCCGTCTTGCTCTTAAATGTAGGCGTTTA
Source organism: Suricata suricatta (assembly GCF_006229205.1). Classification (NCBI taxonomy): domain Eukaryota; kingdom Metazoa; phylum Chordata; class Mammalia; order Carnivora; family Herpestidae; genus Suricata; species Suricata suricatta. The sequence continues at coordinate 117,470,155 of NC_043706.1, forward strand.
TTGCTACGTACTTCCCTCTGAGAACTGCTTTTGTTTTATACCATAAGTTTTCATATGTTGTGTGTCTGTTTTCGTCTGTCTCAGGAGAATTTTATTTCCCCTTGCATTCCTTCTTTGACTGATTGGTTTCTCAGAAGAGTGTTGTTTATTGATGTATAGTTTCATGCTACTATGGTCAGAGACAATACTTGGTGTGATTTCAATCTTTTTTAATTTACTGAAACTTGTTTTGTAGCCTAACATATGGTTTATCATAGAAAATATTTCATGGATGCTTGGATAAAGTATTCTATTCTGCATATGTCCATAAGATCCATTTGGTCTCTGTCTGGGTGATTTATCCATTGTTGAGAGTGATGTTTTAAAATCCCAACTACTTTATATTACTGTTTAGTTCTCTTTTTAGCTCTGTTAGTTTTTGTTTTATGTATTTAGGTGCTCTAATCTTGGGCACATAAATATTTACAACTGTTATACCTTCATTTCTGATAAATAGCTGTACTAGATATAGTATTTTTGGTTGACATTTTTTTCTTTCAATAGTTAAATAGGTCATCCCATTATCCCCTGGCCTTAAATGTTTCTGTTGAGAAATTCCCCAATAATCTTATGGGGGGGTCCCTTATATGTAACTTTTCTCTTGCTGCTTTTAAAGCTCTTTCTTTCTGGGGTGCCCATGTGGTTCAGTTGATTCAGCGTCTGATTCTTGAATTCAGCTCAGGTCATGATCTCATGGTTGTGAGATTGAGCCTTGAGTTGGGCTCTGCTGACATGGAGTCTTCTTGGGATTCTCTCTCTCTCTCTGCCTCTCTTGCTCTCTCAAAATAAAGAAATAAATATTTTTTAAAAGTACTCTTTTGTCTCTGACTTTTTACAGTTTAATCATAATGCACCTCAGTGTAGGCCTATTCAAGTTCAACATTTTTGAAGTCTTTTGAGTCTCATAGATCTGGGTGTCCATTTCTCTCCCCAGGTTTGGGAAGTTCTTAACTATTGTTTATTTATTTTTATATTCAAGTATAGTTAACATACAGCTTTATATTAGTTTCGGGTGTACAGTATAATAGCAATTATTGTTTTAAATGTACTTTCTTCCCCTTTTTCTTTTCCTTCTCTTTCTAAAATTCCCACATGTGAATATTGTTTCTTTTCATTGCATCTTATAAGTCTTGTAAGCTTTCTTCATTTTTTTTTAGTCCTTTTCCTCTTTGCTTCTATGATTGGATAGTTTCTAATGTCCTGTCCTCCAGGTCACTGATTCTTTCTTCTCATTTGTTTTTGAAACTCCCTATTGAAATCTTCAGTTTAGCTGAGATTCTCTAGAATTTCTCTGTTGTTTTCATTGTTGTTGATAGTCTTTATTGCTTTGTCAATCTTATTTTGTTGTCTCATTGTTTTTATAATTTCATTTAGTTGTCTGTGTTTTTGTGGTTCTTTTAACTTCTTTAGGAGAAATATTCTGAATTCTTCATCTGAAGGTCCATAAATCTCAATTTTTAAGATCAGTTATTAGTTTTATTAGTTTCTTTTGGTGGTGCCATCTTTATCCAGTGTTTTGTGAGTCTTAACCTCTTATGTTGATATCTGCACATTTGAGTAATCAGGTTCCTCTTCAGACTTTACAGGTCTGCTTTGGCAGAGACATTTATTTGCCAGTCATCTCAGTTTGGGTTTCTGGGTTCATCTGCTGGTAATGTTTTTGGGCAAGTGTGGCTGACTATTATGGTCTAATTTGCAGTGAAGCAACTCACTGAGTTCTGAGACTGGGGTTGGGGGGGGTTATGTCACTCACTCTGAATAGTTGATTGGATTTCTGGTTTGTTTATCTACCCATGTGAGTCTGTAGGATGAGCTCCATAGTTTCCTGGATTCTCTGGTCTGGCTTACTAGATAGTTGGGACTGAGTGTTATATTCAGTTTGAGATGAGGCTATTAATTAGCTTCTCTGCCTTGGCTTGGCAACAGCCCAGGTCCAAGTGCCTGTATAGACCCAAATCAGGCAAGAGAGTACAGTGAATTCCCTTGTCTGGTGGGGCCACTGGTTTTGCTCTGCAGATGAGAAAAGCCACAGGATCTGCTCTCTACTGCTCTCCATTCAAGTGTCCCTGTAAACAAGACTGTTAGTGGCCTATGCAGTTTCCCATACAGTCTGGTTAAGTCCCCTGGTCAGGCAGGCTGGAGGCTTTATTCAGTAATATGCAGAGTTATGAATTAGTTTCCTTGTCTGGGTGCAGTAGGGGAAGCAGCTCTAAGGCTGGTAAAGCTCACTGTTGCCTTAACTCAAGCTGACCCACCTCACAAGTTCTCTGGTCTTACTAGTCCACTGGCTTTGCTGTGCAAACTGTCAGCTCTGTCTATCTTTTCAAATTAAGTGCCACTGGGTCACACAGCTTCTAGGTGTTCTCACCAGCTTTTCTGGTTAAATGGGGCCAAGAGCTGTGTCTCAGCTCCATTGTCTAGGTAGGAAAGAGAGTGTCTCAAATTTCTAAACAACCTAACCATTTGGGAGGGGACGGAAGCTTCACCCACCCTTTGCTATAAATTAATTTCCTCTGCAAGGCAATCCTCCACCATTGGTACTGGCTTTGCTTTGGAGGTGATCAGTTTTGCCTGCATGCCTCTCTGCTCAAACTACTGGGCCACTCAGCTTCCAGGCATTCCCACCAGCTCCTCCTATCAGATGCCCCTAGAAGACATTTTCCACAGTGGGTGGGACTGTAACTCAGTTCCTTGCCTCTATGCTGACAAGCCAAGCTCTAGGACTAGCAAAACTTTTAATTTGACTATCCAACTCAGAGAGATGGGCAACCCATTGAGTTCCTAGTTCAGAGCACACTATAGACTCAGTTCTGCAGATGAGTAAAACCCATGATTTTGGATTATTGTTTTGCCACTGCAGGTGTGAACTCAGTATACTGACATCCATGTGGTAATTCCCCTCCCCACTTCTCCATCGAAATCGGATTCCCAGTGGTTCAGCCCTGCAGATTCCACTGCAATCACTGCAAAGTGAGATCAGAGTGGTGGCCTTCATAAAGTGACCCACATTACTGGGAGGAGTGGGAGATTGGCTGTCCCCTAGGCTCTATTTTCCCATTGGAGGAGATAGGGGCTCAGGGAAGATGGCAATGTAGTCAGTATGTAGCTCCTTCTCTTACCATTCTAGTGCATTCTGCCTTAGTCTCTGTGGTGCAGGTGGTATTTAGGATTTTCCCATGTTCTAAGTTTCTCTCAGGGATAGCTTGTTCTTGAATAGTTATTAGTCATTCTTATGAGTGAGAATGAAGTCAGGAATGACTATGTCACCATCTTGGTGATGCCACTCCCTTCAAAAGTGTTTTTATGGGGTGTGTAGGTGGCTCAGTTGGTTGAGCATCCAACTTCAGCTCAGGTCATGATCTCATGGCTAATGAGTTCCTGCATCAGGCTCTGTGCTTACAACTCCGAGCCTGGAGCCTGCTTCAGATTCTGTGTCTCCCCCTGTTGTCACCCTCTCCCCTTCATGCTGTGTCTCTCTCAAAAATAATAAATAAACATTTAATTTTTTAATTATTTTTATAATGGAATTTTTTTCTTAATTTTCTTTTGGGTTGTTAATTGCTGGTGTCATGAAGCACAGCTGATTTTGCGTGTTGATCTTGTGCCCTACAACTTTGTTGAATTCATTTTTAGCTCTGGTAGCTTTTTATTTATTTATTTATTTATTTATTTATTTATTTATTTTGTTAAATCTTTGAGATTTTCTGTATCTAAGATCATGTCGCTTGTGATTAAAGATAGTTTTACTTTTTCAAAGAAAGTGTTTTTATGTTTGTTTTTTATTCTATGTAAGAAATTTCTGCCTGTCAGAAGGTTGCAAAGATAATCTATGCCTTCCTCCAGCAACTTTGTAGTTTTCACTTTTACATTTAGGCCTAAGACACATAAAAGTGTATGGTATTGTAATACTATATTATCACAATTACTGCTGCTTTATAGCAAATCTTCAAATCAGATTGTCGACAATACTGTTCTTTTTCAAGATTTTTTGGTTAATATAAGTCCTTTGCATTATCACATATGTTTTGAAAATTAACTTGTAATTTCTTACAAAATCTGCAGGATTTTTTTAACCTTTCTTCTTTTGTGCATCAAGTTTTTTAGTTTATGTTCTGTAGTTTGCAATGTTATTTTTTTTTCTACCTGTGTGTCAAATCTGTTCTCAAGCCCTGCCCACAGAACTTTTCATTTAGAATAGTGTATTCTTCAGTTCTGAAATTTTCATTTGTTCACCTTTTACAGTTTCCAGTTTTCCACTGAGATTTGTCATCTATTTATTCATTATATTAACTTTTTTCCTTTGAATTCAAAACAGGTTGATAATAGCTATTTTATTATACTTTTATTTTTTTACATAGTAAACTGTTATGTTGAGGCTAAGTCCCAAGCTTTTGATGGCTTCTGCTCAGAAGGCTACTGGAAATAGATTGTCTTTCCTTTGCTAAAGATAATTATGGGCCCTGCCTTTGATAATCTTACTGTTCATGTAAGTGGACAGAACTATTATACCCAAGGTAGAAGGCTTACTGTGCAAACCACCACTTTAAGGCCAATGCCTTCAAGGTTGAGTAAGATTTAGGTACACAAAAGAGGCATTAGTTTGTCTGCTCATTCCAACATCTTTGTCATTTCAGGTCTGCCTCTGTTTTCTTCTGGTTGCAGGTTAAATTTTTCTGTTCCTTTGTAGATGTAGTAAATATTGGGAAGTGTGTTGGATATTGTGAATTTTAATTTGTTAAGAGTCTGTGTTGATTTTATTGTCTTCCTTTAATGATTGTTGAATTTTGTTCTGGCAGGAAGTTAATTGACATAAATCAGTTGACTCTTTCAGAGCAGGGTTTATATAGTTCTTACTCTGCACCACACCGACCTTGCTCCTAAAATGTGGTGATTTCAGATCAGTTTCATGCCCAAAGTGTCAGTGAGGCGTCTCCACTCTGGCTGGTCAGGGTTCCTGCCAACCCCCAGCTCTGTGTATGCCTAGCATCTTCTGTCTGCTCCCAGTACATAGTAGCCCCACTCTGCTGTTCCTCATAGGGTCTTACCTTGTGTATTAACAGGTTAGTATTTAGCTGAAGTCTTAAAAAACCTATTAGGCAGATTTCTATAGTTTCTTCTCTATGTAGTTTCCCCTTCTCTCCTCCCTAGGAGACTGCTTCAAAATTTTAGTCTCTCTATCAGCCCCAAACTTGAGTTTCTGCTTCCTTCCTTGGCTCAGCAAGACTACTGGGGAATAGTCTTTGTTTCCACCTCTCTGTGCCTAGGGAGAGATTTGGTATATCGAGGGAGGTCTTTTCATGTGATTCCTCTCTCTGAGTGACCATAGTTCTATGCTAAGTGTCTTTTAATAACTGAAGGCATTTGCTTCAAATATTTTGCCATTTTCCAATTGTTTATGGCCAGATGATTTCATCATTTGCAGTTATTTCACTGTGGCTGGGAATGGAAGCCACCCATATCATTTTTTTACAAATATGGCAAAAAAGTATGTTAAGCCTTGGACTTCAGACATTTTCTTCATGTTTCAGATTTGGTGTCATCTCTGAAACCAGAATTTCAATTTTGTTTCTTTACTGCTACTAATACATGTGCAGCTATGAAGCAAAGTAAAAGTATCTGCAAAGGATAACATATGTCTTGTGAAAGTATTATATTCTTGTAAGATGTACTTCTATGTTGGGTTGTGTTTTACAGAAGAATTCTAAAAAATATTTGGAATTTCGGTTTTACTTAAAGCAAGTTCACCTTTTTATCATAGGCAGGTCCTCTGTATGATTCATACATATGACACAAAGGTGTTTCTTTAAGTAGAAACACAATATCTATGGCATTTAAGGCATTCCATTTCTTCTTTGGCAGAGAGTAAGTACAGACTTCTATCATGTTTGAAATATAACATCTAATATTGTATAATGGATGAAATATTCCCACTCCGATTATTTCCATTAAATCGGCTGGTACATTTTAACACGAGGACTGTTTTGTGTTGTGTTTATCTCCTCTATGGTCTTATGGGAACTTTTTAAAGCTAACTGTCTTGTGTACTAATTTAAAACACTCCCCACATTATTATTTCTAATAGGAGGAAATATGAAAGCATCAAGATATCATATCACTTTTTCAGGTCAACTGCATGTGGGAGTCACTCTCCAGGGTAAATGTGTATTCAGGTTGTGGAAAAAATCACAAATTTCTTCTCAAAATAAAAGAGCTCCTCTGGCTATAATATAAGAGGATAACAGTCTGAGCAGATCTTTCCACTTGTGCTACCGAACACCTCCTTTTATGAAAATCTCTGACTTCAGTTTCAGTTAAAAATTAAAGGCAACAGATAATGAATGCTTCGTTGAGTTTGACCTAACAAGGAGCCTTTTAGGAGGCTCACCTAGGGATCCAGTCTTCCCGATGTTACATCTTTAACTCTGGCTTATTATGACTTTGCAAATCTTGGTAAAAAAAAAAAAATCTAAGGGACACCTAGGTGGCTCAGTTGGTTAAGTGTACGACTTTGGGTCAGGTCATGATCTCATGGTTCAAGAGTTCAAGCCCCGCATCAGGCTCTGTGCTGTCAGCAGAGACTGCTTCAGGTCCTCTGTCCCACCCCCTTTCTGCTCCCTCTCACATTCTCTCTCTCTCTCTCAAAATAAATAAATAAATACATACATATTTTTAAAAAAGAAAAAAATCTAAGGTATAGCCACCTAATAACAAAATGTTATTTAAAATTATGTAATTTATACACTTAAGCAATCATGTCTTTGTGTGAATTGTTCTATCATTCCCTACAAATACTTACAGATTTATTTTTTGTCAACATGAAGTAGTACATCCTGCTGTGATTGCATAAGCCCTACTCGAGTACTTGTGTTGTACTTATTACATAGGCGGTCTTTAAGCAAAACACACTATATTTTGTTTTTCCTGATATTTCCATATGTACTCTACAGTGGAAGTAACTCCAGAAACAGAAGACCCAAGTTTAAATTCAGTCTCTGCCACTTAATAACTAAATGACCTCATGCAAACTATTTAACCTTTCCAGGACTCACTTTCCATGTTAAGTGGTTATTAGGATAGTACTTGGTTCCTAGGAGAGGTGAGAAAATCAAAGGAGGTCATCAGGTCAGATCAACGCCTGGCACATTCTAAGCACTCAGTAAAATTTGCCTGTCATCATCATTATCATCATTACTGTTTACAAAGCTCTTTAAAATTAGCTCATTGAGGGGCATCTGGGTGGCTCAGTAGGTTACCATTCAACTTTGGGTCAGGTCATGATCTCATGGTTCGTGGGGTTTGAGCCCCACATCAGGCTCTGGGCTGACAGCTCAGAGCCTGGAACTTGTTTCAGATTCTGTGTGTGTCACTCTCTGCCCCTCCTCCACTCTCACTCTGTCTCTCAAAAATTAATAAATGTTTAAAATTTTTAAAAAAATTAAAGTTTTTAAGTGTGAGCAGGCAAGGAGCAAAGAGGGAGGGAGACTCAAAATCTGAAACAGGCTCCAGGCTCTGAACTGTCAGCACATACCCCAATTTGGGGCTCAAACTCATGAACTGTGAGATCATGACCTGAGCCAAAGTTACATGCTTAACCAACTGAGCCACCCAGGTGCCCCTAAAAATATACATATATTTTTTTTAATTAGCTCATTGAGTGTTGGGGCACCTGGGTGGCTCAGTTGACTGAGCATCCGACTTCAGCTCACATCACAGTTCGTGAGTTCAAATCCTGCATCAGGTTTTGTGCTGACAGCTGCTTCAGATTCTGTGTATCCCTTTCTCCCCCTTCCCTGATTGCGCCCTGTCTTTCTGCCTCTGTCTCAAAAATAAACATTAAAAAATAAATAAATAAAATTAGCTCATTGAGGATTTACAACAGATCCTTAAATTAGATATTGTTATCCTCATTTTTATAAGGAAATCAAACTCAAGTTAAAGTTTTTTTAATTTTAAAAGGCTATATTTTTGTCTCAATTTTCCTACGTAACATTAAAACATTCAGACTTTTTTAATGTTGAATATGAGCCTTTGCTAAGTTTAGCTTGGTTATCTACTTCAATTAAATAATGATTTCATAAGTACCAAAATTTTTTGCCAGAGTTCAAGACTATGATACATTTTGCTAAAAGGAAATGTGGCTAATTCTGTTTAGTCCCCTACCATAGCTGTTACAGATACGTACATATCTGTTCAGTATGGCACATGAGGGACAGGTTAAAGGCATAGCACCTTGCATGGCACATAACATATCAATCTCCCTCCATGCTTCTTTTCCCTTCAAATTAAGTGTATCTAAATATTTCAGTTGTTAATCTTTTGAGAAATTATTTCTTTGATTCTAATTCTCAACTCTCAAGTATACAAGATCCCTCTATCATTGTGGACAATTTATTTTTCAAACCATTTGTAGATTGGCCTCCTGAAAGACTAGTCTGTCGCTAGGACTATTTCTGTGTGTTCCGCATGTAATAAGCTCCTCATAGTTTTTTCCATTCCCATAGCAAGCCTCCACCATTCAAAAGATCTTTTAAAAGGAGATTCACTTAAATATTAGTAATTATGGCTAACTTATCAACCCATAGAAAAATAATCACAGCCTTTGAAGTTCTTTGGGGATCCTTTTAAGTACTGATTTAGACTGAGTGTGTGATTTAGGTTACTTTCCACTTCTTTTAAGAGCTAAACACAACCTAGGAAAGGAAAGCTCTTTGAAGTGAGAGCTGGTTGACCATTTCCTGCAAAGAGTGTCCAATCCCGTTGAAAATGTCTTGGAAATGTCTCCAGATTCATCAGCAAGTGCTGGGGGAAGACGTCACTGTGGGATTTCTACCGAACTTTATGTTCTGATAAACAATGTGGTACGGGTAGTTCCCACTGGTAAATTCTTTTTCTCTTGGGAGGAGCAAGCAAACTTCCTTGTTCATTTTCAAGCTTTGTTTAAAGCAGAGGATAAGATAGAAAGAGCCTGGGAGTGGTCAAATGCCAAGGAGGACCACCTATTCAAATCAGTGAGTGCCAAGGAGAATATTTCAGTGTAGTTCTATTCCTCTTTAAGTACAACATAAGTAAGTAAAAGGAGTTTCTTGGAAAATAAGCTGTTTCCAACTAACCACCACTTGTGCCCTGTTTTAATCTCCATCCTAACGCTTTGTGGTAGAATCCAGATGGCAAAGGTTATCTTGGAATTAATGCTTTTCTTAGATGAATGGCAGCATTCAGGAGGCTGACGGGATGACACAGCGGTGGTGAAAGGCCCTCCAGCAGTAACAATAACAGTGAAGGAGCCCAACAGGCGGTTTTGCAAGCTTTACCCTGAATGAAAGCCAAGAGAACATATTGCTTGTCACCAAACTCAGAATAAAAATAATACTAGAATTTTCACAGAAGTGAGCATGTGAAAATTCCCTGCTTATTAAGCTGTTTCCATTAGGAAATGGTCCCTTATTTTAAAATTTTCATGGTAGAATGCATCTCATCACCTGGGCATTCTGATGGTTTTATTTTTATTTTTTCAGGAAAATTACCTAAGTAATTGTTGTTTATAAAAAAGGATGTTTATTTTCTTTAAGAAAGAAGGCTAATGTGCCAATGAAAATAAATAAATAAAACATAGATAACAATTTTATTCAAATACCTTTAGAGAATGTTAAGCTAGGCTCCCAAAGCCACATTTATTTGTAGGTTATTTTAGAACTTAGAGGAGTATTATTGAACCCCCAAATAACAACAACCACAGTCTCTTTTTAACCTGTTCTCCATATCCCTTCCTACAACCAAAAAGAAAAAAAAAAAAAAGAAAGCTTCAAATTTCCTTTGTAGTTTCATCCCAACCTCTCATTTCAATATTCATCCCCTCTCCTACTCTTCCTTAAAACAGCCACAAAACAATGAAGAATAAAGTTTACAGAGTCAGACTGAGCAGAGCTAGTTTACAGCCTTCTCTCTCTTACAATTCAAAATCCATAAAATGAGCATCAGCATTAGAACTCAATCCATGAGGGATATTTTCAGTATAGTTTTATAAGGTAAATCTTGAATCCAAGTTTTTACTGACAGACTGACATTGTTCATTCTAAATCTTATTTCCATTTTCTCTCCTGCTGACTGCCACTCTCAAAATCTCTCACATCAGAAGTCTTTATTTTCTCATTTACAACTCTAGATAATGGAAGCCCAGAGTGGCCTTTTACAGGTCAGAGAGGTGCTCCCATATCCCAAATGGCCTGTGAACCAGGGAATCATTCTGAGTTGCAAGTTTCAATAGCGAAACTCTATAGCTTTCTTGGCCCTTATAAAACCAGGTCACAGCTGCCTGGCTTCCTAATTTGGTTTGATGTACTCTGAATTCCCAAGGAGATAAGTCACTCTCTTATTCATATGTGAGTACAGGAACCATTCCAAAGCAAAACAGTCAGAGTTTATCTGTGATCTTAAAGGCCCTCTACCACTCCACTAGGCAGATAATCTAAAGCTGACTCTCAACCGTCATTTACCATATTGGAGTTGAATTATATGGCAGTTTTTCATCTTTTGAGATATGAGCTTTATTACCATGAATATTCACTACAATAGTATTGCCAGGGGACTTCTCTTTCTGCTTTAGGAATGTTTCACTGACGATGGATATCTTTTATAAAACACTGAATGTGAAACCAACAACATGGAGAGACAACGATAATTGAAAAATTAATTATAAAATATCTTAACAAACAGAGTCTTATGTCTATGAGAGAGCATTATTATATATTTCTATTGTTACTTACAAGCTCACAAAAACAGCATAAATCACCTTGCTTTATAAGATTTGATGAGGCAGAGAGACCTTCCCTGTTGGTCATCAAATTCAGATGCAGTATGACTTTACACGTTGTTGTATCTCAGAATTTGGCTGTGTTCTATCTTTGTGATTTCCCAGAGCCAACCACTTCAGGTTGTTTGGGTCTCTGCCAGTGGCTGTGACACAGATGCTTTTAATAAAAGGATCCAACCACCTTCTGGAAAACCTCCTTGCTTTATTAGAACTTTCAAGAGGTATCAATCCTGTTTTATTAATGTTTAATAAAAAAGAAAGAAAATAAAGTAGCCAACACAGTCTGTGCAGTCTGCTTTGTTTTCCTTTTTTTATTGCATAAAGTAGAACATTTCTCATGAAAAAGTTCATGCAGTTCCCAAGTGTGTTGAATCTTTATTGTGGGTCAAAGTTTGCAGTAGGCAAAACAGGTATAAAGAGGGGTGCCTGGGTGGCTCTGTCAGTTAAGCCTCTGACTTCGGCTCAGGTCATGATCTCACGTTCGTGGGTTCGAGCCCTGCGTCAGGCTCTGTGCTGACAGCTAGCTCAGAGCCTGGAGCCTGCTTCCAGTTCTGTGTCTCCTTCTCTCTCCGCCCCTCCCCCTCTCATGCTCTGTCTCTCTCTGTATCAAAAATAAATAAAACATTAAAAAAAAAACAGGTATCAAGAACATGCATGACCTTGTTGCCTGAAGGAGCTGCACAGAATATTACTTCTGAAAAAACTTAATCAAATAACAAAATTAATCTGTGAAATGTGGAGATATTTGCATGGTGCCATATTTGGTAGAATACTTAAAAGTATACATAAAATCTCTCTTTTATATATATTAAAAATACAGTTATATATATATAAAACATAAAATGAGACTAGATGACTTTATTATATATGAAATAAGTTAATAAGTGATAAACAAGGCTTTACAATCATTGGAAAGTAGTGGATCACTAAATGAATGGTAGAAAGACAACTATTTAGAAAAAAAGTAAATGATACCAACCTCAAATAGAACACCAAAAAAAGTAGATTAATGGTTAATTGTGTTAAGAATCATATAAAGTAGAAAGAAATGTTCTATATATGTAAAAGTCAGGATAGGGAAGGAATTTCTACATACATATCATTCATGGAGGAAAGAACAAAAGTCAATTTGATAACATAAAAATGTACAAGTTATATATAGAAATTTTGTAAATTAAAACACAAGTGATAAACTTGATAAATACTTTAAAATATGACAACAAATTAATACCCTTAATAACTGTATATCTCATATGAATCAACTAATATTGCCAACTATATAGCAGAAAAATAGGAAATTAGGTAGAAATACACAGTGAAAGAAATTCACACTTGATCTTAGCCAAAAGGCGAAGAACACAGTGAAAGAAATTCAAAGAAGTGCTGAATATGGACATATATTAAACTTTATTAGTAATCAAAACATCTAATTAAAATAGCAATAATAAATAAATTTTTGCCTATCATAATGATGATACTTTTAATATAATAACAACACTATGAAGATCCATAAGCAATCTCAATCAATTTTGGTTGATAGTAAGACATTTTCTGGAAATTTGTTTAACATTAAAGTATTACAAAAATGTTAAAGTTATTGTTCTTCGATACAATAATGCCAATTCCAGAAAAGTAGTCAAAACTAATTATAAAACACTTATGTAAAAATACATTCATCACAGTGCTACTTATTATTTTCAAAATTGTAAGAAATCTAATTGTTCTGTTATAAAGAAATAAACACCTTTGTAGACACTTTTTGACTACAGATTTTGAATCACTTTTTTTCAAAACAACTTAATGACAGGAGGGAAATCTCTTAAGATATTGATAAGTGCAAAATTTCATATACACTAAAATAATTTTTAAAATACATGTGTTCATTCAACAGATAAAATTTATTGGACATTTACCATGTGACAGGTTATGTTCTAGGTGTTTTATGCACTTTATCTCTTTAAAACTCACATAAGTCCTATGAGGTAGGTAATATTCGTATCCTCATCTTAAAGAAGGAAAAAGCTAAGGCACTTGCTTAACAAACTTGCTTAAGATGATCATCATTGGAAAAAATAAGGTCTCTATTCTCATACAGATTACAATCTAAAAGGAGAGAAAGATATTAATCAAAAAATTATCAAAATAAATGTGAAGTTATAGCAGTGGTAATAACCCATAAAGTAGAGGTCCATTCTAGAAGGACTGACTTCATCTGAGAGATGGGCAAGCAGTCCTTTGCTTCAAGAGACAATGATTGAGCTGACAATTTAAGCAAGACTGTTAAACAAAAAGACGAGTATTCCAGGATAAGGGGACAGCATGTGCAAAAACTTTCTGGTAGGAAGGTACATGGCATGATGGGGAGAATTGATAAAGCTAGGGCAGTTGGAACAAAGAGAGAATAAGAAAGAACATGATGTAAGACCACCTTCAGAACACAACCGGTGGTTGTGCATCCAAAGATGCTTATTTATAGGTGAGCATTCCAGGAGCCTGAGAGGTGGTTGACTTGCCCAAAGTCACACCATCCACTTGGTGAATGTCTGAAATCAAACACAGTTCTTCTGGTTTCAGACCAGGACTTGTTCCACTATATTACTTTTGCTTTAGAACAGAGGTTTTCAAACTTTTTGAGTAGCAGAATCTTACACAAAATTTCCAATAAATGAAAGAGATCAAAACACCGTAGCAATAGTAGAGGTTTTTTTTTATTTCAAAGTAGAGCTTTTATTTCATAAAGTCAGTGAAAAGAATGGAGCTGTTTTAATAACATAAAAATATAAATGGACAATGGATATATTTTTAATTTTGTATCAAAGAATACAATGTATTTCTGTATTTTGTTTTTTTTCTGTAATACGGGGAAAATCCTGTTCCACCTGAATATGTAGCTGTAAATGGTAGCAGTCTTAATAGTTTGTATAACAATCTTAGAATAGTTTCAATTACATTGAAATGGAAGCTGAAAGAAAAGTAGAAATTCTTCTATGTTAGATGTAAATTGTTAAGAATTCAACATGAAGATTGTCAGTGACAGATTCCTCAGCTGGGTCAGATCTTCAGTGAATCCTGGTGAATATCTTTTCTTAGTCTGCGTAAGCTGCTGTAACAAAAGTACCGCCTGTTGGGTGGCTTAGACAACACAAATTTCTTCCTCACGTTTCTGGTGGTTAAGAAGTCCAAGACTGACGCGTCAACAGATTTGGTGTCTGGTAAGGACCCGCCTGCTGGTTTAGAGATGTCTGTCTTCTCACTGTGTCCTTGCACAGGGGAAGGAGACGCTCTCAGTGGTCTCTTTTATCGGGGCACTGATCCCATTCACGGAGGCTCCACCCTCATGACCTAAACACCTCCCCAAAAGTCCCACCCACTAATACCATCATATTTGGAGGTCAGGTTTTAATATATGAATCTAGGGTGACACAAATTGTGGAGGACATTTAATCCATAATAAGTGTTATAACGTTATGAGACATTCAATATGCCATTTAAAAAAAAAGCCCTAGGTTATCCAGGAAGGAGATATCTCACTCTCCACCTCAGCTAGATATTCAGGTACATTTCCAGTCCAATGCATTTCATTGCTCACGCTTTCTCTATGGTTTTAAGTGTTACTGTAATGTGATCCTGCATTGCCAAATTGACCATGTTATGTTTATGACCAAAAAAAGTCAGTAAGCTATGCAAACCAGTGAAACCAAGTTTTTGAGAGACACCTTACTAGAAATTAAAAAAAATTTTTTTTAATGTTTTTTATTTGTTTTTGAGAGAGAGACAGCATGCACAGAGAGGATGGTCAGAGAGAGAGGGAGATACAGAATCCAAAGATAGGCTCCAGGCTCTGAGCTAACTGTCAGCACAGAGCCTGACATGGGGTTTGAACCCACGAATATGAGATCATGACCCAAGCTGAAGTCAGATGCTCAACTGACTGAGCCACCCAGGTGCCCCCAAGATATTTTTATAAAATGAATTCTTATCAGCTCCTTGCCATAAACTCTCGAGGAACTTTGGTATGAAAAAAAACCTAGAAAACTACAAATATTGACATGCCCCCCCCAAAATGCTATGATTTAAAGATACTGTCTTAATGATATTTACAATGAGAATGTTAAAGCATTACCTTTTCAGATCTTTTTAGCAACATATTCTCCTATAACACATAAATAGCTTTTCAGAAATAGCTTTTATGCAAGGCACAAGACACTGTTTTTTCCCTAACGCTCTTTATAAACCACCTTCCATAGCTTTTTTTTTTTTAAATTTCTTATTATTTTACTTTTTTGTCATTTCATTTGGCGGTATGTTAAAAGCCAATCTACCCCCTCAACTTAACCATTCTTTCTTATAGGGTGACAAGCGTTTAATAAAATACCATATTTTTCCTGCAAAAACTTCCTGAACAAAAGAAGGAAAAGGAAAAGGAGCTGTAGTGATAGTCTTGAAATGTTGAATTTATAAATATTATACATAATCTTGGGCTTTAAATAAATGTGCCCCTTCCGTTGTATTCATGTTCTTAGACAGTTTTCTGGGTCATAACACTATGCTGCTAATTGTCTAATTGCCTTTACAATAGCAGGCACTCGTCTGTTATACTTGTTAGCACACAGTTTAATGAGCCTTCTCTGGAGAAAAAGGTGTTTCTTCCCCACATACTATATAGTACTTTTTGTCATGACTCCAATTTTTTCCTGTAACATTTATGCTAAATTAACCTGAGAATCTTACTTTATGCTCACAATATTTTGTTTTAAAATGACACTGCAAATTGGCAGAAAGGATAGTATCATTGTGCAAAAATTTCACAGCCTAAAATACCATGAAGACGTGGTGACTTTTATCTTTGTAAAAAGTGAATACTGTCCCTAATAACGCTCAGTGCAATTTTCAAGTGTTTCTCTGCGAGCTTCTTCCCCACATTGCTTTAAATTTGCTCCCAATGTGGTGAACACTGGTGACAGAATCCGTTTGTCAGTATATCAACTTATTGTTTTATTTTTATGCTCTAGTACAATCCACTGTCATTTTCTTTCCAAATTCCTGGTTTTGAAAGGCAACTTATTTCTAATTTAAAAGTTCTTATTACATTTTTTAAATTATAAATGTAAAAATTGATTCAAGAATGCATAAAACTTACATTAAGGATAGGGGAAATACAAACTAAGAGGAAAAAGCACCTTTAGTTCACGTATGAGTTTTATCTGTAACTGTGTTATCTACATGTGGCTCCTGGTTGAGGTTTGCTATAAGTATAAAATATACATGGGATTTGGAGGATTTAATGCAAAAGTTTTTAAGTATTTTGTCATTAATTTGATGTTGGAATAATATTTCAGATATTTGGGTTAAATGAAATACACTAATAAATTAACTTCATTGTTCCTTTTCCTTTTTCATTTCAGTTTTAGTTTTTCCTATTTTCCTTTTTATAATGTAGCTCCTAGAAACCTCAAAATTACATGTGTGGCTTAAATTACAGTTCTAATGCACAGTACTGGTCTCTGATATATCATTAGTATTCAGTCTTATTCTAACATGCCGCAGGTGTTGAGCAAATGCGCCTGAACTCACCTGCCTTTGATTGAGTGAGGCCCACAGAATAATAATAATGTGCCTACTGGGTTAATTTCTTATGAGCAGACACCCACAGGCCTGCAGTACCATCACTGCTCCACTCAAGGACACACACATGAGAAGTTCAAATATAAGGCCAGAGATTTCAGCGCACACTCTATCCCTGACCATACAAGTGGCTCGATAGTGATCTAAGTTTCATCAAAATTGTCAAATAAACATTTAATTGTGCATATTTTATTATGTGTTGAGAACTTAAAATATTTTAATTGAAATATTTGTCAAGTAATTGGTACTCTGCCTGAATTTAAGTACACCTGAAAACCACGTGGTTCCCCCAAACCATTTTGAAAGTTACTGCTTTAGAAGAATTATCACATGTGGTTAGGTTCATCAGTCAAATATTTGTGTCAATCTCACTTTAGCTTTGTTCCCTCTCTCTTTGATTTAGATACATAGTTCTCAGTCTTGTGTGCATAACAGCACAGGGACTGATTCAGCAGGTCTATGGAGATGTATGTGGGATGTGAAATGTGAATAAGCTTCCACTCTGATACAATGAGATTCTACCTATTGAGAAGCCCATCGAGGGCCAGTGTTGCCAGCCATCGTTGAGGTCAAAGCCTTATTCATCCTAAATATCTCTTGAAATTCTGCCTTTGAAGTCATTAAGCTTGATCCTGAGATAGACTGCTGGGTTTGAGAAACGTTGGCCATCAATTCTTACAAAGAAAGCAACCAACATTCCATTTGTTGCTGTTCAGAGTAAATTGTCTAGATTTTTAATTTGACTTGTGAATTTTCGAACTGAATGCACAAGTCATAAATCCTAGTGCTTGCATGAAGATAGTCACTGTGAGGTAATGCATGAAAAGTACAGGAAAGTATATGTCACTAACAAAGCACTGCCTCTCTCTCTTCCCTTGTCTATGTTGTGTGTGTGTGCATACACGTGTGTTCAGAAGAAGGATACTTTGTCAACAGTACTGTTCTACCAGATATGTATAGAAACTAAGAAGTTGTTTAATCATGCACTTGGGGTATAGTTATTTAAATACAAATATCAAAATAATCTTTATATCCTTCTGGGATTTCCAAATCCTGTTGCCACATGCCATTTAATTTCTGTCAATGACTGAAAGCCAAATTGCCAAAAGAAGCAAATTTCTCTTTGCAAGAAGCAGCTATTAGAAAGCTGTTTTTTTAAATAGTTAATTGAATGTCAACACTGGATATTTCTTAATAGACTAACAGAGGAGTCCCCATAGAGCAGTGAAATATCACATAAAACACATAAAAAATATAAAGCAAAACCAATATTTTGTTATCATTCCACTGGATTATATTATAACCAGATGGAAGGACTGGTTTTACTTGGACTTTTCTTGATTTTAGTAGTTTGCCTGTGTCTACCAATTTTAAATGGAATATATTTTTTAAAAGCTCCTATCTTGCTGAAATAGAATGAGGTTTTAGTTCTAGACTATTTCTCCAGGCTACAACCTATAGTACAGAGTGCTATTATGAATCATATTATATTTTTAAACAACTCTTTTCAGTATATTAAAAGTACAGTAATTCCTATGGTCCATAAGGTCAGTTATGTTTGTTTTTACTTATCTTGGGAGGAGGAATTTAGTTGATAGTATATTTTTACTATTTTTATGAAGTATAAAACCTTATAATTATTAGGAAAATCTCTTTTTGTTAAAGATGCATGAAATCTGCAGATTTTAAATCTAGCCATTGCAAAGTACCATTCAAATTTGTTTCCCTAATTCCAATTATTTTTCTTGAATCAAATTATTCTTTGAAAAAAAAGAAGATGTAATCAATAAAGGGCCTAGTCCTTAGAGAATAGTATCCTTCTAGCCTGACTGCCCTTCTGTATACTGAACTTACTTTGCTTGTGGCCAAGTCTACAAAAGGAATCAAGAAAGAGCTATAGAAATAAATTCAAATAATTTTGAGATGGGAGGGTGGTCAGTAGTGAGGGACCTGCCTAAGGTCATGGAGCTGAACCTGGACTCAGCGTTATTCTAGTCCTGGCACTTGGGCAGTTTGAAAGCATACTGTTTGCTCATTACTAGGTTATGTTTGAAAGAAAATCACAAAAGAAAAAAAATTAGGAACAGAAGGAGGTGAGAAACATCTAGTCCAACTCTCCTGTTTTCCAAGATAACACTAAAGGACACATCAGCACCACCAGCTGTTGCTCTTAGATGCTGAGATTCCTAATTCCTGCTATTCTTTCTCTCTCATGGTAGAGCCCAGGACTACCCATTTTTAAAAATATTTATTTATTTTTGAGAGAAGGCATGTGTGCATGGGTGCACAGTCATGGGGATGTGGGGGAAAGAGGAGGAGTCTGTGCTGATGCAGAGATCCCAATGTGAGGCTTGAACTCACAAACCAACTATGAGATCATGACATGAGCTGAAATAAGACACTTAAGCTGAGCCATCCAGGCACCCCAATACTACCCATTTTAACAAACATATCGGATAACTTTTATGCCAACTAGAATTTGAGAATCAATCCATCTTTACATATCACATTTTTAAGGTGCAAAATATTATTCTTATATACAAAACATATGTAAAATAAAATATATATTGAAATAGGTAATTTGGAAAACTGATCCAAATTAAGAGAGATTAATTATGAGAGCCTTCTTGGAGGAAGTTAGGTGAGCCAGTGAAATGTGTGGTGCTCCTATGTTTGATGAAGTAAGAGTTCATCTTGGATGAATGTTCAGAAGTGGATATATGCATAAGTCACATACATATATAGAGAAAATATTATATCAGTGGGATCTAGGAATCACACTGAGAAGTAAGAGAAAAATAAGACTGCATGGAAAAGGATTCTCACAAGATAAATGTTACTATTCACCAAGTTTTCATGCTTCTAGGCACCTTAGAATTCTATAAGTGTTATGGTAATGAAATGAAAAACACAATAGCAAAACAAATACATGTTTGTTATTTCTGTTTGTCAGAGATTTAATTTAATAATTAATTGTGTTATCTAGGCCATGTTGCGGATCCAAAGAGGAGAAATATTTCCATCCTTTAATGAACTTAAAATCTAGGGGCACCTAGATGGCTCGGTCAGTTAACCATCTTGATTTCAGCTTGGGTTATGATCTTGTGGTTCGTGAATTCTAGCCCCAGTTGGGCTCTGCACTCACACTTAAGAGCCTGTTTGGGATTCTCTGTCTCCCTTTCCCGGTCTGCCTCTCCCCCTTTACTCTCTCAAAAATAAAAAATTAAAAAGAACTTAAAATTTCAACAGAAGTAATGAATCCTAATATAAAAATATTGCTAATGAGTCAGGCAATGCTGAGCTTAGAAAAATGCAACTTGCCATAAATATTTGGAGAGGAAGGATATTACATAATAAACAAAGCATACAAAGCAGTGTGACCTGAGGGATGGGGATGAATGACAGAGAAAGTGGTCTTTAAGCTCAATCTGGTGGGCAGGTAGAATTTATTTACATGCATTTGCCACTGTCACTGCTTAAAATTGAATTTGGTTTTTAAATTTGAGCCATTTTAAATAAACTAGCCTCAAACAGAAAGTGTATCTTTTCCTTAATTAAATTTATTTTTCCAAAACAAATAAGATTTCCTTGTTTCTTTTGGGTTGAGAGTAAGCAAGAAAACAGAATTTAGTTCAAAAACGATAGCCATAAAATTAGCATAATAATGATAAGTATCAAAAACTTGCAAATGATTAGATCTTTCTTCTCCTAAATACTTTTAATGCCTTGTACAAGTTTTCGGCTATATGTTTAGATATATTTAATATGGGTCCCAAAATATATTAGTATGCTGATACAGATACAGAGAAAGGAGACTTTTAGTCTTGAAATTTGATTGTGAGGTTTTTTTCTTTAAGACATCTAAACTTCAAAATGTCAGCAGATCATGTAGATGATGTCTCTCTATTTACACAATAAGCAGAGGTCCAAGAATAAGACCAATCTCCTTACACTGGATTCTGCTCTTTTCCAATGATTCTCTTTCATGCTGATAACAAACAATAAGTATGCAACGCATCTGTCTTACTTCACTCCAAAACACTTTGTTCTCCAGCAAGGCTAAAACTCCGGTATCAAAAGAGTGTCAAGGGTTTTTATTGTTTAGTTGGTTCTTGTTTTGAATCCAGGTGTTCTCATACTTTGAATATCCAGAACTGTTTTCACTTACTGTTGATGACTATATAGACCTCTGTGGGTGTTCCCTTTTGCTCTATTAGGATCACATGTCCTTTAACCCCTGGTTTTTCCTTTCTTCCTTCATTCAACTAACATTTATTAAGTGCAGTTAAGTATGAGACACTGTATACGGCTCCAGGAAAGTAACTGAAGATAAATTAGAGGGCTTACTTGACTTTTAGTCTCGGGAATGATCTCAGCATGATTAGTGCTCCCAGAGAGATCTATCCTGGTGCTTCCAAAGTTTCTGGAAAAGGCACTCACCAGAACTTTGGAGGTGGAAGAAGGCCACCAGGAGGAGCAAGTGAGGTCAAAGCTGTAAGCTGAAAGACCTTAAGGAGGAGCTCCTTGGTGAAGGTGCAGGGCCCCAAAGGTACACAGAATAGGAAAGCTTTGAGAGAGTATCTCAGTAAGTGATACCCTGATTTAGGGGAACAAGAGCCAGGAGTTGTAGGGCCCTCAGTGCCAGACTAAGAATTCTGGATTATTTTGAAGTAAAGGGTAGCCATGGAAGGCCTCTGAGCAGGGAAATGGCAGACTCAGACTGTAGACCATTCTGACTGCTAGGTGACAATTAGAATAGTTAAGAAGGGAGGCTTTATTAGGTGGTTGTGCAGAACTGCGTGCTGGCCATGGCCTAGGGAAATGTAGATGGAGTTGAGCTGAAGTCAAAGACTTGAAAAGTCATTAAATCGTTTTGAGGTAGTGGCAAGTAAGAATGGGAGGTAGCAAGACAAAGGGAGAAATCAAAGAAGACACTGAGGATTCTGGCCTTTGCAATGGAGCTAGAAAATAAGGGAGAATTAAAAAATGTCATAAAAATTACTTGCAGGATATTCCCTCCCAGACATGCTAGTGGTGCCTGCATGACCAACACTTTAATTTACATTTACTTTGTCATTCACCGTACAATTTCTGAGGCCACTTGGAGTTACATGTGTAATTGAAAGTTTGTGTTATATTTCATTTTTTAAAAGTCTCACTTGCCAGAGCTCTTTGGCTCTCTCATTCTGATCATCAAAATAGTTTCCGTATGTGAATGCATTCTTGCCAACTCACCTAACCACATGCTTGAAACATCAGTTGTTAATAGGTTGGCTGGTATTTTATCTTCCTTAAAATTTGCCGTACATTACAGATTTTGCACATTAAAGGTCAAGAAAGATATTACTTTTTCCTTTTTGGGAACTAAAAGCCACTTACAGGTCTAAAACTTGAAAATAAAGACAAGTAATTATTTTACATAACTAATATGTATACCCAGTGAGTAGTTAATGTAAAGATACTCAAAATCAGATCTTGGTTTTAGAACTCTATTTTGAGATAAATACCATAATTTTACCTCTTTATTCATCAATTTCAACTAAGGGCTCTCTTCAGAAGAATAATCTTCAATGATCTGGTATCAGCAATAGCATGTGAAGCACTGATGACCTGTTTGTAGAGATGAAATCGAGAATGTTATCCAACATCAAGATTATTCATTTTGAAAACAAAAAATTACTCTTGGGGTTTAGATGAAGAAATGTTTCACTAACAAAGAGCTGGCTATAACAGAATGTTGGCAACAGTGGACGTGAAAGGTATGAATGATGGCAGGCCAAGAAAGCAACTGAACATTACTTCCTTGATTCCAAAAGTTTAATATTTTCATTTGTAATAAATGAGTAACACTGATCAAAAATTTTTCCTGGAATCATAGCAACAAAATATATTACAGGAAGTGTTACAAGAGACCGTCTCTTCTCTTAATAACTTCAGAGTAAATAGGAGGTTTCAACACGAAGAACTTTCTTTCACAATGAGGTTAGCACTGTGAAATAAATGTTATTTTTTGGACATTCAGAGGCTTTAATTCCAGACTTTAAGCTAGGTTTAATCCTTTTAATCCCTTTGCATTATGTGCGTGTGTGGATGTGTGTATGGAGGTGGGAGCAAGTATCTGCATATAAACATGCACATATGCACACCAAAAGAAATCTCCATCCATCTCCAAATCCTATCTCCAAATCCAAAGGCAGAGTAGTAACAAGATTTTAAAAACAAATGCTTGGTAAATATTTTTCATTAAGGCACACACACACACACACACACACACACACACACACACACATGACAATGGTTCCAGGGGCTGATGAGGACATATGTGAAATACATAAAACAGATCTACATTCATGCCTTAAAGAGCTCATCATCTATAGACAAAGTAATGAAAATGTGACCTAGAAAATGGAAAGTGGCTACAAGAATTATAGGAAATTCAGGAAAGAAGAAGGTTAACTTGGGCTCAAAACTATCAGAAAACCTTCATAAAGGATCACCATGTGATCTGGGCCTTAAATAATATGGACAGTTTGAACATGTGGAAAAGAGAAGGTAGACACTGAATGGAGAAGTAGACCTGTAACTACATGGGTGCACATATGCACATAATAATGCCCCTGAGTCGGAAACTTTACAAATAACATCGAATCCTCAAGACAATGCCATGAGATGGAGAGGTTGTAGCATGTTTTAGAGAGAAGGAAGAAACTTCAGAGGGTTTCCTAAGGTCACATGGCTGGTAAATGCCATCCACAAGCTGCTGGCCTCCAAAGATCAAGCTCTCCATCGCCTCTTCTTTGCACATCCTCAAAAATACAGGAACATTTGGTACAAAGGGAGCATCCAAAATTCACTTTGATTTGAGGGCCAGGTAATACAATGTCCAAAGTGAGATAAGATTTTTTTTCTGTTTACTTGACTCTGATGAAGGCCAGAGTGTAAGAGTGTAATATTTACAGAGGCATATACTGTCCACTTCTATGTACGGGGCACCACACTAAGAATCTCACATGTGCTAATCACATTTAATCTCTTAACACCTCTGTATCGTCTTCATTTTTCAGGTGAAGAAACAGGCTTTGAGAGAAAGCATAAGCCAATACGCAAGGTCAAAGTGCTAGGAAATGGTGGAGATGAGATTCAAAGTCGCTGTTTTGAGACTCCAGACAAAAGCCTGGACTCTTAACCACCAAACTACAGCACATTAAACAACAGTTAGCAATATACATCGTGTGTGTGTACATGTGTGTGGATATGACACACATTTCATACCTAACAATGATATCAAAAAGGCTTGTATTGACATGTTTGAGTTGAGTAGAATTTGTTTAAATGATGACCAGATTCCTTGGGATGTTATAATTTCCTCATTCAGCCATGCACAAAGGCATTTATTAGGCATTTGCTTTATGCCAAATATTCTGCTTGATCCTAGGACTCAAAGCTAAGACACAGCCTCTGTCTGGCCTGTTTTTGAAATTTAAGGCCAGGAAATTAATACAATGAGTCTATACGCATTATTTTACTCCTAAGGTTATTTTGTGTTCATTTTTTTCTTGATTTGCTAAAAAATACACAGAGAAGAGAATTTTATGTCATTAGCTTAAAAAGATTCAGTATAAGCAAAAATCTGTTAGTTCTCTGAGCATTAGTTACTTAATGAGCATTATTAATAGATGAATATATGTCATTTTGCAATGTCAGCTAACAGGCAGATTTACTTGGAAGCTAATGAAGCATGATATTCAGGATTCCTTGAGTTCATTGACACTAATAAGAATGAAGTCTCAAATCAAGGATCTTTGTAAGAAGGCTGAAGAGGGTCTTGAGGCAATAAAATGATTAGAATGAGTATTATAAAACATCAGCCATACAGCACCTACTACTCTAAGTAATCCCCAAGTGACCTTTATACAATTTTTCTCATCAGACACTTGAAACATTTCACTGGTTTAGCCCTCCAAGCAGGTACTAATGAGATGGAATACAGATATTACTTCTATTTCCTGAAATGGACTCTGACCAAGAAGACCTAGGAACAAATTTTGTTTGTTTGAAAGAGTTGCTGGTTGAAAACTAGTGTTTATGATTCTTGCTTTTCAAGGAAAACTATAGTTCAGATATATAAGACTTGGAGAAATCTTTGCCTTTGGGTTGGACTCCACTTAAAGCATTCATAGTAGATTCACTGCACATCCAAGATGCCAATTTCTTAATGGTGTAATGGCATCAATTTGAGTTCATTTAAATTTTATGTTCAAGTTTGCTCACTTTTCTCTTTTAATTTGAATTTTCACCATCTCACAGATGTTAGACTTGATGGTAAAATTGTAATGAATAGATTGGGTACATTTTTGCCCCAAATAATTTGTTCATTCTCTGTTTTAAGCAATATTTATTGACACTCTAGGATGTGACAAATGATCTAGGTGCTGGGGAAGAGCAGTGAACTAGACAAAAAGTCTCTACCTTCAGGGAAAGAGATCCAATAGGACATGACTTTTTAATACTGCTCTTATCAAAGTATAATGTGAAGTTTAGTAAACTTTAACAAAGCAGAATACCACAATTAGCAAAATACACATTATTTTCATGGATTTTCATTTTCACTTGTAGCTTATAAGACCTGTCAGTTATTTCTCCAAGATATTGGATTTTCTAGCTCTAGCTTGGGGTAGACATTGATTGCCAGTAGAATTTACAGAAATCTCCTTTCTGAGGCCAAATTCATGACTCAGAGCTGTCCATACAGAGATGGTCAATACAATTTGACCAGTAATATTTTTCTGATTGTCTGTGGGAACATCTAGATCTTTGACCTCACAAGGAGTTATACAACAAGCCCTTATCCCTGTGGAAAAGTGTTTGTTCCTTTGTGGCTCAGAGGCCCTGTGTTTGCATATTAGGCTTGATGTTCTGGAAGTCATTTTCTCTAGCACTGGGGTTATTTAATTCCAAGGACTGGTTTGAATTTCTTTTAAAACTATAAGTGTATAGGATTACATTTAATTGTTGGTTTATATACAGGAGCATTACTGCACTGAGCTGCAAGAAGCATATTATAAGTATTCCTTTGTCCTGTATAAATATTCATTCAGTTACCAGCTGAATGAGGTCCCATAAATCTCCAAATTCTGATGTCTGTACAATGATTTGGAGGTATTGCTGATATTATCTCTGAAGCTTTTGCTGTCTGGGGGATCATATAAAGTAGTTTGGAAATTGCAGGGTAAATCAAGAAAACCAATGTCTAAAGCTTGGACAGTTCAACCAGATGGCTGGAGTTTAGCAATTGTGAGTACATATTGTTGGCAACACATACATCAGACAAAAAAATTGGTTTCTCCAAGTGTTCACAGTGTCCGTCTTCCAGGGGCAGCTGAGGGAGAGGCTGCGTGTTGTGTCAGCCTGTAGGGCAAGAACACTAGAGTCTCTGTTCTGGTTCAATTTTCACTCTGAAGATGACAGTGGAATAAAGGAATGATTTTCTTGAAGTACACCATGCTTTCTCAGTAGTTTCTAGAAGAAGATTCCATCTCAAGTGTTAGGGAAGGAGTTGGTTGCAGGACCCTACTTCTATCATCTTCTGTCCTTTCATCTTCACTCTGTTCTCAGTCTCCATCCTACACATGGTTTTAAAGACCTTGCTCTTTGTAATATATTTATGCTAAACTTGGAAATTTGACAAGCCATATTCTTATTTCCATCATCTATCCTTAGTTCAGGCCATATGGATTACAGCAAATCTGAAGAAATCTGATTGTAAATACCCTGTGTGTGGTAATACTGGAGAGTCAGAAAAAGCAAAGTTCTGGTGGTATTCCTTAACTTCGTTGATGGTCAAAATTATGAGTATTAGGGATACCAAAGATAATATTATTAAACACTTAAGAATGAGGTGATGCTTCACATAGTAGAACCCTTTTCCTACTTAAAGATACTGTCATGTGTGGTGAAGAGCAACATCAGTCAGCAAACGTGACTGCTGTACAGTATTCCTATTACAAAAGCTTTCTAAACACTTCTGGGATTTCTCTATTGCCTTGTACAGATGGCCTGTGACCTACAGTGACTTTGTTCAGATTCATGGCCTACAGAACCCAAGCACATGTCCAATCACTAAATGGAGTCCCACAGGGCCATGCGTGATCTGGTCCCTGACAACTTCCCAGTTCACCTGATTATCTGAACCCCAATCCCTTCTAGCCATACCCGACTTCCTTCATTTCATCAATCTCCTTTAGGTTTTTGCACCCACAGTTTATTGCTCAGAATAAACTTCTAGCTTGTTTTGTACCTTCAACTTTCACTGAAGATTTGTTCAATATTAGTTCCTCTCTCCCCTATCCAATCACAATTCATTATTCACAAACTTTTTCACACCCAGCAGGATGTGGCCAGTGTATGAGAAACATATGAGACACTTCTTTCCCAAACCCATTTGGAGTCCTCCCCTTCCTCAATGCCAAGGAGAAGGGCACACCAGGCACAGTCTGTCTCTAGGCACCAAATGGTCTCTAGGAAACTTCTTCTTTTTTTTTTTTTCAGTGTTTCTTTATTTTTGAGACAGGGAAAGACAGAGCGTGAGCAGGGGAGGGGCAGAGAGAGAGAGGGAGACACAGAATTCAAAGCAGGCTCCAGGCTCTGAGCTGTCAGCACAGAGCCCGACGTGGGGCTCAAACCCATGAACCATGGGATCATAACCTGAACCGAAGTCAGACACTTAACCGACTGAGCCACCAGGCCCCTTTCCAGGAAACTTCTACAGTAGACATGTCCACTATACAAAAAGTCTGCTTGATTGTCTTTAATTAGGACTTTAAACACACAAGATTATTTGAGAATAATGTCATTAAAATTGAGATAGGTTTCTCTGAATTTAAAAAAATAAATGCAGCAATAAGCAGCTAAATACAGAAAACTACTTTCCTTGCATTGGAAAGAGCTCAGTGAAGTTTTGCTGAATGAATATTTTAAATAAAATATTCAACAAAAATGAGACTTTAGATCTTTAAATTCTTCCCTGCAGCAACTGGAGTTAACTGTCTAGTAAGGTTTAGACCAATTTTCAATCTGCTCTTTGCCCTCTGATTTCCCATTCATTCATTAAGCAAATACTTGTTGACTACTCCCACTTCAGGCCCCTTGAGGGTACCCAGGGCAATGGCTCAATGTCCAAATTAAGGAGATAACCTGGGGTAGCACTGGATGCCAGTTGAAAAAGCCATGGTTTTCATAGCTTCTCTGCTTCAAAAAAAATTGTCTATTCTTGAAAGTAATAATTTATTGGGTACTTACTTTTACCAGCCACTATTCTAGGCCCAAGGTATAGGCAGTATATCTTCATTTGACAAGTGAGGAAATTGAGGCAAATAATTATTGAATAACTTGCCCAGGGTGATGCTTTTGGTAAATGTTGGAATCTTGTTTTGAACTCAAGAGCTCATAGTCTGATCATCAAAGACCTTGAAATGGAAAGTCACCTAACTCCATTGGACTTGTTTGTTTGCTACATCTATACAGTGACTTTTTTGGCCACAGTGGTATCCCATATTCCTCCCAGATCAGCAGTGCATGTTTCTGGTACGGGAGCTGCCCTGGCCAAGCTACAGATCCTCACATAGTCCCTCTTCCTTTTTCTGCATTTCTTCAGAACTACACCTCACATGAGACTCTACTTCCTCTCTCATTTAATGCTTTCTCAAAGGCCCCTGCTCTCCCCAGCCTGGGCTTACTACCTCAATCCTGCCCTGCCAACGTCTGGTCTCTAGACTACTCTGGCTTTGCAGTTACCCTCTGAGGACTGGTGCTCTCCATCGGGGTGGGGGGAGAGGGGGGAGCAAAATTTCTCTCCT
Organism: Suricata suricatta; assembly: GCF_006229205.1. NCBI lineage: Eukaryota > Metazoa > Chordata > Mammalia > Carnivora > Herpestidae > Suricata > Suricata suricatta. Next base: position 117,498,484 of record NC_043706.1, read on the forward strand.
CACAAAATTCCCTGACTTACGCAGTAGAACTGTATTTTGTATCTTGTACATAGTTTCACCAAATGGCCCTCTCCACTTTCCACTTCCTTCCTTCTACAAAACAACATACACACCAGGCCCCATTATGGGTTTCAGAGTACACACCAAGTTTTCACACAAATTGCATTACTTATTTCAGTAAAGGAGTGAGCATCGTTACTACCTCTCCTCTACAAGGAGGTTCAAAAAGGCAATTAATACTATGTCTAAGATCACACAGCTAGAGAGGGATACATTTGGGATTTGAATCCAGATACTCTAACTTCTTTCCACTATAAACATTCACTTTATAAAAGTTAAGTGTTTATGTTTTCACAGAAGTGTCTTTCTGAAAGACAATCAATGCTTAGGGCCCTGAGGAGATAAATAAAAGATGGAATTGTATGGAAAAATTCTGACATATTTTTTGCTATCTTTATCAAGATTTGTGATATATGTTTTTGTGTCTGATATAGGACAATTCTCCGAGCCCGTACCAAAATTATTCCCAAAGTGCCTTGGACCATGATGCCCACTCTGTTGCTGTACCTGGGTGCCTTAGGGAGATACCCCAGTTACATTCCACATGCTATCAGGCCTCGCAGGTACAGATTCTGCTAAAACTCTGCTTGATCAGAAGCTATAGCCATTGTCTTATACAATGAAAAATATGATATTCAGTGTGCATTCCAATATGTGCGATGGAAGTCAAGAATAAAAGTTCATGGAGAAAGCCTGCATGTACTGGAGAGCACAATGTAATACACAGCAATTCGGAACCTGTGCATGAAGTGACCCCCGAATCTCCCCACGGGGATCCCACCACATGTTAGACATATAGCCTTTCCAGTGCCCTCTACTGTCCATGTCTCAAAAGACAGAAAACACAGTTCTGCATTCTGGATGTTTGCTTAACAACAACAACAACAACAATTACTGTTGGGCTAAAACCAGGTTTTCCAAGTTTCTGTTCATAATAAATAGTTGTTAAACACTTAAAAATAGGGATATGTAATAAAATGCTGAGAGACTCTCTGGAGGTTGTGCTGCAGGCACTTCTCTAATAGAAAGCAGACGCCATTGAGCTAACATTTTGTTCTTTGACTGAAGAAGAAAACAAAGCTGTTAAAAGCTTGGTAGGCTCATTTTCCAATAGAAATAGCATTAATATCTTTCAAGTCACTTCTAACCGTAGTTAATTAGTGGTTTATAAGGGATGGCCCTGCCTGAAGGGTCACCTCAGGTTATATAGCCCACAGATTTGCTGTTGACTATTGGCAACAATGGATTTGTTAAGAGTTTCTACTCAGCTCAAGGTGATTATCTTTTTTTTCCTTTTGCTAGTGTGTCTCCTATTTTGACTGGCTGAGGTCGAGTTCGACAATGAGGCCCCAATTCGAAGACAGTGCCAGGTTGTTGCTGGAGATCTGCACTGACAGACTGTTGAAAACTTATTAGTCTGACATTTTAACAGCCTGCAACGGGATGGAAATCTGCTCTTTCACTGGAAAAACTTAGAAAGGAAAACATGAGCTTGAGCTGAAATCAGCTCCAGTTCCAAATCTGCCGTCCTCTGGCACCAGAGAACCAAGGGCTGCCACAGTGTTTAGAGATTAAGGCCTGGCTATGCCACCCACACGGTAGATGGGACTTGAGCCACTGTAAGGGAGGAGACCCTGGAAATGCACCCTCTGAGGGCTGGGGAAATTGTGATGTGTCCCATACTAGGTGCTCATGGCTTTAGCAGTAGCAGAAGTCGGCCTCACATGAGATTTCAGCTGAGTGGTCAGGGACTATTCTTTTGGCTATAGCCATTCTGTGTAATAATTTAAGAAAAAAGAACAAAGAACACCACAGGCTTGGTATACCCTCTTGGAGATAGAAATGAACAAAAGATCGTAGTCAATACTGTTGGTGAGAGATATCTGGGGCCAGCACATTGTAATTATCTGTTACAATGCTAAAAGAATTTATTAAGCATCCTGGCTCTTCAAAAGCCAATTGGGCCTTTCTAACTGGGCCCAGAATTTTTTTAATCACTGTTGGCCCATACTTATCTTGCCTGTCACCTGTGACTACCACTTTGATTAAGCCCTCTGTCCTGATGCACCACAGTTTTTCTCTCCTTCTGGGCAGCTACTTAAAGGGTTTGCAACGGCAGCTGCCGCTGCCCTCTCCTTTGTCAGCCAACTCTTTCTTATCAGGTCTGTCTCTCTCTCTCTTTTTGGAAGCCTTCCTTGATAGCCCCAGGCAGCATGGGGGGCCCACCACTGAGGGTGCCCATAGTCTCCTATGTCCTGACTTCAGACTAAGCAATAAACTTCTGGAGGACATTTGGGGTTCCTAAGACTCATTTGATTTTGTATTCAGACTCAGTACAGTATCTTCACAGAGTAGGGACTCAATAAATAATTTTGAGTGTTTGTTCATTCATTCATTCACTCATTTGATATACAATGGAGTCCCAAGCTTCCATGCCCTTGTTAGACTTTGAGGAGTTCAGTTTCTTAACAGAAGCTATCTTTTTTATGATCTACAGACCTAAAATATTTTCTCTCCTGGCCTATCTTCTGGGGTCTGGTTTCGATTAGTCACATTCTGTTTATTGTTGGGGGAAAATGTGAGATGGAAAGGGACCCAGATATTATGAAATGTCCTCTCAATGTCAGGTTTCCCCTTCATCACTGCATGCAGCTCCACCTCATGTGGCTGCATCTAATGGCAGCACTTACTGGTGTGTATACATAAACGTCCAGAAAACATTCTCTTTCCATGCTACCCCAGATAATCTCAAATTTCAAGTATGTCCCACAGAATTTTAGGAAGGAAATATTCATTCATTCATTTAATTAACATCAGGAGTGCCCATTATGCGCTACTCATCATGCAAGACACTTCGAGGCTTAGGGGTAAACAAATAAAACAGATGCATCAACATACAGGATTTGCCTTGTCTACTAAAAGCCTCACTAGAGAAATTCCTGGATGGGAAACTTGCGGAATCAGAGGATTTGGAGATGGGGTGATAGTGGGAGGGAGGGTGAGAGCAGGGGTGAAGGCGGTCTATGCTGAAACCTAGCCTGCTCCAGGTTGACTTGGTCGCTCCTGGCACAGATGAGATGTGCTTTATTTTTCACTAAAAAGCAACCATGGTTAGCACGTCAGCTCAGGAAACTCAGTTTTGATCTTTTTTTTTTCTAAAATAGATCTAGTTATATACCTTGGGCTCTTTTTGTTTTGTTTGTTTTAATAATCTATCAAGCATGGTCTTGGGAATGTTGGATCTCACTGCATTTCTATAGTAGCTTCCAGCATTCCGTTGCTGGCTCCATGGGTATCCCAATAGCTTTCTAATCTTTGGATCATTGCCTTGGTGGTGTGGTCATGAATTTAACAATTTCAGTGATGCCTCTTGCTTCTCCACATTTCTAATGTGGCCCATCATCAGCTCCCCTCATAAGCCAATTCTGCATTTTTGAGACATCATTTCTCGATGCCCTGCCTATAGCCTGCTCCTCCAATCAGTTTATAAGCACCTACTTTCATGTATTAAATGCCTTCTGCTTAAAAAAAATAGCTATCACTATGGGAAGAAAATAATCAAAGAATAACAGCCTACTAATTATTTGCTGATAGCATTTAACATTACCTACTTACAGAAAACAGTTATTGACTCAGCTGGCAGTGGGCCAAACCCGCCAATGATGATTTCTGTTTTGCGTTTTGTTTACTAATGTTTCCTCTCATCCAAAGATATTAAGACATCTGCCCTAAAAAGATTAATTGTTGGAAGTCTACTGAGAGACTAACATATTCAAGTGATAGGAAATATTCAGAAAAATAAAAAGAGCATCAATTTTATTTGAAGCAGGAAAAATATTAACTGATTTAAGAATGCTAGAGGTGCTGCCAGTTGAACCATGTATGAACTTCTCACTAAGTGTACTGTTTTTTATTTCTTTTCTTTAAGTTTAAAAAAAATTTTTGAGTACAATAGTTAGTATGATTCATATTTAAATATCTTAATTTCAGATACAATTTTTCCTTAAGAGAAAGAGGTTTACTGAATACTTTCGTGTGATTCTTAAAAATTATACCTCATATCAATTTTTCATAACTAATTTTATGGTGAAAGTAATGAAAAAATATAGTTCACTTTAGAGAAATATATTGTATTGCACATTTTGCTGAAATATGTGATCTGATGGAAATTAAATATTTTAATTAAAAATGATAGTGCAGTTGGTAAGTGAATGCAGAAACAGAATTTGAACTTAGATTAATCTAATACAAAGTCTATACTCTAATAGATTGCAACTCAGGCAAACAGTCAGTGGCTAATGAGTGAGAGGAGGTGATGTAAAGTCTATTTGACCAAGGCAGTGAGTAGACCAACAATAGCCAATATTTAAGAATCTGTGTATACTGGTCAAGCATCAGGTAAGCTGCCAGCTTTCATTCTCTCACTTACTGGAGGAGAGTACTCTATAGTGAGTGGCACTCTCTATGTGTCAATTTTCTAGTCTCTTAAAAGAGTGTAACAAAAATATAAGATGGTATTCGTACAGCACTTAGAACAATACTTAACCCATAGAATGGGCTAAATCAATGTTAGCTAGTCCACAAATCTTCTTTAAGGATCTGGAGCAGAACAATGAAAGGGTTTGATTCTTCATGTCTATGAGGATAACAGTCAACACACATGAGTTCACGTGCAGCATATCCTATGTGCTATAAAAGAAGACCATATGCAAGAGAATTTCTGTTGCTAACAGGGGTCCAAACCCTTGGAGGAAGATTTCAATAATTATGTCCTATTTATTATTTGGGGCAGTATTGGCTGGGAGAGAAGGACACAACAAGGAGAGTTGATATTAGCATATAAGGCACAAAAATGGAGATCCTAAGGAGAGGTGGGATCTTGAGAAGTAGGCAGAGAAGAGGTCCGGTCAAAGTCAGAGTCATCTAGCAGCAGAGAGCTGGGAGAAGTCCCAGCACGCATGACCAGTAGAGCCATGAGGAAAGAGAGCTGCAGTGCCTGAGAACCCGCCAGAGCATGAGACCTCCCCCCATGGAAGATCCTGCAATTTTCTGAGACTCAGACCCCGTGGCTTAGCCCAATTAATCTCTTAAACTGGGTCACCGCCCTAGGTTGCACAGCAAGCATGAGCCTGGCAGCCAAGGCCCTGTAAATACTGGCATCAATGAGAAAGTGCACTGGAAAGAATCTGGTTTCTTTCAAGTCCTGAGAACAATCAGATTCCCTTCTGGGCATGCTTTAAAATCTGTTACCATCATCAGGTAACTTTACAAAGCAGAGCAATTAAAGAACTAGTCAAAGGTGCCTCAGCCATCTCTCAGATGGTCAGAGAGATGAAGACAAGGAAGAGGACCCCCTCAGAAGGGCCACCACACCTGCCCTGGCTGCTTGGTCATTAGCTTGTGTAGTCAGTGAACCCAGACAGGCCATGACTATTAAGGAATGCATGCTTCACGAGTTGCAGAAACTTCTGGATTTGTTTATGTCTAGGAAAAAGAACAAGACCCATGGCAGCACCCTTACCCACACCCACACCCATCTGCCTTGTTAGGGGCCGTATGTGTAAGGCTGCCCTTGGGTTTCAGTAGCCATGGGAAGCCATGCAACCTCCACCTACCAGCTGCTTCCATCCTCTGCAATAAAAGAAGGAAAGCTCTTCTAGGTGTGGGCTTTGCCATTGACCAAGGGTAAGGGAGGGTTCCAGAGTTCTTTCTTTGTAGGACCCAGAATATGCATTAATAAACCTTCTTATACTCTGTTTTGCCAAGAAGTTGAAAATGTTTTTGAACCCTCTGATCTTTCATTTAAAAATAATTATTAACTCTTTCAGGTCATAAAAATACCACTTAAAAAAAACAGGTAATGCGGGAATGGACCCTAGCAATTTGAATGGGTTCAACCTTTGCCAAAACACAAACAAAACAGGAACAGACAGTTGGGTCAGATGCCACGGGTTGTTAATCCTCACATTTGCTATCCGATATGACTTTGTGGCATATATTAGCATCCTCATGTTACTTACAAAGAAATGAAGCATGAAGAGATTAAGTAGCATGATAAATATCACATGACATGTAGGTCAGCAGAGTAACCAGGAAAAAAATCTCATGATGCAGACTTTCCATCTAATATTCATTGACCTCTTGCTACCTTCAGGGGTAACCAACCTGGCAGCACCTGGCTTCCTTTTCATGGCCCTGAGCCAAACGTCCATCTCTCTGCATGATGTAGGTCATCCTAGAAAATGGATTGGCTTGAATATACATAATTGAGTTATCCTTTTCCCTCTCAACCTGCCTTTCTTTATACCACAGGATTTCACAATTATGAATTAAGAATGAATATCCTCTGCATATCTGCCCCCAGTCCCGAATTTGACGTTCATTATTCATCATCTGCTTTTGTGCTTTTTTCTGTAAATTAATATATCTACAAATAATATGCACTATTTTTAAATATCTTTAATTTCATATAAAATGGAGACCATTGTCATATGTTTTACATGATATGAAAATTGTGTGTATTTGTATGGACACTATATATTTCACAAGATTTGAGCATTATCATTATATAATTTGATTTTTATATATTTACATATGTTTTTAAAGCATACATAACCCTAATTCATTCATTTTAACTGCTGTGTAGTATTCTAGTGGTAAATAATATATTTATCTGTTTTGTGGCTGAACATTAATGTTTTTGTGTATGTTTCTCTAGTCATCAGTTTAGATGACTTGCTATGTCATAGGATATGTACATTTTGACTCTACTAGATTTTGCAAATTTTTCTTCAAGTGGTACCCCTTTTACAAGTACCCCTTTCTCTGCTCTTGAGAACAATTGTTGTTACCAGACCCCTATGTTTTGCCACACAGATGAATCCAAAATAGACTTTATTTTATCTTTAATTTACTGGTTCTTGATTATTAGTGTGGTTGAATTTATTGTGTGTTTACTGACCATTCATATCCCCTCTTCTGTGCATTGCTAGTTCCTTTATCCATTTTTCTATTGGACTATTTGCAATTTTCTTATTGATTTTGGAGGATTTACTTATATATTCAGGTACTAACCATTGGTCAGTCATATACATTAAGTGTAGTCCATCTGTAAATAGTTGATTGTTGTCTCCAGAGTTTACCTTGCACAAAACTTTTAGTAAGCAAGTTAAAACTAAGATATAGATAAGAAAGTTGCTATTTCCATGAGTCTGTGAGTTCAGGAAGAGCATTATGAATGCCGCCTTTTCTTCATTTCCTTATTTGTTTCCTTCAATTTCAGAGAGTTAAGTGTAGGCCACCTAACAATGTCTGTGTTTGATTGAAGAGTGGGTAGTTTAGAATAATCCCCATCTGAAGAAGCACCAATTTTGAGAGTGAGTAACCTCAGATTATTAGATCTAATAGATTGCATATCTTCCACTGAAACAGAAAACATTAGACACCGAATGCATCTCTGGCCATGACTCCTCAGAAGAATACACAGAATCAGCTCTGGGCAGAGACATGAGGCATGAAGGAACAATCCATCCCAACTTACTTCTCAAATAATTTACTACCAGGAAAATCCCTACTCATGACACAAGTCCCTAGACTCACATAACCAAGGAAAAATGAAAAGTAGAATAATGTTATGGTGGTGTCAGGTTGTGTAGACACAGTGCTTTGGGAAACACTGATTTAAAAATCTGAAAATAATTATTGCTTTCTTTCTCTTTCAGAGGTGTGGCGAAATCTTGTTTGAAAACCCTGATCAGAATGTCAAATGTGTTTGCATGCTAGGTAAGAAGGCTTCTCGTTTTAGATTTATGAAGTGTGTGGATGTCATGTGGACTTGCTCTTATTCTGTTGCCTTACTGATGGTCTCTTGTTGCATGTTGCAGAGGCTTACAGGCTTTTGTATGGGTTTATAGACAGGTATAATATATTTATATGTGGAACACATAAATGATGACAAAGAGGTTTTGATTTTATTAACTTTCAGGAAGTGAGGAATCATGCATCTGAGCCTTTCAGAATTATTTTTGGATCATAAGCATAACAGAATTGGGTGCTTTGTATTTAAGCAAATGTGATGAAAAAGTAAGAATCACTCTGTAATTCCTAAACTAGAAATGATGTTAGGTAAGTTAACCATGAAGAATTTATATCACAGAGCAAAGTTCCTACAGTGCTTGCGAGAAATATACATGTGAACTAATCTACAGTTACCCACAATGCATTTGTAATAAAATTACAACACTGTAATGAAACATCATTTGTTCTTGTAGGATGATATATCATCGATGCCTTTCACAAACTTTTAACATATAATATTCTGGTAAGAAATGAAGTGGATATTATTTTTTTCATTTTATAGGTTAGTAAATTAGTATGGAAAATATAAGTGATGCATTTAACTAAAAAGTGAGAAATAGTCCAAATCATGACATGAACATTTTTAAACTATAAAGTTTTAGGTATATTGTTTGGATCTACTTTAAATCACTAAAATCTGTCCAGTTAACTTTGAGTTAATTATTGAAATAAGACAAAAAAACAGTAGCTTGGATAAATAAAAATAGTTCCTAAATTTGACTTTCACCAAAAATTTACCCTGTACATTTCAACGTCGAATGATACTAATTAGCAAAGGACAAAAGGATTCATTTTAGCTTCTTCCATTTTCTCTGACTAATTCAAATGCTGGCAGCTTAGGTTTTTGGTGAGATGACTCAAAAGCAGTCAGAAAGACAGAGGCATGGGAAGGTCTTGGTAGTGTATAATCCAAGATAATCAGGTAATAGTAACGATAGGTTGCTCATGACTTGAAAAACAAACCAAAAATACAAAAACAAAAAAAATAACAAACAAAACAGACACCATACTCTCCTAGTCTTCTGATCCTCATTTTCTTTTGCTAGTGCTTTAAACCTCTCTGTTGCGGTTCTTATATGTTTTCATTTGAATTAAGATGGTAACCATAGAGTAACACATCCATTGTAAAATGAATATTTTACTGGAAGTACATAACAATGAACATAGCATAGCATCCATACAACCATTTCAAATACCCAGTACTCCTATCTTTTAAGCATGAAAATTCTTCAAAAATACTGATAGATGCAGACAGACAGATAGATAGATAGATAGACAGACAGACAAGCAGAAAAAAATTCCTTTGTCTAGCCATTATGTCCCAACCTTGGATTTGGGAAAACATTTCACCACCACATCAAATCTATGCATCAATTAACTAATTTAATTTTCACAATAATAAGATAAAGTTGGTATTTTATAGTTAATAATAGTTGAGGAAAATGGTTAAATAGGGTACCTTAATACCATTAAAATATTTTATGATTATAGCTTCTACCTAATCTAGTAATTTTAATCATTTTTTAAACTCCTAATGATTTTAAGCACATGAGCACATCATCCATTTTGCCGGAATTTTCCTTTCACCTGGTTTCTCTGTGAGTTACCTGTTTAGTTTACAGCTAGGCAGGGACAGCAATAGACTTTCCTACTGCCTATAGACTAGTCTTCTCTTAAAGTAGGGCCAGTTGTCTTTCCATCTTGTCTGGATTATGGAATGGTTTATATAGCTCATGAAATGTACCCCAGTGAACCTACCAGATTATACAATATTCAAAAATTAGAAAAATACTTATATTAACCAGTCTTGTATTACTTTTACTGTTATAACAATTATAATTAATGAAGCTCTTAACTACATGAGAGATGGAGTCTATCCTAACCATTAAATCATTTATCCTAAGCAAATTAAGGCACGACCTCTCTTTCAAAATATAAATGTCCTTGGCAATAGCAGTATATTATTAAGCTTGTAGATATCATTAGGTCATTAGATTTCTATTTTCTTGTGGTAGAGAACTAAATAATATAAAGTAATTGTGAGAATGGAAGTTTTTGTTAGTTTTGAGGACACAGGAAAAGTAAAGATGGAATAGAAAGAACAACTGTTCATTTTACCTTTAAAATAGATGGTAAATATTTATTTGGTGTCAAAATTACCAAATAAATATTTGGTATTTATTCACATAGTGAAAATTGTGCCTTCAAGGAGCTTATATCTAAGAAGACTTAGACTTTTCCTACTTATCTTTTTAAAAGGATTGCTACAAAATTTAATTGAAACATTTACAAAGTCCTTTGAAATCTTAGATGAAAGAGAATGCCAAAATAAAATTATTATGGATATTGGTACACATGGATCAACCCACCGTTAGCTGGCATCCACCTAAAGCCCAGAGGCTGCCATTTCACAGCAATACTGTACAAGTGAGTAAGAGAAGTGAAATCGAATGGTTTATTCCCTTAAAACCAGAAAAAATCAAGTTATGAACATGTAACTCACTGTCACTGAGATCATATCTTCTATTTCATTAGGAAGGGGCATCTATATTCACACAATAATAACAAAACACCTCTTTACCGTATCTGAAGTAGTTGGTACTTCCTTTGAAAGGAACCTGCTACCATTCCCTTATGGCTTCCTAAAGCATTTTCTGAGAAAATGTTATGTCTCTAACAGTAAAGGATATTCTTTGATATTTTAAGGGACTATTAAGTTTTCCAAGTGTTTTCACGAGTAAATTTCCATTTTTTGCAGATAATGTGATAATGTTTTATGAATAAATCAAAATTTCCAAACAAGGAAACAAAATATATAAAGTCTGCATTTCCAAACTTTTACCTTTCATCTTTTTGCCACCCCAGAATTGAGTTCCTTGAGGGAGGCCAACCTGAGACACCCCACAGCTTTAAAGTGTGAAGTTGGGCTACTTTAATTCCTCAGATCCCCTTCTTTTCCATTCACATGCCAGGTTCGGGGTGCCTGCCCAGTTCCCAGCTGTGCTCTGGTTTCCACACAGTTCAGACGAGTATGGAAGAGGGTCACTAGCCAGGCACACCATTCATAGTTTTCTTCTCTCCTGGTGGTGTGTCCCCAGATCATTATGAAAAATACTTTGAGTATATGCATTAATCTGTGTACCTCATGACTTCCATAAATAAGCTATCCTCAGCAAAGTTGTGCTTCTAGCTTATTACATTAAGTGAGACATTAATGTAAAATTCACCTTGAGTTACTCTGAAACACGAATTCAATGCAATTTTAAGTGGGAGGAAACTATGACTATCATGTATTGGTCTTATGGGGAATCGTTTCTGGGTTCAGGGGAATGGTTCGTGCTGCATATGAAGGTAAAAAAAGATGTACTGCAAGTCTGGCTGCACTGAGTATTACGTATTTATTCCTTAGAATTCCCTCAGAGAGGGCAAATATGGGCAATTGAGTAAAGCACCAAAGTGTAATAAATGTTGCTTTCTTCTTTCCTTTATCCTTAGGGCACATGCTTAAAACTCCTACTTTCCCATGTCCCTCCTTTTTTAAAAATTTAGCCATAAGATTTCTTTCAAGCCCAAATTAACCTCAGAGCTCATATAACTATATCAAAAGGTATATAGCAAGACTTGCCCCTTAATTAGGTATAATGAACTGATACCAAAGGACAAAAGAAGTGAAGGAGAAATTAACTCTCATTGCATAAGCAATGTAGGAAGTATGATGAGTTAGCAAAAGGATTTGACTTTTTAAATATAAAGAATCAAACTGATTCACAAAGAGCCAAGAGTATTTTAAAAAATTATATGAAGTGAGCGATGTTGATTAACTTCTTAGTCCACTTGCCAGCCTCACTCTGTGAAATGATAAATCTTGGGAAAAGAAACTTTCAAAAAAGCATTCCCCATCAGACTCGATGCCTCTTAACAACCACTTCTTTCTCCTTATTCCTAGAGTGAGATTCTCTTAAATAGTAAGCTTGAATTTGTTGGGGTTTTCTTTTGGAGATAGGGGGCGTGGTTCTAATTTTTTACATTATTTGAGTGTAGCTGACACACAGGGTCACATTAGCTTTGGGTGTACAACGCAATGATTTGACTTCTCTATACATTATGCTATATCACCACAAGTGTAGCTACTGTGTGTCACCATACAGCATTATTTCGATGTAATTGGCTGTATTTCCCAGGCTTTGCTTCTTACCCCTATAACTTACCCATTCCAGAACTTGAAGCCTTCATCTCCCACTCCCCTTCACCCATTTTGTCAATCCCTCCACCTCCTGCCTCTGGTAAATATCAGTTTGTTCTCTGTAGTTGTAGGTCTGATTCTGCTTTTTGTGTGTTTGCTTATTCATTTGCTTTGTTTTTTAGATTCCACATATGCATGAAATCATATGGTATTCTTGGTCTAAGTTATCCCACTTAGCATAGATCTATCCATGTTGTTGCAGAAGGCACAATTTCATTCTTTTTTGTGGCTGCATAATGTTCCAGTGTGTATATATGCCATGCATTCCTTATCCATTCATCTGAGGATGGACACTTCAGTTGCTTCTGTATCTTGACTATTGTAAATAATGCTTCAATAAACATAGGGGTACAGATATCTTTTTAAATTAGTATTTTTGTTTTCTTTGGGTAAATACCCAGTCGTGGGATTCCTGGATAATATGATATTTCTATTTTTAATTTTTTAAAGAACCTCTCCTCTGTTTTCCACAGTGGCTGCCCTAGTTCACATTCTTACCAATAGTACATGAGGGCTCCTTTTTCTCCACATCCTCACCCACCTTTGTTATTTTTTGTCTTTTTTTATTTTACCTGTTCTGATAAGTGTAAGGTGATATTTAGTTGTGGCTTTGATTTCTATTTTCTTAAATCTGTAACTTATGGTGTTTGTTGGCTCAGTCTCTCCAACCTCTTTATGAAGGTTTATAATTTTTCAAGATTTGAAATTTTCAGTGATCCTTCTTTTGTTCTGTGCATGATTTTTTTAAGCCGATTGGTGTCTTATCACTTGAATGTAAAATATGCACTTTTTTATCTGCCATGGCTTTTTGTTGAAGTTTATTAGAAACCAGTTAAAGAGATTCCCAATCTTAAAGCAAGTAAGTACCATGAAATCAATGTTTCATTAGCATTCAACAGAAACAGAGAGACTTGCTTTCTAATCCTACTGCCAAAAAATTGAATGTGTACTCATAAAAAAAGCTTTGTCTTTTAGGCTTCAATTTGTAATTTTTCTGCAAAGTAGAAATTAAAACATCTGTTCTTCCTAGCCCAGGGGTTGTTCTGGTGACAGAATAAAATGTTCTGTGAGACTTTGCCTGCTGTAATGTCCTAAATATCGTTTATGCATCAATAAATTGGTAAATAAATAATAAACAATTAAAAATAAACAAATCAATGATAACAAAAAACAAATAATGAATTATTTATTGGTGACATTAATAGTGTTTAGAAAAGTAACTGAAATGCTGACACATTACAGAAAGGTGAGAACAATTTTTTAAATCATCAAACGCATTCTTCAAAATTGTTTAGTAACTCTGGGGTGCCTGAGTGGTTCAGTTGGTTAAGCGTCTGACTCTTGGTTTCAGCTCAGAATATGATCCCATGGTTCCATGAGTTTGAGCCCCACATTGGGCTCTGTGTTGACAGTGCAGAGCCTCCTTTGGGATTCTCTCACTCCCTCTCTCTCTGCTCCTCCCCTGCTCTTTCTCTTCCCTCAAAATTATCAAATGAACTTAAAAATTAAAAAATAAAAAAAATTGTATAGTAACTCAAAGGTATTCATTCAATTCTCATTCAACAGACATGCATTGAATACCTACTATATACAAGGTATTGTCCTGGGCACTAGGAATACACAGCCAATGGGACATGTGTCTTGTCCTTAGAGGGTTTAACAGTCCAGGAAGAGATTCAATCCCTGAACTCCCAAATATGCAGCACCAGCTTGAGAGGACTCATTATACAATAATAATAGATAGTAGTAATAATAATAATAACAATTATACAGAAGTATAGTGGGACTTCAAAAAAATAGGGAAGGTGTATACAGCTGGGATATGAAGACATGTAGATTTAGATACGGGGCTGAGAAAATGGCAGTATTCTAGGCAGATACGTGGCCATATTCAAAAGTCGAGATCAAAGAAAGCTGGGGAGTAGGAGGGAGCAGGAAGTCTTTCAGGCCACATAGATGATGGAAGAATATATTGAAAAGGAATTGGAGGCCTTATTATGGGCAGTTTGACTCTAAAAAGAGAGAAATATTAGATAAGAGAGTCTTGGTCTCTTTTATTTAGAGAGTATTTTTTCAACTATAGAATTTTAGAGAAGACTCTATAAACTAGTTTTTCTTGGACAGTTGTGACCAGAACAGCTATTTACCAGATACTTATGAAACTACATAATGTTAACTCAATATGTATTTGAACCTGATGACCTGAATTTTAGATTTGAATATTTTAGTATTAATTTAATCTGTTCCCTTAGATAGTAAATATTGTAGTATTTTATTTAAGAAGCAAAACAACATTGTAATCTTTTATTCTGGAGAAAATTGATAAAAATTTTTTTTTCACTTTTTGGAATTTGTCCTCTAATAAAATGGGTAATTTTTTAATATATTTTGCTTTTCACTGGCACCAGCTCATAATTTTTGTATGTAGACAACTTTGAAGTTCATAAATTTTTTCTTAAAATTAATACACAATCAAAGTAGGTCACTGTGGTATAGCAGAAAGAACAGGGTATTTAAGGATTTGGTACCAGCTAAAAACTCTGTGACTATATACCAGTCACTTAAAAGTTGTAAATGTCAGTTTATCCTTCTCTAAAATAGAATAATAAGTGATAAGAACAATATTATTATGTATGTTATCAGATTTGTTGAGGATCAGATAACACGATAAATATTAAGGCATTCTGTAAACTTTTAGAATTACTAGAAATATAGCATTATTTTTATTAAATACTGATAAATAACTTGAAGTACTTACATTTCATTTGCTATTAGTAGTTTTTTTTACATGCAAACTGATAGCTTTGATATATTGAGAATATTAAACTATCTCAGTTTGGTTCAAGTGAATAGATATTTTCAAGTGCATATTTGCAATCTAGAAAGAAGTATCCTCATAGGTTATTAAAAAAAGACTATCACAAGAGCTATTTTTATGTGTACTTGACCTTAGAAGTGAAGGACTTTTTTAAAAAACAAAGATTTCAAACAAATAAATTTGCTTAACTGATTTATCAAGATTAAAATGCCTCAGAAATTTGAATTAATTTTAAATTACACTTACGAAGTACTTCATATCATGTAAACAAATGGACAAATCAATTCACTCTTCTTATATGCCTGTTCATGTATGACATTTCCTAACTTTTAAAAGAGGGCAAATTGAAATCTAGATATTTCCAAGATAAGGCAGGGGGGGCATTATCCCCACCACTTACTCAGGGTCTGCCTTGTTTTACTTTACATTACTTTCACCAATGACATATTTTATATTTTTGTTTGTTTGTTAATTGCTATCTATGTCCCAGCATTGCCCCACCACATAGAATGTAAATATCATGAAAGCAAGGACTTAGTTTTATTCACTGCTGAGTGTCCAGCATCTGGAACAGTGTCTGGCCACTTAGCCTGTAATTATAACCCAATATTTGCTGAATGGATACATGCTGATGCATTTGTGAGAACAGCAAAATCACCTGCAAGGCATGACCCAGGTGTATCAAAACCTGGTTGGTGTAGCATTTAAAACCATTTGCTACCTCAGCTAAGGCATAGGTCAGCTCCTGCATGAACTGACTGGCAGTTTCCCAAGCATATTACTCCAGGTTACAGGATGATAACTGTGTAATTCTCTACAAGTAGACAGTTAGGACCTAGCCTAGCAATCAGGTGATTAACAAATATTTCTTGAGCAATACCTTATGGTCAACCCTCTGCTGGGGGTACTTCGAATGTTGATCTAATGAGCAAGGTAGAATCCCTATCATGACAGTTTATTCCTCTGCAGATGGAACATTGTGTTGAGAAAACAGGAGGAAGGCTGTCATTTTGTCTTCTCTATGTTTACAAGAACATACAGAAATTATTTTATCCTGAGGTTTATGATTTAAAATTTTTTCTACATTGTCTTACTGACTTTTAAGATTTTTATTTGGAAGTTGCTATTGTCTTGCATAAGAAAAATAAGTCTCCTAGTTTCACAGTTGCTTTCTGTGGAATGCAACAGCATTTCCAAGGCAACAAAACACCACGCTTCTGAATGCAGCTGGGAGCCAGGGCTCAGATTAAGAGCTAGCTGCGAATAACAACACAGGCAGAGGTCACTCTATCAGAACTGAAGCTCTCAAATCCCCAAGTGATAGAAGTGTCAGTCTTGTGTTAGTTTCATTTTCTCTCTGAAGGAAGAGACCCTTCATACAAAGCTATACTTCAAAAGTTTGTTTAATCAACAAATATTCATAGATAAATGTGGCATACAAGGGTAGGAATGTGAAGACATAAAAGTTCTGGTTTCTGCCCTCAAGAAGCTTCTAATCTAGTAAGAACAATGTAGACAAAAACAACATCACCTGATAGATCATAAGAAGGATGGGCCAAGGTCTTGTGACAGGGGAGGGATGGAGTGGTGTCAGAAAGACCTACACAAGAGGTGCTAAAGAATTGAATGTCAGAGAGAAACAGCAGACCGCCCTGTGAGGCTGGGAAGGGGTGGCCTACTGGAACAGACACTGATATTTCTAGGCAGAAAGAGCAGCAGGTGCAGGAAGCTTAATGTGACCAAAAAGAAAAACTGTTAAGTCCCTATGCCTGAAGAATAGAGTAAGAGTAAAGAAATGGTCAGATAATCAACATGGAAAGGAAGGTGAGGCAGATTGAAAGGACCAATAACAGGACAAAGAACCATTTAAGGATGTTCAAGTAGAGGAGCTACAACATGAGATACGTGTTTCAGATAGATCTGGTTAACTAGAGAATGCCTTGGAGGAAGACAAGACTGGAGAAAGAAAGGTCAGTTTGGGAAATTGCAATAATAATCAGGTGAGAAATGATGAGTCCTGCCCAAACTGAGACAACATCAAGGAGGACAGGAACCACAAAATTCAGGAGACTTTGGAAGGGGACAATAGAACTTTATAATGGATTGACTATAGGAATGCTACTTAGAGGTGTTATTTCGCTCTCCTCCAGACAACCTTCCCCAGTGAGGAGTACAAGAAAATCAGATTTGCAACCACAGGAAATGAGGAGTTAAATTTTGGGCACAACAAATTTAAGAGGCTGAAGGAATTCTCAGATGTAGTAGAGAGTCTAGAGCTTAGAACAGCAATCTGGGAGAAGACATTGATGACAACATATCAGTGATGATATGAGGAGGAGGAAGATGGATATGCACCTCGGAATGCTTGGAATCAACACCCTGAAACATTGAACTCGAGCAAGAAGAAACTGAAGAAGCATAAATAGGATGGGGATTAAGAAGTGGGCGGAGAGACAGAAGGAAAACAAGAGAGAATGGTGTTGTCTTAGCCATGAAGACAGATTCAAAAGGAAGATCACAATAAAAAATGTGAAGTACTGTAGAGGTCAAATGTGGTAGAGCTTTATTGGACATAGCAACCTGAAGGTAGTATCAGTAGGAGCATAACTAGTAGAGGGCGCCTGCGTGGCCCAGCCGGTTAAGAGGCCTACTTCAGCTCAGGCCCATGATCTTGCAGTTCATGAGTTCAAGTCCCACGTCAGGCTCTGTGCTGACAGCTCAGAGCCTGGAGCCTACTTCTGATTCTGTGTCTACCTCTCTCTCTGCCCCTTCCTAGCTGGCACTCTGTGTCTTTCAAAAATAAATAAATGTTAGAAAAAAAGAATTCTCATTAAGAGTGTAACTAGTAGAAGGTCAAAGGTAGGGAGGATGATGAAGAGACAAGGAGCAGAGAACCAAGGAGGGGCTCTAGTCTATCAGGAAATTTGTCTTCGAAAATAAGGCAAAAAATAATGACAGCACCTGGAAGGAGTTCTTACAGTGGGAAAGATTTGAAAATATTTCAATTCAGAGAAGAAAGAGCAAGTAGAGGAAGTGGCTGAATATTTCTGAAGAGAAAGGAAGTTAACTGTGAGCTGTAAATCCCCTCCCACTGTAATGGAGAGAAGGCAGTGACCGTGGACAAGGAGGAGTAAGGATGTAGACATGCCCATCAGGGTAGAGATGGGCAGAAATTGAGATTTCCATCTAATTGCTTCCCTTCTTCTTAAGAAGAAAGCATGATATCCTTGAGAAAATAAGGAAAATAGAGAAGGCAGCATGAAGAGGTAGGTAAAGGTTTGAAGTTAATGTAGGAAAAAAGAAAGAGCTAACCAGAGATAGGTCAAAGGGAATTGCAAAACAGTTCTCATGTTAAACTCTATGAACTAAAATACCAACGCCAATCTATAAAACTTTTAAAAATGTGTAAAACACAGTGTGTTCAAAACACACATTTCAGGGGCGCCTGGGTGCCTCAGTCGACTTCAGCTCAGGTCATGATCTCACATTCATGGGTTTAAGTCCCGCATCGGGCTCTGTGCTGACAGCTCAAAGCCTGGAGCCTGCTTCGGATTCTGTGTCTCCCTCTCTCTCTGCCCCTTCCCGCTCATGCTCTGTCTCTCTCTGTCTCAAAAATAAATAAAAAAACATTAAAAAAATTTAAAAACACACATTTCAGAAAAGTAACTGCCTTTTACTGTACAAGAACACTCTGCCTTCACTTTTCTCCTTCGGGGTCTCCTGTTCCAATGGCCAGTCAAGGTAACCTGCACTGGGCTGCTTTCCTTGACCCTAATTCACAAGATTCTCTCTCTCATACTGTAAATGTTGAATTATTTCTCTAGTTTTTTTCACCCAGCATGCATATTGCAAGGAAGTGGGTCTCCATTTTATTTATCTTCATATTCCTACCAACCAGCATTGGCCCCAAACTCCAAAAGGGCACAAAAAGTAATTCCTAATGAAGGTATAAGAAAAATTTAATGTTTTGTATTTGCCCCCAAAACTTCTCCTCTGACCCTAACGTGCCTCAAGGGGGCTCTTTCCTGACCCATCTTGGCTACTAGGAGACGACTCCACATCCACCTCCCAATTGTCAGGGAAACCAGAGGTGCTAAGCCATTTGAGGTCTGAGAGTACCATTGTCTCCTGAGCCAGGCCACCCCTGACCTCTTCAGCCACTCCTGGCGCCACTGTAGTGGTTCATTTCCCTCAGTGACAAATTTTATTCAAAGGCTTTTTGCTCTCAGAATGAGTTCACCTAGGGATCCTTATGTACATCAAAATGGTATTTTTACAATGTTCCAGAAAAGGTGCCATTTCTCTTCAACTCCCAAACAATGTTGGACTTTTTATTGAATGAATACAGATTATAATTGTATTTCATTGTGAATTTATACATTTTCAAACAAATTATTCATGTAGGCTTGCTATTCAGGGTGGCTTAAGAGATCTCAATCTGTAGGTACCTGGGTGGCTCAGTCAGTTTAGGTGTCTGACTTTAGTTCAGGTCATGATCTCCCAGTTCGTGTAAGTTCAAGACCCACATAGGCTCTGTGCTGCTGACAGCTCGGAGCCTGGAACTTGCATCAGATTCTGTGTCTCCCTCTCTCTCTGCCCCTCCCTTGCTCATGCTCTGTCTCTGTCTCGAAAATGAATAACCTGCCTTGTTTATAACATTATGTTTATAATGTTTTCTAATGTGCATAGATTATAAACATGCACAAAATATAAAAATTTTAGAAGTTATGTAGATTATAAAAATACACAGAAAAGTAACTTTAAAATATTGAAAAAATAAATATTTGTCCCCATTATCAACAACCTTCTTTGAACTACAACATTTCATTGTCATCTAATTACCAAAAAAATATTTTATTTACTTGCCAAGAGATCTATCCAAAGAGACAGCTAACTGGTAGTCTAGAAAGCTTAGTTTTCCCATGCCCAAAACTTTCATATCTGACTCAGTGATGGAAGTCTTTAACTTTTGTGACACTAACTGATCCTAAAAGCAAATCTAAAAGTATGTTTTATATAACAATAAACAAATGCAAAGAATGTGCCCTTTCCTACTTTAAGATAGTCAATCACAAATGAATTTTATACATTTGGCTTATGGTGAATATTTTTAAATTTTTATGACTTGCAACATAATGAGATAGTAATATTATATGTTTTTCTTTACCTAAATTCTAGATTCTGCAGTCTCTCATTCTATGTGGCACAGTAGAAAATTGGAGGTTTCTTTCTGAAAGAGGCCCTCTCATTCCTAAACATAAGAAAATAAAGCCAGAAATACTACTAAGATGTAGAATTCTGTAAGACTGGTGAACAACAGTATTTTTATTGTTCAGTGATAACCATATACTACAAATCTCAGAATTTTTGCAATACATACAGTAAACTCTATGAAAAGAGTTACCGTGCCGATCTACTTTCTAAAATGTATATTACAATGTCAAGAAAATGCATTTGAATATTTCTAACTTCTTTAAACAGTTAAATATTTGGAAAAAATAATTGAACATCGTGGAAGTATGTATTGAATTCAAAAATACATTTTCCACATTTCTTAGGAAAAGGTCAGCAACTTATTCCTGAATTACTGCATTCTTTATAAATAGGTTTGTTAATAATAATTAACTCCACTAGGCAGTCTGTATGAAAGATAGCTTATTCTATCTGCTTTCACTTTTTGTATCATTGAAAGTCTTCTTTCATGGATCATGTTTATAAGGTGGTTGACTAACAAAATGCTAAGATGACTTTGGGTAACAGTAAGTGAATGACTACAATCATGATTTAGTTAATTTAGCAGATATTTGGAATTTTGTCTTAAGCATATCTCTCTCAATATTTGAAGGGACTTAGTTCTTTAAGATTTTGCTTTCATAGGACTTTAAAGTTGGGAAAGCTTTGAAGGTCAAGTAGGAGAAGAATACTTCCTCTAGCCTACTCCACCTTTGGACCCCAGAAGTTCAGGGCCAGGTTTCAGATATGTGAGCACACAAAATCATGTAAATATTTAGGCCATTCCAATTAGTAAAGGATTTTTCCGCTATCTACAATTTTTCAGCAGTTGTACTGCTGAAAATGGAAACATATTCTATTAAAAACAAAAATCAAGACAACAGTGTGACTATGCATGTCTACTTTCCTATAGGGAAATCTTCTTGGAAAATTGGACTCAAATGTTAGCATACTTAGAAGAGCAAGTTTTCAATTAGTTTATTTAAATTAGTAAATAGGAACTCATATGTGTATGTGTATCCAAGTTTATATTTATTAATAGCCTGATATCCCTTAACAACTGAAATTGTAGCATTCATATTTATTGGCACATCTAATTCTCTTGTTATTAGTCTGTTTAGCTATTGGTTTATTTAGATAGTAAATTTTTTTCTTACTTTTTTATTGAAATACAACTTAAATTCTGAGGAGCATCCGATTTTTAAATGTACAGCTCAATGAATTCTTACAAAGTTAATACATCCATGTAAAACCAAACAGATCAATATAGTTCTCCTCATACCATCTCCCACACATTACTTCCCAAAGATTCCATATTGATTCAAATTTACATAAATAGAATCACAGAGCATTTTCTGCTTTCTGCCTTCTTTCTTTAAAACAACATCATCTATGAGATTCATCCATGCCATTGCACATAGATACAGTTCATTCTTATTTCTTTTCCTCTAGAGCAGAGGTCATCAAATTATAGCCCAGGGGTTAAATCTGGCCTGTTAATTGTTTTTGTAAATAAAGTTTTATTAGAACATAGCTATGCCCATTCATTCCTGTATTGTCTATAACTGTTTTCATATTACATTGGCAGAGTTCATTAACTGTGAAAAAGACCATATGACCCCCCAAATCTATCATATTACAGAAAAAGACTGCTGACCATTGCAGTAAAGTATTCCTGTGTGTGTGTGTGTGTGTGTGTGTGTCTGTGTGTGTGTGTGTGTGTGTGTAGCAATTTATTTATTTATCAATTCTAGTGATAATGAACTGTTACAGATAATCTCTAGTTTGGGACTGTTAAAAATGACACTGCTGTGAGCACTCTTTTATGTCCTTTTGTGCACAGATAAACACATCTTCACCTAAGTAACTTCTGGGTAATAGGGTATGTATATGTTCAGCTTTAACTGATTCCGCCAAATTGTTTTCCAAAGTGGCTGTACCAATTCACCCTTGCACCAACTGTGTGTGATAGGCCAATAAATAATTTAACACTTGATAATTATCTTTGAGTAAAAGTTAGAATGCATAATTCATATTCCACTCCACGCAGACATTTCATGCAATAGCCTCTAATGAGATCATGTATCGTTTATGTAAACAAGTCATTAGGTTGATAATGATAGTAGTAAAACACATATACTATATTTGTTGATTAACAATGAGTATGAAAGAGCTGGAGTTTGTTGCATAAATGAAACTAGCTGTTATTTTTTTATTGAACACTTGGAAATAAGTGTCCCACAAATGATCCTAATAAGTGCTTCTCACTCACAGTGGAACTATAAATAAAACCATGGTTCATAAATAAAAACTTTTTTGTGTTGAGGTAATTAACTTCCATTTTTTTCTTTTATACATAATACAAAATTAACCAATATTACTTATTTATTCATTCATTCATTTTTAGAGAGAGAGAGTGCCCACACTAAGTGGGGCAGAGGGAGAGAGAGAATCCCAGCCCAGCATGGAGCCTGGTGTGGCGCTCAATCTCATGACCTTTAGATCGTGACCTGAGCCAAAATCAAAGTCAGATACTTAACCAACTGAGCCACCTGTGCACCCCAAAATTAACCAATTTTTTTAGAATCTCAAGTTATAGATATGAACTTATAATAGTAAAATTATAGTTAAGGAATTTAATTCTGACATATCAATAGTCACTAGCATAGTGATTCTATAAATCACAGAGCAGACTGATTGTAAATTTAACCCTCACACGTTTTTGTGGATTTTATTGACAAGTGCTTTAGGAGTGAGTCAGGAACGTATTTTCATTTTCCCTTTTTACCAGTTTCTCTTAGTTTGGGTAGTTCCAAGTAGAGCTAGAAAGGACATCGTTAGCCAGTATCAGCATTGAGCGTGATGAGAGGATTATAACTTCCCAAAACTCAAAGATATTTTTGACTTCGTGAATGATGGGAATCATGCATAAGCCTTATTTCCTTTTTTTTTTTTTTTTTGGCATCTCTTTATTTTCCAAGTGTTCAGCAATGGATAATTTTTAGTTTTATAATGAGAGAGATTTTAGGTTGTTTTTCTGATTTCTAAGGGTACAAAGCTTGTTTCTTATAGCTTGTTTGCTATACTAAAACCTACATCGGATAAGTGTCAAAACTTTGAGAACTTGTTCCAGCAGTGAAGTGGACTTACTGGAGGAGGTGTTTGTAATCTGAACTGCGCCTTGAAGTAGCCAGTATTTTGGTTGCTACATCTTGGGGATGAACTGTGGCTTTTATTACATTATCTGTCACAAAGTTACTTTCCCCCAAAACAAATGGACTTTCTGAGATCAGCCATTCCCTTTGTAGACTGCATGTAATCCCGGCAACCCTGTGCCTTGTGTCACAGCTAAAAACCCATGAAATAGCACAGAAGTTGCAAAACAATATGAAAGTCAAGTAACTGAGGTTTGTGGTTCCCCAGCAAATGGAAGTCTTCCAGAAAAAATAGGCTCAGAGTCTGTTGCACTGGGGATGGGTGAGGGCTCATTATACAAATGTTATGAAATAATATGAAACAAAACCCTGTGGAACTTCTTTAGGTTCTCAAAATTGTAACATCACACACAGGCAGCTTCTGCCTCTACCTCAGAGACAGCCCCCCCCACACAAGGTGTTATTAAGAGATATTTCAATTATGCCAGGAGAATTTGTAACTTTCATTAGGCAGGCAAGCAAACAGGAGACAATTGCACCTTTTCATGTTCAAGGTCTCCATATTATTCCTTTCTTCTCAGCGGGAACCCAAAAAGCACAAGGGTTTTGTCTAAGTGAATAAAGGTATGCATGCAATTATTTACACAAACAGTTATTTTACTTTCAGTATTCAGAGAAAAAACAAGGAGAAATTGTTAATGGCTCTACATATCCTAAAGTCTGTCTCAAATATAGGAAGATACTGCTGACATAAAACTGTATAGAGAACTACATATATACTATGTTTTTCCAAACATGGTTGCATATAACTGTGTATGTATATAATTTTTAGTGGTAGAGAAAAAATTAACTTTACTTCATTGATCATATTTTTCTGTATTTTACAGCTTTCCTACCGTGAGCATGTATTTGTTACTTTTAGAGTAGAAAAAAAAATAAAAAAGGAAAGACCTTCAGCACTGAAATTGCTCTATATGATACTATATGTAGTTATACATTTATCCAAACTCACAGAATATGAGTAAACCCTGTTATAAACTTGGAACTTTGGTGCTAATCTGTCCATGTAGGTTCATCAGTTGTCACAAATGTGCCACTCTGGAGGGGGATGTTGATAATAGGAAGGTCTGTGCACATGTAGGGGCAGAGATACATGGGAAATCTCTATACTTTCTGCTCAGTTTTGCTGTGAACCTAAAAATGTTCTATTTATAAAGTTTGTTTAGGAAGGAAGGGAAGAAGAGAGGGAGGGAAGGGGGCTGGGAGGGAGAGAGGGAGGAAAGAAGGGCAGACCTGCTCACAACCTTAAAAAGAAAAGAACCGGGGCACCTGTGGGACTCAGTCTTTTGTGTCCAACTTTGGTTGAGGTCATGGCCTCACAGTTCGTGGGTTCAAGCCCTGTGTCGGGCTCTGTGCTGACAGCTAGCTCAGAGACTGGAGCCTGCTACAGATTCTGTATCTCCCTCTCTCTCTGACCCTCCCCTGCTTGCACTGTCTCTCTCTGCTTCTCAAAAATAAAAATAAATAAACAAATAAATAACATTTAAAAAAAAAAAAAAAGGAAAGAACCTTGGAGCACCTGGGTGGCTCGGTCAGTTAAACGTCTGACTCTTGGTTTCAGCTCAGGTCACAATCTCACAGTTTGTGAGTGTGAGACTCACGCTGGGCTCTGCGCTGACAGTACAGAGTCTGTTTGGGATTCTCTCTCTCTCCCTCTCTCTGCCCCTCCACTGCACTCTCTCTCTCTCTCAAAATAAATAATTTTTTAAGAAAAGAGAAGAACCTTAAAGCCAGATAAAAAAGAAACGGGGAAAGCAGTGTGTGGTTGAAGTCTGGGCACTCTGGAGAGGCTCGGAGAGGTTGCTCGGGGACAGGACCCTGCTGGAGAACTTTCCTGAGAATTAAGAGACAGGCGAGCCTTTGTTCGGGCTCCATCATCCAGTTTATTGTTTTCTCACAGGAAAATTTAAATGTGTTGTGACCCCTTCAGCAATCCATCTGTTTTTCAAATAGCAAGTTTTTTTCTGAATCTATTTTTAAAATAAACCTTCCACTGGAAGGAAATTCAGTGGCTTCCCTAAAATATATAGCTTTGAAATTGTATCCATAACCATTGTCATTACAAAGAGCAGTGCTGAATACTAAGATTTCTAATGTACAGTTAGAAATTAATGACAAAAGAAGGAAAACATTGTTTTGTCTGATATTTTGCTTATAATATGAAGCCTGGTTAGTCCAGAGCTCATATCATATAATATCGTATGGCTGCATGATTTGGTAATGCTGAGTCATTCAACAAAAATAGGTTATTGAGTACTTGCTGACTGTATGCACTCTTTTACTAGATAGCAGAAAAACAGCAGTGAATAAAATAGAAAATTCCTCAGGGAGTTTAGATTTTAGTGGGACATGGGAGCAGAGGGGATGGACAGTAAACAATACAATAGGTAAATTATAGACTACATTATTTTATCTATTTAATGCTTATTTATTTTTGAGAGACAGAGAAAGTACCAGCCAGGGAGGGGCGGAGAGAGCAAGAGACACAGAATCGGAAGTAAGCTCCAGGCTCTGCGCTGTCAGCACAGAGCCCAACACAAGGCTCGAACCCACAAATCTCAAGAATGTGACCTCAGCCAAAGTTGGACACAAGTGACTGAGCCACCCAGGCGCCCCTAGACTACATTATTTGAAAGGTGACAATGGAACACACTCTACTAAGGAAGAAATAAAGCAGGGGTGCCCATGAGGGATGGAGTAAGGATAGTAAGGGCGGAGTGGGGGTACAGATGTCAACTAGAACAGCCAAAATCTTCCCTGAGAAGGTGAGCACAAACCAGGCTCTGCAGAAGAGTGGCTTATGAGAAAGAACAGCGAGTGCCAAAGTTTTGAAGTAGGGGTGAGCTGGAGGCCCCAAGGAACAGAGGAAGACAAGTGTGCCAAAGCCCAGGAATGAGAAGGAGGAGCAGGGGGTCCTGGGAGCCAGATCACATGAGTCATCGTGAGGACTCTGGATTTACTCTGCAGGGCATGAGTAGCCGTCGGAAATTTTTGAGCGTTGGTGTCATGTTTTAAAATACTGGACACATTATGTGCATTTTTCAAATTAACTAAACAAGAAAAGAGGGCTTGCATTATGGTTTTAGAGCAGTGTATTCTATCGTCCTGAAATGGGTCCTGGAAGAGTGTATCTGGGGAAATAGGAATACGCAGATATAGTGCCATAGGTTCTATCTGTTTCAGATAAATGATACTATTAATGTTTATCAAACTTAGAAAAATCAAACTGGGGAAAGTATCACCCTAAAGCGGTTCAAGGTGACTGGCAATCTCATCTGTAAGAAGTTTGCCTTCCTTAGAAATTTCTTACTTCACTTGGTTTGTCTTCAGAGAGGCCTTTTTTGTGGTTGTTTGATTTTAATAGAGGGGCCTGTCTCTGTTTCAGTGCTTCCCTCTTTGACTCTTTTCCTAAATCATAGCTTAGATTCATAGCTAATGTTCTACTCAGGAAGCCAGTTTCACTAAAAAACAAAAGAAAGAGAAATGTCTCCTTTTCTATCACCTTTAAAAAGCGTTTGCAAATAGTAACAGTTAAGCAGGATCTGAGAGCCCCGTTAGGGCAAACAGCAGGGACATTGGATTCTTGGAACGTTGTGCACACACAACCCCGCGTGCCATTGACCTAGACAAGAATGTGAACACTGTCCCTTGGAGTTGCAGAAAACTCTCTAATTCAATTGATAGTCAGAGGCCTGACTCTTCTCCTAAAAGCTATGTCACCAGTCTCTCTCAGTCTCAAATTCTTAATCAAATGTGCTCAACAACCCGCTAATAATTCCTACTTTACACTGCATAACTTTGAAGATAAAATAAGGTAGGATGAGTAAAGCACGTGGGGAATAAAACAACAATCTAGGCCAACATTAAGTGAATGAAAAGTAGTGTTACTTTTTATCTAGAAACCATGGCTGCTGAATGAGCTTGCATTTTCATTAGTTTGCATTTGGTGAAACATGACTAACTGAATGGAATTGCTATCACCAAAATATCAGCTTGCACCGAACCAGGATAAGGGCACCTGGGTGGCTCAGTAGGTGAAGCATCCAGCTCTTGATCTCAGCTCAGGTCACGATCTCATCGTTCATGAATTTAAGCCCCACATCAAGCTCTGTGCTGTCAGCTTGGGATTCTCTCACTCCCTCTCTCTCTGCCCCTTCCCCACGTACTCTCTCTCTCTGTCTCTCGCAAAATAAATAAATTAATGAAAGAAAGCAAGAAAGAAGGAAAGAAAGAAGAAAGAAAGAAAGAAAAAGAAAGAAAGAAAGAAAGAAAGAAAGAAAGAAAGAAAGAAAGAAAGAAAGAAAGAAAAGAAAGGAAAGAAAGAGAGAAGAAGAGAGAGAGAGAGAGAAGGAGAGAAGGAGGGAGGAAGGAAGGAAGGAAGGAAGGAAGGAAGGAAGGAAGGAAGGAAGGACGGAAAAACCAGGATAATGCTCTGAAGGGGTAAGTCTGAAACCTGTGACCTGGAATCAGAGGTAACAGACTGTCTGCTATCAGGCAACAGTAGCAAATTTGCCCAGCAGATATTCCTGGAATAAATGTCCCGATTAACCTTTTAGGGTCCGAGTCCATATATGACATTTTTACTTTTATTTTTTTTAACACTTTATTTTTCTGAGACACACAGAGAGAGACAGAGCATGAGAAGAGAGAGAAGGAATTTGAAATAGGCTCCAGGCTCTGAGCTGTCAGCACAGAGCCCGATGCGGGGCTAGAAACCACGAACTGAGATCATGACCTGAGCCAAAGTCAGGCACTTAACCAACTGAGCCACCCAGGCACCCCATACGTGACATTTTTAAAAAGCAGCAATGCTTAATTTTATATTAGACTGCATGATTTGGCTTATCTTCATTCCCGAAAATACACACTGACGCTGTAGGAAAGCTTTTGGCAGACTGAACACTGGAATACGAAGGATACCAGAGGTCACAGGAGAAAGGACGTGACTGCTAACTAAAAGGCAGCCGGTGCCACTTGCACTGGACCTGAAGGCACACTGCAAATTCTTAAGCCAAGGTAGCTGAGGGAAGAGAAAGCTAATGACTCCTAAGGAAGTGTTCTCTTGAGAAGACTTGGCAAGAATGCTGTGGCTTTTGAAAAAAAGGCTTGCTTTTGACCACACTGAAACAGATTCAAATTAATATTGAAACAAATGACTCAAGAATCCCAGTTAAAAAGAGTTTCTTAATATTCATCAGATACATATATTAAAATATTCATTTTCCTAGGGACAGTTTTGGAAAAAGACTTCCCTGTAATGAAGAAGTAATCAGAACTCATTGACACTTAATCATATTTCCGAGTCTTCCTTGGCTCATTAGAGAGCAAAAGTGTCTCACAGATGAAGAGATAAGTTCACTATTTTGTAAACAAAGCTGGAAATGTTGCAGCCATCTGTGCTGAATGTATTGCCAAGATTTAAAACTGAGGTTGCAGCTATTAAATTTTCTTTGATATCAAAAGCTTCAATCCAGAAGCTCCAGCCAGTACCTGTCGTATAAGAAAATCATTATTAAGCCTATATTCATGTTGCTTTGGAAAGTTTAGTAGAATTGCCTATTGCATCACTCCTGGACATTTTTAATGTCCTGTGTCATGGAAAAGAACCCCATGGCTGTTCCGGTGAAGAAGGAGGAAGATGGGAGGAGAAAGGAAGGAAAAAATAACACAAGTGGGGAAATTATGAAGAGATATGAGTTAGTAAATGCCATGCATGCTAGAGTCAACAGTGACCTAAGAATGTTTTCCTAGAGAAAATAATTAATTGAATCAGCTCAAAAAAATTAAAAAGATCTAGCTTGTACCAAAACTGCAGATATTTATTTTTCAGCAGATACTTATTGAGAACCTACTATGCGCCAGCCATTCTTCTCTGCTGAGGAGGCAAGAGCAGTGAATGAGATCTCTGATCTCATGAAGCTTACATTTCAATAGTTGAAATAAATACAAGTTAGGTAAACCCATACAATTTCAGGTAGTGATAAAGACTATGCAGAAAGCAAGGCAGAGTAACATACTGTGGGGCAGGGGTAGCTTTTTGGAATAGGATAGTTCTAAGAAGACATTCCAGGCTGAGAGAGAGAGAGAGAGAGAGAGAGAGAGAGAGAGAGGTGCAAAGTGTGGGGAACAGATGGAAGGTTAACCTGGACAACAGTGAGGATAGTAGAAAGGAGCTGAGTTCAGAGACACACAGGTGGGAGAGCTTTCTACACGGTTCTCTGGGCCAATGTTTCTCAAACTTTAAAACGCACACACATCACCTGAACATATGATTAAAATACCGTTTTGACTCAGTGAGTCTGCATTATAGGCCCTAAGATTCTGTCTATCCAACAAGCTCCCACATGATGCTGACACTCCTAGTACCCAGAATGCATTTTAAATATCAAGCCCCAAATCCATGGCAAAGAGTTAATGTTTCATCCTAAATTCAGTGTTCTGAACAGAGAGTGTCATAACATAACTTAGGTTTTAATGAGATCACACTAGCTGTTGCACAGAAAATGGATGCTGAGTAGGCACTGGGGGCACTGGGAATGAATGAACAGTGACAATAGTCCAAGCAGGAGAACAGACCATAGTGGTGGGGAGTTTCGGTCCAGGCAATGTTTTGAAGGTAGGTAAAGCTGATAAAACTTACTGATGAATTAGGGGCACCTGGGTGGCTCAGTCGGTTAAGCGTCTGGCTTCGGTTCAGGTCATGGTCTCACGGTTTGTGGGTTCAAGCCCTGCGTCGGGCTCTGTGCTGACAGATAGCTCAGAGCCTGGAGCCTGTCTTGGGATTCTGTATCTCCTTCTCTCTCTGACCCTACTCTACTCGCGCTGTCTCGCTGTCTCTCAAAAATAAATTAAAAAAAAAATTTAAAAAAAAAAAACCTTACTGATGAATTGTAGTGAACAGAAGAAAGGAAAGAATTGTGAGTAGTTTGCCTATGCCGCTGGGTAATCGGTGATGGCATTAACTGAGATGAGAAAGAGGATTAGGGGTGTAGAGTAGCGTGACAGTAAAAGAAGCAGGTATTATGGATTGAATTGTGCCCCCGCCCTCTCCCCAGCATTCATGTGTTGAAGTCCTAACCCCCAGTGCCTCAGAATGTGACCTTACTCGGAGATAAGGTCTTAATGGGGATAATCAAGATA
Source organism: Suricata suricatta (assembly GCF_006229205.1). NCBI lineage: Eukaryota > Metazoa > Chordata > Mammalia > Carnivora > Herpestidae > Suricata > Suricata suricatta. The sequence goes on from NC_043706.1 coordinate 117,529,049, forward strand.
AAGTGAAATCCTTAGAGTGGCCCTACATGCAATAACACTGGTGTCCTTATTTTTAAAAAAGAGAAATTTCAACACAGAAACGCTTATAAGGAGGATGTCATGTGAACATGAAGATGCCTATCAATACACTAAGGGGAGGAGCCTGAAACAGATCCTCTCCTCCAAGGAATCAACCCTACCTGCTGGGAAGGAGCCCAGCCTCCATCCAGGAGGCTCACACCTATCTAGAGGAACCCCACCCCACTCAGAAACCTCACCTGATTTTGGACTTTAAGCCCCCAGGACTGAGAGACAATAAATCTTTATTGTTTCCACCATACGGTTCATGGTATGTTGTTTCAGCAGCCCTAGATGATGAGGTGAGGGTGTTCCTCTTTCAGGCAGACCCTCTGGGAATGATCTGAGAAGGATCATTGCAAGAAGAGAGAGCATGTGAGCATGTGTAAAAATTCTGATATGGAAACAGACTTTTATTTTGGACCCTAGAAAGTAGTAGACGTTGTTGAGGTGTAACACCGGGTTTGAATTCAAAAGACATCGGTGAGTGTCCTACCTCTGCCAGGTATCAGTTGCACTAGTGAGCAAGTGACTTCAACTTCTGAGCCTTAGTTTCCCCATCATAAATGGAGGCAATGGTGCTCATGCACCTGTCTAACTAGGCTGCTGCAAGGTCCAAAGAAGACAAAACTGCAAGTGAGAGTAGATCAAGGAGTACAAAAGGTCATGTAAGCATTCGGACCGCAGTTGTTTGTGGTTGTAGCTGTTGTTATTGTTTCCACTCCGATGGAGGTTGTGCTATTATGCTGTAATGAGTGGACAAAAGCACATCCCAGGGTGCACAACAAGGGCCATGTGCCTTGATATTATAAGGATGCTCCATGTCTCTCTTGGTAGTCATCAAGACATCCATCTTATTTTTTAGAAGCTAAAAATCCAAGTCCATGTGATTTTAATTAGAACCATATTTTTATTTAAAGTGGGAAGCAACGGAAGATTGTGGTAACATAAATCACAAGTCATCTAATCTCATTTAGGTTCCATGAAAACAAGATGGAACTCTTTGAAGTCAGTGTGTTTATTTGCTAATCCACCCCCACACAAAGAAAAACAAAACAAAAAAACAAAACAAAAGAATCACATTATGTTTCTCAGAACTGTTTGAACAGGAAGTATTTTCTTTGCAGGAATTTCTATTTTAAAAAATAATCAGTTCGGTGTCTGTGCTATAAATCAGTACTCGGTTGAAAAGGAACCATCTTAGCCACCATTGCTGCATCAAATTGTGCAGCTCATCGAAATAAACCAAGAGGCTTTCCTGAGCATTGGTGATGAGCTTCAGACAGAGAAATCCAAGGCAGATCCACGACAGGATGGCGTTCTTGACACAGTTAAGGTGGAATGTGAGTGGGTATCAGGAGAGGAAGGTGCAGAAATTGCCCATTAGACAATCTTCCATCCCCCGCAAAAAAACCTCAGAGCTTTTTTTTTTTTTAAGTGTTTATTTATTTATTTTGAGAGAGCGAGAGAGAGCAAATGCAAGTGGGGGAGGGGCAGAGAGAGACTCTCAAGCAAGTTCTGTCCTGCCAGCACAGAGCGGAACACAGGGTTCGATCCCACAGCCTTTATTTAGATCGTGACCTGAATGAAAATCGACCGTCAGACGCTTAACCAACCAAGCCCCCTAGGCACCCCAGGGCTTATCTTGTTGCACTTACTATTGTCCTTTATTTTTTGCAATAAATTACGTTTTGTTGGAAGATGCCCAGTTTAACTGCTTAGTGGGAAGCAATCACCAAACTGAGACACCACCAGCAAGGGATGCTGTCCTGGCTGTTGGTGCCTCACTGGTAGGAGCAGGAAGACCCTTCATGTCCAAGGGGTTCTTGGCCCCTGTGCTGACTCAAAAATGACAAACTGGAGTGACACTAGTCAATGAGCAAGACGAAATCATTCCTAACATCTTGATAACATAGTGTTCAAAATATGGTTTTTTTTTCAGATAAAGCTAGTAATCTGCTGTCAAATGTTAATTGATCATCTATAACAACAGCTAATATGTACTGAACATTTTAGATGCCAAACTGCTATGTGTTTTCCAGGCATTATTTCATTAATGCTCAAAATAACCCTGCAATATTTTAAATGCTGTCAATTTCTTCTCATTCAGATTTAACCAAATGTGTTGTATATATATACTTTTCCTATTTCATGCTTTTTATCTTCAAAATACTAGGCTCTTCTTATTTCATTCTTAGGAATATTCACTATGTTCCCTAAGACACAGACCCTGAGATAGCAGGCAATTACAGCTAAAATTTTAGTGCTTTATATTCAAAGATAGGATGTTATTATATGTCATAGTTGAAGGTAAAAGAAAAGAGAGTAGACTATTTCTCTCCAAATGGCTCATACTGAACAAACTGGAAAGTAGTCAACTCTGTATATGCAATTCTCTGGCTCTCTTACAGGATGGGTGATTGTGAAGTATGTGTCATTTCTTAGAAGCATGCCTGATAAAAACCACCCGGCACTTAAATCCCAGAAAGTGTATTCTCAATATGTCGGGAATATGTGACAGACACTTCTTGTACTTGAACTAAATCAAGGTCCGTAGCTATCTTTAACTGTAGCTGTACAATCACTGCTATCATGCGAGAGTATAGTCCTGCTGTGCCCTTTTCTAATCCAAAGATTCAAAGTCACATCAATCCAATAAGCTTGTGTCAGCTTCTTTTTGTTTCGAAGATACAGTGCTGGTGATTCTGTGAGAGGATGTGCACACCTCCAATGTCCCTCTCCAGCTATTCTCCCAGATATCACACACTCAGATGCCCCCAGGAGCCAGGCGGGTGATGTGTAAGAGTGAAGTTGACTGCCGTCGATACAAGACATGGTAGTGGTGGTGCCAAGGCTACCTAGAGAGCAAATGCCCCTCACCAAGCATGCATCTCTGCTCAGCTCCTGCGACACGATGCCATGATGGAATGCAGGCTCCATGTAGTCATCTCCATGTTTTTTTGTGTGTGTGTTTTTTTCTTTTTTTGTTTGTTTTTTTAGAAAATCGAGAAATTCAGATATCCTGGTTTGTCAATGTTGGCAGCTAATATAATTTCCCTTTCTTTTAAATGCAGTGCAGCCAAGTTTGCTAGGCCACCACTTTGCATCCTCTTCAGGGATTCTCAGTGAGGAAGAGCAGTGCCAAAATGTTCCCACCCCAACCCCTTAGCAGCTTTTACCCTCTGCCCTCTCACACCCACATGGAGTATCACAAGCTGCACTTCCATTATTCCGCTAGGAAGGTTATGAGCTTTGGAGAAAGTGAAAAGTAATTCCTTCAAAGAAAAATGTGCACTCCCAAATCTAACCTCTTCCCTCCTGCTTTTGGATAGAGCTGTACATATTATAACACCATAACAGACAAGAATGCAAGCACATTTTAATTTCTCCAAAGAAAAAGAGTCCTACAGTGTTTGTATACCTTACAGATCACTGGGATGTCTCTGACTGAGGGAAGGAAGTCAGGAGAGTGAAGAAAAAGAGGTCTTTGCTTTCAATGTATGGGGTTCAAGAGAACAGCAACACTTGAAAATTAAAGCAAGTCAAGAGATTTAGAGTAAATATTAAATGAGATTACCAAATATATAGCACCATGGCCAAGACTGGGAGGGTTAAGAAATGAACTTGCCCAAGACCCAACTGCAGTGGTGAGATGTTACATTGAGCTACAGAAGACATCCCCAACCAAGCAAAAGAGTGAATGGCAACAGAAAACAGGATTGCTTAAGCTTGGGAACCTCTAAATGAAGATTTCTTATAGAAAAGCAAAGCCAAGGGAAGTCAGAAATGCTGGTGTTTCAGTATCCAGACTGTAACAGACACCAGAAAAATCTATATGTACTGAAAATCTATTTATATCTTAAAAATAGAAAATTTATTAGATCCCAGAAAAGCAAACTAGTTAAAAATGAGTTTGGTATACCCATTGAAGGCGGGGAGCTATGGAATCCCCCTAGAATGATTTTTATCAAGAGTAATTAAACTTAAAATGAATTCCTTCTGGGCTTTTACTCTTTATTCCTCAACTAGTATTCTCCACAGTTCAACTTTTGCTTCTGTGGGCCACCTGAGGGAGAAGAGAGAGGAGAGAGAGCTGTAAGTGTCCCCTGGTCATCAGAGTGGGTTCTCAGCTCTTATAATGGTCCCCAAGAGCCAATTTTATTGCTTCCTCAGTGACCACTTCTGGGAGCTCTGTTCCATACCTCTCACCAGGAAGACACCTGTTAGCAGGCAGAGAGGAAACAAATACAACAGAGCTGAAGAGTGATGCAGGACCACTTTTCATTCTTTCAGGTCTCTAGAGTTCATTATACCTTTCTCTGGACCATTCTATGAAAAGGCATCTAGAGAGCTTAAATAGTGAAATGCAGAAGACCTCTTCACTCATCCTTTAAAGCAGCAACAAACACCAAGAAATCTTTCAGAGCTTCTGTGTGATTTCTTTACCTGGAGTTCAATCCTAAGGCTACTTTCCCTTATTTATTTATTTATTTATTTATTTATTTATGTTTTGGCAGTAAAATTCCTTTTGTTCCCCAGAGTAGTCTGTTATCCAAATAATATAATAATGACTTTCAAGATGTCAGCTTTGACTTTCCTTCCATTGGTTTGAGCTTCTGGCTGGTTCACCTAGGCTATATCAGGTCCTGAAATCACATACTTTTTACCCATTCATTACCTCCACATTCCCACATATAAGCATTAAATAATAGGCATTGGTGACTTTACCTAGCATTAGATCTCTATGCGTATGTCCAGATATATATAGAGAGAAACCCATTCCTTGAATTCTGTGTATTCTAAGAGCGCTTAAGGTCATCTTGTTACACCTACCAATATTATGGTTAAATGAAGAGAAAAGGTGAGCTGAGACCAGTTGGGGCAGAAAAACAACAGTCTATATTATCTAGTCTAAAGAGGTAGAGTCATCTTGCTTCTGGTTAATCTAGTGGTAGTAGCCAGCGAATAAGAACAGATGAGCAGTCTGGCATATGGGAGAGCAACCTCTGGGAGGCTCATAGCGTTAGTGAGGGCTATGGGATCATAGATGTGGGGACCCAGCCTGCTCACATGAACATGGGTAGACACATTACCCACTTCAAAGAAATGGTTTTGAAAGAATTTGATGAGGGGCCAGGTTCATTTTGCTACCTGCTGTGATTCAGATTAGCTCCAACTCCACAAAAAACTTGAATAGACCCAGATCCAAAAACTCAATTAGAACACTTGTCAAATGGCGTGGCTTCTCTTGGCATTGAGAGTACCACTTCCCACTGACCCCCACACCCTAATGGGTTATTATCTCCCTTGGATCACCAACAAAAGAGAGCAACAGAGTAGCTCCCAGGCCCTAGTTAAAGCTGGTGATGGGTCTTCTAACCTGACAAATTTAGTTCTCATTGGACCAATGTGGGGATAGAGACCAATTTATTATCACTAAGTGCTGGTAAGGCCAGGAACAGAAGCCGTGAATAGGATGAGATAGGAAAGGAAGGAAAAAGAAGGGAAAACGGTGGGTAGTATAAAAAACACTGGCCCACCCAGGTGATCTTCTCCCACATGCTCCCAATTTGCAACGGGATTGCATGAAACTGCACACTCCGAAAGACTGAGAACCATCATCAGGTCAGAAAGTCCGAGGAGCGTTCACACATGAGTGTATTATCACTTGTGCCTACCTGGGCAAAATCAGGCAAACCTGTAGCTATGTTTTGGCTTTTACTTGCCTCCCTCTCTAGACCTGCTCACACTCGTGCCACATACATTTGTTAGGGCTCTTAGTCCTGAGTATCAAATATAATGCGAAAAAAAGCTAGCTTAAGCACAAAGTGGAGAGGAATTATTATAAGAGCCCAAGGGTGTTTTGTGGAACTTAGGTTTAGTAAACCTCTTTGCCAGACTGGGGACACAACTGGAAGAAGGAGCTAGTGAGCCTGTCTCTGCTACTCAGAACATCTGCTTCATGTTTCTCTCTCTCTGTCTCTCCAAACAGGCTTTGTCTGACTCTGAAATGGTGTAGTCTCCCTCTCCCTCTCCCATCTTCTTCTGTTCCCTTACCCCTTTTCCTTTTTCCCTCTCACTTTCTTTTCTCTGTTTCATCTTCCAAATATGGAGAGTAAATCTGACTGGCCCAATGTGGATGCAGTGCACACGTCCAATCAGGAATGGCTGGGGGGGTGGTTGATGTAACACCCCATAACTTGGAGAGATCCAACCTTAGAGACCAGTGTTACTCAAGCTTCAAGAAATAAAGCAAACTTGGCGTGCCTGGGTGGCTCAGTCAGTTGAGCGTCCGACTTTGGCTCAAGTCATGATCTCACAGTCCTTGGGTTCGAGCCTTGCATCAGGCTCTGTGCTGACAGCTCAGAGCCTGGAACCTGCTTCTGATTCTGTGTGCCCCTCTCTCTCTCCCCTTGCCCTGCTCGCGATCTATCTCCCTCTGTGTCTCAAAAATAAAGAAATGTTTTTTTTTAATTTTTTAAATGTAGCAAACTTTATAAAAATCACATGCCCATCTTGTTTAAATGTAAATTCCAATGGAGTTCGCATGGGTCCTGAGATTTTGTATTTTTAACAGGTCCCTGGGTGATACTGCTGCTAGTCTGTGAATCACATGTAGCAAAGTTAGAGAAGATGGGCTGGGAAAATTGCGAACACAGCGTGGCAATTGTTTTTTGTACAAAATACAGCACATACATTATCCTGTCCTTCTTCAGGCCCCTGGATGTTCATTCTCCCTTGTCCTGGAGTCAGGTTTATTCAGGTGTGCTTGTCCTTTCTGAGAAAACTCCAGTGTCCTCTAAATATTTCTTTCTCATGCACTCTTCTAACCAGTAACCTGGTCAAAATTCCAAATCACTGTTTGTTCTCATCTAGTCTTCATGGAGAAGAGTGATCTGAGGAGGAAATCCAAGTCACTGATGGTAGTTTAATTTGCAAAGTATTAATTAAATCAAAAACTATTTATAAAATATTTGGGCATTCGCCTTTTTCTTTAAGAAAATATGCTATATTGTCAAAGGAATGAATATCTAATAGAGGAATCTGAATCACTATGGCAAGTAAATAGACATTTTAAGACAGGACAGACGCAATGAACTGTTAGAAATGTTAGAGTTCAAAGTGCACAAACTTCAGTTGGAGTCTACAGAGTCCATGAATTCTGACTGCCATGCTGGGCTATTGCTGGTTTACCAATGTGTATGGTGGTCTGAACCAGCTTCAGAACCACTGGTGGTAGCCAACGAGATCTGGTTATATCCCAACTAGACCATCCAGGTAATTTATGCAGAATCTATTTGTTACATTCAAACTTATATTTTGGAGTGCAGTATATCCACAGAACATTTTTGCAAGGAAACTACCTATATTATATAAGCACTTGGCCAGCAGAAGAGTAGGGTGGCCAGCGCTGCTCACCTGAATTCTGCATCAATGCAGGGTTTAGTAAGTATCCTAACTAATAATCAAATTTGTTCTAAAGCTTGTAAAAGTATTTCTTGAATCCAAGATTAAATAAGTTGGTCATGACTGAAGTTTTCTAAATAGGAACTGCTTTCTTTATCCTGTCTCATATCTGAGCATTTTTATGAAATAGTCCCCAAATATCCTATAGGCATTTCTCTCAGCCTGCCCAAGCAAGGGATTCTCTGCAGACCACGTAAGGTTTCATTGATTCCTAAGGATAAAAATGAGTTGATCTTCTATATAAACACCTAGAGTCGATTGCAAAACGCTGCAGGAATTTGTTGCCTCTTGCACTCAGGGGCCTAAAAATCTTGGAAGATGTTGTTTGCTGCCAGCAAGGCTCGATGTTTCCTCAGGTTTCTGCATTTCCCATGTGTGTGTGCTTGCATACCAAGCCAGGAACATTTACCCCTGTCGTTAGCAACCTCTTGCAAAACTGATTTCCTCAATATTACTACAAATGCTAAAGGAAAAAGAAATGAAGCAAATAAGGTTGATATATTTTTCTGCAGAACCAGATGCTCCTGCAGTGTGTTTTTGGCAATTCTTTCATCCACCTATTAGACCAGCTGGCATGGGGAAAAGAGGCATGCTTTGAGTAAAAATACAACAATTGCAGGAAGATTTTTCATCAGCCAGGATTGTTGATGAAACAGTCAGCTTGAGGTAAGAAGTGACGCATATTGGAGTCCCTGCCTGAGACATCAAGGTTACTCATCAGAGAACCTGAAAATAAAGTGTCGTCTCTCAATTTATTTTTTTTAATTTATTTCTTTATTTTTGAGGGAGACAGAGAGTGCAGGAGGGGCAGAGACAGAGAATCCCAAGCACTGATAGTGCAGAGCCTGATGGGGGCTCAAACCCACCTACTGTGAGATCATAACCTGAGCCAAAACCAAGAGTCAGATGTTTAACCTGCTGGGCTACCCAGGCACCTACCCTTCCAATTTATTTTCTTTTTCATTGTTTTAATGTTTATTTATTTTTGAGAGCAAGAAAGACAGAGACAGAGGGTAAACGGGAGAGGGGCAGAAACAGAGGGAGACACAGAATCTGAAGCAGGCTCCAGGCTCAGAGCTGTCAGCACAGAGCCCGATGCAGGGCTCAAACCCACAAACCTTGAGATCATGACCTGAGCCAAAGTTGGACACTCAACTGACCGAGCCACCCAGGCGCCCCCTGCCCATTTCTTTTTTTTTTTTTTTTTTTTAAGGCTAATGCCTTGCAGATGCAGCCCACATTCAGGAATGATAGCTCCTGATTTCTGCTCACTTAGAACCTCTCAGACTATATTTCTATTAATCTTTCAAAATATTTTTTCATCTAATTTGAGAGATAGAGGCATTTTCAAGTTGAGCAGCTTATTCCCCTAACCACAGAAATTGGTTGACAAATGTTTATATTAGTTTTCTAATTGAAGGGGCTAACTGGATGACTGACCAGTGGTATCCCACATGGCATGTGGTGGCTTTAATACAGATCCAATCCAGGGCTATTCTGGGCTCACAAATATATTGAATTTTCATATAGAAAAAAATTTTAGACTGGTATTTAATATGAGAAGAATCAAAAGAGTAAAGATGATTTTTTATTGGGGTAGTGATAAACCTCGATTTTGGAACTGGATGTGAACATGAACTCTGGGAACAGAAGTTCCTTATTTGTAGTTTGCAGGGTTCCTCGCCTATAACTGTGGGAAGAGGTGCTGTGAAGGTACACTGAGATCATGTAAGAGGTATGCACAGAGTCTACACTTGAGAAGGGCTCAGAGCCTCTACAGCTGGACAACGCCTCCCTCTCTGATCCCACCTTCCCAGCTCCACCCGGTCACCATCAGTCCCAGGAAAAGAGAACAGAAACAAACCAAAATGCAAAGGTAACATGAGAGAGAGAAACTGGGAGGAGCTCTGCAGAAATTTCCAGAACGAGTGCCATCCCCATAGAAGTAATGGCATGAAATTAAAGGCTTACCTAAGCAAAGGGGGCCCCACCATCCCTTTTGCCTGCCCTTTTGCTATCAGGCTAACCCTGTTTAAGCACCAGACTTCACACTTCAATTATTGTGACAGTACGGAGAGTGTCATGTTAGTGTATTTTCCACAAATTCAGAGGAAAACCCCACTGGGAAAAGAACAAAAGTCACCAAATAGCTCTACTTTCCGTCTTCAGCCATGCTGTGCTGTAACAGTGTCTACCCCTGTAGCTTAGCTGAGCCAAGTCAATGAGGCCCTAGGTTGTAGTTTTCTGCAGTTGGATTGGATGTGATGACTACAGGTCTTGGGATGATCCCAGAAATGTTGCCTGAGGTGGGGAGGGGGGCAAAACTTTCCACCATTTTTTCTAGATAAGTAGAGAGATGAAAATGTTTAAGGGAAGGGGCCTGAGAAGGAACAGGAAGATTAGTCCAAAGAGTATCTTTCTTATCTTAAAAGGAAATGATTTCCTTGGACACAAACTCCACTTTGGCAAAGTTGCTGCATCAAAATCAAAATCAAAACTAAACTGTGGATAACTTTAGTTCTTCCAATCACATTTCTTGCATACACACAAAAGGTAAGACAGGTAAACATAATTTGGAGTACCCAAAAGGATTTCTGTTCCCTGGAAGGATTTGGACTGTAGGAAAAATGGAGCCAGTTTTCTTGTAGTTAGCTCAAGCCTGACTTAATTCCAAGCACTTTATATTCATAGCAACTGGAACCTTACTCGGTGCACCGGTAGGGTTATGCCTTAGAGAAGGAAGCAATGGCTTCGGTAGTCCTGAGCAAGGTGGCAGCATCTAGGGGCCACTGAGCCCTTGAGAACAGTTTTTCCATCTCCGGATCCTGGGTGTTTGTGAGACTCGTTGCTCAGACACCCAGATGACGCTCTTAACTCCCGTCCCATCCCACTGCTAATAAAACTCTTGGGATCCAATTATAATACAGCTACTCTTCTAGCAGAGATTTTAGCCCTGTGTTTTATAGAAGGTACCCATACTGCTCACCAGAGACCCTAGCATCAAAACTCCGTGCACCGTCTGATCGTGTTTGCTGAATCTATAACAAACACAAACCTAACTTTCTTTGAGTTTATATGGATGAGGCTGGTTGATGGCAGTATAAGCTGCCTTGACTTGTTTACCAAAAGATCTCTGAAATGACAGTAATTTCAGTAACTGAGACGATGACATTTTCCTTTGAGCCCTCTACTCCCAGTGCATTGTGTGAAAATGTCTGAACAAACGAAAACATTCTTCCTGAACATTTCAGAATAATGGACTTCAGAACAACTTATTAATATTGTTTGCTTATAAGAAAACATTTAGAAAAGTATAATAGCCACCTAGTTAAGCAAGCTTTTGAACATTTCTTTTGATGTTTTATTTATTCTTAAAAGAGAGAGACAGACGTGAGCAGGGGAGGGGCAGAGAGAAAAGGTGACAGAATCCAAAGCAGGCTCCAGGCTCTGAGCTGTCAGCACAGAGCCCGATGCAGGGCTTGAACTCATGAACCACAAGATCCTGATCTGAGCCGAAGTCAAATTCTTAACTGACTGAGCCACCTAGGTGCCCCTAAGCAAGCTTTTTATAAACTGGATGCTAAAGAAACTCAATCAAGCTTTGCTTACAGAACACAAACAGGTTAGTGGTTAGGAAGTTAAAATACGGTTATGTTTCCAGTGTAGACATCCTAACTTGATGGGTCACAGTAATGTGGCGTGGGTACTCTGTACACATTTTGATTCTAAATATGTCCTGGGCAGCTCCATCTGCTGGATCTGAAAACCACAGGAGTGAGGAAGGAGAGCAATACAGTCACAACTCTTCACCTTCTCCTTTATATGATGAACCTGTGCTAGTGGCACTTTCTTCAAGAGGCTTCTTTCAGACAGGGATATTATGAAGGAAACAAATTCTGAACGTCCGTGTGCTGGCAAAATATGTTTTACATATTATTTGCCAAAGCTGTAATCATTAGAAGAGTGTATTTTTTTCTCCTGAAGTTCCAGTCTATCCCAGACCAAGAATCTGATGGGATTGGTCATGCTGTTTTGAGGGGAAGAGATGAAATGACCAGCCCCATCTTGTTACATGTAGACCACAAGAAGCATGAAGAGGAAAAAAGATTGTTGTTTGCACATCTACCCCTGAATACTCTTGAAACTTCTCCTAATAGCTATGATATTCCTGTAAACTTTGTGGTCTACATTCCTAAAGGAAGGTATGCTTTATTGAAAGTTATGCTTTTATCCAGAAGAAAGTATCTTTGCAAGTGACTAAATCTTTTCCCGAAGCAACACGCCTTACACAGATATAACATCTAGAGGAATAATGAACAGAATTTATCCTTTTTTAAAGGGTGAGTGCTCATAGTCTCAGCTCAGGTAGACATGGTCAGAATTGCAAGGATTGCATCTGGAGAGATGGTGAGAATAAGGTGATGCCAATTCATAGGAATTGGGGGCATGATCCTTCCGGAGTCTGTACTGAATGTGCGTGCTCTTTCGGTCCCAGGGTCTGACTTGTGACATGTATGTTATGGCTCCTGGACTTGATTAATAGGGGATTTCCCTGTATAGTTAATATTATTCTCCAACACTATGTACATGTACATTCTGTCTGTGACCATGATGTACAGAATGGAAGCAACCAGACCTCAACCTTCCTTCCTTGATCACCCCTTGGACAGTGGTAGTTGAGCTCATTTGCATGAGACACATCACACTTATTACTGGAGATATCCGTTTGCTCTAAAGAGAGAGTGTTTGTGATCACACTAATGAGAACTAGTAACGTGGCTACAAAACCTACTTCCACTTCTTTCTTTCAAAGAAGAAACAATAGGACAATTTTACTAAACATTTATCCAAAAAATGTACTCCAAAAAATGTCTCCTCTTTCTGCTTTGATTCACTAACAAATACATAAGAAGGTGAACATTCGCTAGGCAAGAAGCAAACAATAAAGACTGAAATGATATATACACACACATATATATACATGTGTGCAAAAAATATGTGACAGGAACATAATACACAATGTATGATGAGATATATGAAATATATGTATGTAAAAATATATATTTATTATATAAATGACAAAAGGGAGGGAATCACTATTTCAAAGCTACCCATATTCACAGTCATAGAACTGGGGTTTTTTAATGTTTATTAGTTTTTAGAGAGAGAGAAAGAAAGAGAGAAAACAAGTAGAGAAGGAATAGAGAGAGAAGGGGGGATACACAGAATCCAAAGCAGGCTTTAGGCTCCAAGCTGTCAGCACAGAGCGCGATCTCATGAACCACGAGATCATGACCTGAGCCGAAGTTGGACACTTAACCAACTGAGCCACCCAGGTGCCCCAGTCATAGAACTTGCTTCACTAAGATATTGATTTTTCCATATGAAGTTCCAATTTTAAGTCTTATAGTCCAAAAAAGTGAAAATTGTAAATCATAAAGCAAATAGATTTTCAAGGTATTTGTATTTTAAAAATTCAAACAATTGGTTGGAAAATCACAGTGATGTCATCAAATATTCAAAATTATATCCCCCCCCCCTTTCTAACTGCATGCATGTTATCTTAACCTGCTCAGGCTGCCATAACAAAATGCCATGGACCAAGAGGTTTAAACAACTGAAATTTCTTTTCTCAGTTTTGGAGATTGGATATCTGAGATCATGGTGCCAGCATGGCTGCGTTCTGGCGGGGGCTTGTTTGCAGAAGATTCTCCTGCTTGGAGAAAGCCATCTTCCTACTGTGGCCTCCCCTTCTTGCTTGGCAGAGAAGGGAAAGCAAGCAAGCTCTGTGGTATCTCTTTCTGTTAGGGAAACAATTAAATCCTGAGAGGCCCACCCTCATGACCTCATCTAACCTAATTACCTCTCGAAGACCCCATCTCCAAATACCATCACACTGAGGTATGAATTTGGAGGAGACTGAAACAATCAGTCCATAACACATGCATATCACCTTTGTGAATTTACAAGTCTCGAGAGATACTATTCATTATAATATTATATGTCCATTTTAAGTACTATATCATGTGGGATAATGGAAAGCATAACTGTATGTAGAGAAAATAAATTAACAAGTCAAAGTCCTAAAAACCTTATCATAAGAGGTATTAGATGGAATTGAAGGACCAGATCTCCTTGAAAGTAAGAAGGAAACTAAGAAAGGACATTGCCCACAAATACCTTTTGACTTCCTTATGGTTCCAGAGTATGGATTAAATGGAAATTAGAAGGAAGTAGATTTTGGAAAACTATAAGGCAGAACCTTCTAAGAAAGAGAGCTGTCCCCAAAATATAAAATAGCAACATCTTCAGTACTGAATTCATTCAGACCAACAATCATTTTTCAGGGATGCTCTAATGGAATGTCTGAATTGGGCAGCAATGGGGATTGGATCTCTTTACAGTCCATTCTGACTCTTAGATGCTATGACTAATGATAATTAGTCTTTAAATGGTTCATATGTGAATGGAAGGAAGAATATAAGGACCAAAGTAACACACAGTATTATCTTGTGTTAAAGGGTAGAAAGGGGGATTCAAAACAGGTTCTTCTCTAGAGATGCACCTAAGATGAAGTTTTCAAAGGAAATCTAACATTCTGATCAAGTGGCTAAAAAGAATGATAAACCTACTAATTAGCTGATAATTAGGAAAATCTCAAGAGAACCATGAGATAATAGTACTGTTGTCATTGTTGCTTTATGTTATTTATTTTGGTTTAAGGGCATACATTTTGTTTATTCGGGGACTGTATATTTTCCATGGAACAGACAGACTCATGGATATTTGTGAACTATAAATAGTTACTAAACCTGTTGCACAAAAAAATTTTATGTCAATCTAAAACAAGACTCATCTTAGTTATCTTCCCTTAGTTAAGGGAGATGTATCCCTTATATAATCTCACTTGCTTTAATATAGTCAGAGTTCTAGAATAAGGCACTCTCTTTTTTTTATGTTCAGAAATATGTAAAATTCACTTTCTTCTAACAAAGAGACCTGTTTCAGATTCATTTGCTCAATCTTCTGAAATATTCAGTCCTTTTTAATCAAACCAGCTGAAAATCCAAACAACTTAATGGATATCAGTCAGAAGAACTTGATAGAGTGCATATAATTCTAGCAAGTGACTATACCTACTAGAATTTGAGATGATAATCGCAGGACAGTACCTATTTTATCCATCACTTTATTCCTTCTTGCCCATTGGTGGTGCCTGCCACCAAGAGGTTCTCAACAAAAACGAAACAAATAAATGAAAAATCATTTTCATAGAACTAATTATTCCACTGATGAGATACAGGAAAACATATCAATCAAATTTGTACTAGAGAGTTGCTTCAATTAGGAGGATCTGTATTGTTTTCTCAAGAGCTAAACTACCTACTCTCACTTCTTTCTATTCTCCTCTTCCTGTTTGCTGGTTTGTTATTGCATGAGCAATAGCTATTTAAGATGTAAAATTCAAATTAGATTTGAATATTGCTTGTGCCTCTTCTGAAAAGTTCAGTTAGTAAGGGTTTAGATTTGGGGGAAGATTTACTAACGGATCCGTTAATAGAAAGTTTGTTCAAGAAATCCTTGTGGGTCAGAAACAAAGGTTATATAATGCAAGTGTCAGTAATGTGGTTATATAGGGAGAGCATTGCTGCAGATTATGGTCATAGTATAAAAAGAAACTAAAACAAAAGAAATGTATACCTAGATGCCTTGAGATGAGAGAATGCAATGTCCGGTTTCCTTATGTAAAAGTAGAAAATTCAGTCAGAAAAAAATACTGACCTGGGAAATAGCAAACCCTAGATTTTCATGAGGGTATTTGGCATCATTTTGCATCCTGAACACCAGGTAATTCATTAAGAATTCATCAATCCAAGACAAGACTTGGTTGCACAAGGCTGGTCTAAACCTATTGTTCTCAAAAAATTCTCCTTCAGTTTCACTTGAGAACTTGTTAGAAACACAAATTCTCTGTCCCAAGACAGGACCTATCAAATCAGAAACTCCGGGACTATAGTCTGTCTTGACATTGCTCCTTGTGATTCTGATTTACATTAAATTTTGAGAACCATGGCTTTGGGTCCCCAGGGAAAGCCATTGTGAGGACTTTAGAGGCTCTCTGTTCCCCTCTATTCCAAAGGACTCTTGAGACAAGGACTCTTACAACCAGTGGCATTTGGCTGGCTGGGAGTTGAGATTAGACATAAAAACATTAGGAGTCATTCTTTCACTGCTCTCTGTTCCATCCCCCATTCTTCTGCTCCCTACACTCCTTTCTACCAGTGCAAACAGTTGTCCTCACGTGGCTACTCACTATCCTGCTTGCTGACCCCTGAAGTTCCTTCAGCTAAGAGAAAAGCCTTTCTAAATTAGATTAATATTTTATATATTACTATATTCGTAAATGTCACTATGACCCATAGTTTATTCATCATCACTACTGTGATAAAGCAAAAAGTGGAGGTAGCTATCTGTCAGCTCCTTCCCACAATCGTTAGCCTAGAAATTTTAACCAGACCACACTCTCTTAGAACAATTCCATTTCATCTGTTTGTTTTAGGTGACAAATCCGGTTCATTTTAGGGTCAAATATGTATCATTTATTTGCACTTCAAAATTTTTTTTTGTCTATAATCTTTGAAAGTTAAGACTAAACCTGCATTGCACAATACCTAAAATACAGTCATGGGCAATGACATTAAATACATCTGTGACAGGGGTGCCTGGGTGGCTCAGTCGGTTAAGCGTCTGACTTTGGCTTAGGTCATGAGATCACAGCTCATGAGTTCAAGCCCCACGTTGAGCTCTGTGCTGACAGCTCAGAGCCTGGAGCCTGCCTTCAGATTCTGTCTCCCTCTCTTTCTGCCTGCCTTCCCTCCGCCCCCACTCATGCTCTGTGTCTGTCTTTCGAAAATGAATAAACGTTAAAAAAATTTTAAATACACTTGTGACAGTACTTCAGGTTTTTTCTGTTTCAGTTTTTAAACAGATGCAATCTCCTTTTCATTTAATTATTCCCTGTAGCTAGATGCTATGGATGGTTTATCATCTGGATACAGGATAACAAATGAAGGAAAATATGATGCAAGATATTAGCTACATGTCTATTCATATTTCATCTACAGATATTAAATTGCACTTTCTGTTGTTTGGTCCATGGAAAGAACACATTTGAGACACTTTAAAATAACTCTGTTACACAAGTGAGAATACTCACTTTTATGAAGTGTGAAATTCTAAGTTTATAAAGTGCTTTCAAGTACACACTCTGATGTGACACTCCCAGCAGCCCTGTGAAGTAGGCATGGGGTTATTACTTCTTATTTACTTGACTGGAAAAAAAGGGTCTAGAAAGATTCAGTGATTTGCCCAATGTCACATAGTAAGTTATGAAACCAGTTATTGGTCCAGATACTCTTATCACCCATACTCCATTACCTTTTTCATCATCATTGTAAGCTGAGCTACCAGAGTTTGATCAACTCCAGATGCATTGACCAGGTCACATTTCAGCAGGAGGCATACAAGGAAAGGTAAGAACACTTGATTGGAAGCTGGAGGCTTTCTGGGGGTGGAGGCTGACTCTAAAAGTAGACATTAAAAATCTAGTCTTAATCAACAGCTCAACATCTCTGCTGGAGCAGAGTCGAACTTATCAAAAATATCTTTCAGAGGACTGTATCTTTGTGATCTAAAGCTGAGTGGTTTTCAATCCTGGCTAATCCTTAGAATCACCTGGGAAGGTTTTTTAAAACTCAGACACTTCAGCCTCATACCCCAACTCCCTGTCACCATGAATCTAGGATGAGGCTCAAGCACTGATAGTGTTAGAAGTTTCACAGGTGACTCTAATGTGTAGCCAGGATTGAGATCTATTGATATTGAAATGGAAGCTAGGCTGTTACACGCTGGCACAGAAGCAGTCTTATTTCTCCTCAGTCTCGGTAAAAAGAACATGTCTGTTGACATCCCCAATTATTTCTATGGGGAGGCTTTGTATAATTTCCAAACAAGCCAGAAAGTCGCGTCCACTAAGGAATTCCTGTGGGCTGTTATCAAAGGGCTTATGGTTAACTGATGGGTTGAATTAATCGTGAGCATTAAGGAAGATTGAACCTCAAAATTTGGGCAGATTAACAAAGTGGCCAGTGTGGAGATCCAGATCTCAAGTCTGACTTTGAGTTTCCTACCTCTCACAAGACAAGCACTGGTGGTAATAAAAAGGATGCTTTCTTTCCTTTACTTGTCAAGTGTGAATGGACTAGTCCTTGTAAAAACTTGGGTCTCTCCAGATAGACATAGGAAGGGAGCTATAATTACCTTGAGTAAGCAAAGTAATAAACAGCAGCCTGAAAAACAACTTCTAGAAATCTAAAAGGGATCTGGGTCTGTCCTTAAACTACCCCTTCCTTTAATAAACTCCTGTACAAGGAAACCAGTATAAATTACATCAATAACTGAAGATTAATTAAATAAATTAAATTAAATTAAATTAATTAAATTTAAATAAATTAAACAGTCTTTAATTAAAGTGGATGAGTAAATAAGAATGAGGCATTACATATAAAAATGAAGAGATGAATGTATCATGAAAAATCACAATACTAAAGGAAAAAATTAGAGGGTGCTTTCCTTAATGGAATTGAATATACAATTGTATATAAAATTTCTATTTTACAAAAGATACATTTGACCCCATCTTACCTAGTGTAAGAGAATATATAATTATTAAATAATTTTTGTAGCTAAGCACATGTAAAAATGGATCCATAACCAGAAAACCATGAAGTCATCCAAAGTCAACTGAAATTTCTTCACAATTTATAGAAGTCAAGGGTATCAATGAACCCACAATACACCAAAAAAGGCAACTAAGATATTTTAAATTCAAGAATTTGCCTTCATTATATTAAAATGGTAAAAAAAAAAATCTCACTCAATTCTATTCAGCAAGACTTCTTGAGGATCTGTCATAGATTTGTCATTGTTGAGAGTTAAAATAATACAGTACTTCCTCATAATAACTATAAAATACATATTAAATCAGTAGAAAATGATACTAAATATAATAGAATTAATATATAAGACAATATATATTAAAGTTCTCATTTAAATATATATTATTACTAGGAAAAAAAACATGGAACATGGAATAGATACGGTAAGTACTGCCAGCATTTGGAAAAATAATAAACAAAGCTGATCAGAGCCATAGGCTGTTTCACTCCTCATTCTAGCAAATCTTAATAAAATAGAACTTTTATCAGGAGAAATTAATGGCTGCTTATTCTCATCAAATCAGGTCTGGCTTCTTCTCTCCATAATCAAGGATTATTCAGAATTGGACCCATCCATCCTGACTTTTCATGTCCCCTACCAACTTTGAATTCTGTTTTTGGTCAAATCATGTCCCTTCAATTGTTTTGCAGCCTTTCTGTGTGACGTTTATCACACTGGCTCTTCCTCAACGTCCTCAGGTCACTCCACTCTTCTTCCCAGACAGTAAGCCTCTCTCTCTCCCTTCACCCCCACATACCTCCCTGTTCCCCCTTAGCCATCAAAATCAAGCCAAAAGCATGAAACTTTCTCTGACAAATCCAGGAAAAGGAAGCGGTTTATATCAATGGAAATGTGTCTGACTCCCAGTATTTTGAAAACATCAAAGATCCTAGAAGACATTTTTTTAAAGGTTGACTTCCAAAAGAGATACAAATAGTACTTTTTGTCAGAACTAGTCTCTAATTCCCGTTTAACCAGCAAGTAAGGACACGTCCCGTGAGCCGGTTCAAAGTGATGGTGGAAAAAGGAAGCCATTGTGTACAAATGGAAATTCTGTCTTTTCTGAGGAGCATAGAAAATTGTTCCCCGCTGTTAGAAGGGACAGCGATGTTGAAGTTCTTGAAGGTGCCTAACATGCCTGTGATCCCTGCTCTGTACAAAGCAAGGTACCTTCTGTTCTGATAAAGCTGATTGGTCTGAGAAAGAAAATCTTACTGACCCAGGGACAGCAGTTCAAAGACTTGCCATATTTATTACAGGTAAAAGTGTTTTACTATAAGACAGTCTGAGTGAGTCAAAAAGAAATATTCTAGTTCATACATTTGTCACGGGATAATTGGGAATACATGAAAATAAAAAGTTAGTGAAAAGAAAATTAAATATACCTATAAGTTTGTTCTCCTTAAGAGCCTATTATACTGAAATTGTTTTTTTAGTTTGTTAACACTAATTTCCCAGTTTCCTTTAAACAAAGAGATACACACAGAAAGAGATTTTTTTAATGTCCCTCCAAGTTCATTAACTCTCATTTAAAGTTCATCCTTAACTAAGAAAAATGCCTCTACCTGATGGTGACATATGCTTAGATACGGGAACCTTTCCAAGAGGATATAAATTCCTTAGTATCAAACTTGAAAACTTCAATAAATATATTGAGAATAATAGCATGGAATTTTCTAATTTCAAAATCATGACTGTACAATTCGGCATGATCATTGTCTCATTTATAAACAAGCATGTCTTTCAAACTAATTTTTCTGGATTTCTAGATGTATTTATTCAAATAAATTAAACAATAGTACTTGCTCTAAATTAGATTATAAATATTTTTGAGGAAAAATATTATCACTCAGAAGCCTGTTGTTTTACCAAATGACCCAGCAACCAGCTGTTTTACACTATAGTCTTAGATTTTCTTTTCATTATATATTATACAAATTCCCCAAAGCTCAGAAAGAAAGTAATATCATAGTTTTCTACCACAACAAAGGGTAGAAAAATGGCAGAGACAAAAGAGCAGATTTGTATCAATATAGGACAAGGGGGAGTATTTTGTGACTTCGTTCTCTGTCGATTTAAGCCATTTAAACAATCTAGCTTTGTTGCAGAAAGGAGTGTCCTCCTTCTTTTTAACTCATTTTCTGTCCCATTGTGGAATGGTAAACAGCAGAAATATACCCATTTGACCCAAAATGTAGTCTTTTATCTTGGCCTGGTTGTTTTGATCCAATGCTGAGAAGAAAAATCCATCTAGTTACCCTAATTCTTTTCCAGGGTGCACAGCACTTGCGTGAGGAACTCTGAAGGACCCAGGGAAGAATACAGTAAATATATTTTTCAGTGTTTTTCTTCTCTGAAAAATAATCATCCCCACTTAAAGCACAAGGTTTCTATGAAGATTAGGACATTAAATTGGAAATATGATACTGCAACACAAGGTTTCTATGAAGATTAGGACATTAAATTGGAAATATGATACTGCAGCCAAATATTGAAGCTGATGAGAAACAGCCCATCCCCCACCCCTCAGCTGGCACTTTACCAACTCGTCCAGAAGGAGGTTGAAGTCATCATCCCCTTCAAGCCTCTGACTTAACTTCTGAGCTAGCCTGTGGTGCTGGTGGTGGTGGTGGTGGTGGTGTTGGTTTAGGACTATGTGATAATTTCAAGAAGCAGAGGAAGTAGCTCCTATAGTAGAGACAACATTACACATTTGTTTCTTTTCTATAATTCTACTAGGAATCTATCCTAAGAAAATAATCCAAAATACAGAGAAAAGCTTTTTGTACAGATATCTTTCTACAGTATTATTTATAAGAAATAAAACTTTAATAATAATCTACATGCTTAAAAACAAGGGAGAGATGAATTTAACATATGTCTTAGAAACATATGTTGAAACATCATGCAGCCATTAAACACTAGGTTTGCAAAGAGTTTTCATGACAAGATTGTTTTTTACATTAAGTGAAAAAGAACACAAAATGTTGTAAATGATACAATACCAGCTATTATATATATGCACATATATATAATTTATATAATGTATGTAATATGCATCTGGATAAGACTATTCTGAATAGGATAACAGAAAATGTTAGCAACAGTCAGTAGGCAAGGACTCTACATGAATCCTTCCTTCTTAATATCGTCCTTTTATTCTCCACTAACTACGAGGAACATTTCTCACACTTGAAACACACACACACACACTCACACACATCCACATAGCCACTGTAAATGGAGTCAAAAAAATTTTCCAGGGGTGCCTGGGTGGCTCAGTCAGTTGAGCGTCCGGCTTCAGCTCAGGTCATGATCTCATGGTTTGTGGGTTTGAGTCCCGCGTCGGGCTCTGTGCTGACAGCTAGCTCAGAGCCTGGAGCCTATTTCAAATTCTGTGTCTCCCTCTCTCTCTGACCTCCCCTGCTCATGCTGTCTCTCTCTGTCTCTCAAAAATAAAATTAAAAAAAAAAAAACATAAGAACAAAACATTTTCCAAGCTATGCTACCATTGTAGACTGTGTGGTGTTAGGTAAATTGCTAATCCATGCTTCATTTATAATGTTTTTTTTAATTTATTTATTTTTGAGAGACAGTGTGAGCCACCCAGGCGCCCCCATGCTTTATTTATAGACCATAGCAATTTTATCTCAAAAGACTGTCCTAGAATTAATTAATAAGATGTATTTTAAATCACTTTTTAATAATAAAAGCCCCATACAATTACATTACAATATTTTTTGGAAGTAGACAAAGAGGACCTTCTACAGTTTCTCCTATAGGTTAGCCTATATAGTGAGTTTAGAGTTTTGCCATCAATCCTTCTGCTCCTGGAATGATTCTGAACACCATGAAGGAAACTTGCATAGCATGTGGTTAAACCTGGTTCCTGTAGACTAAAAAATACATCCATGCAAGCTATTTATATTTATAATAAATAATATGTTTCAGTTTGCTTATACAATATGATATGTATTTTGAGTTATTTTTCAACCTTGCCTTAAAGTTGAGGGCCATAACTTTAAAACTCCAAAAAGTGATGCTCAGACATTACAATTATCTTTCCTTTTCAACTACTGATACAAATAATGGAGGGAAGGAAGGAAGAAAGAAAGGAAGGATGGAAGGGAAGAAGGAAGGAAGGAATGAAGGAAGGAAGGAAGGAAGGAAGGAAAAACAGAAGGGAAGAAAGGAGGGAAGGAAGAAAAGAAGGAAAAAAGGAAGGAAGGGGGAGAGAGGGAAGAAGAAAAGCAAGGAAATATAGAAAGAAAGAGCTCAGAAATATGTCTCCCCAATCTACCGCAAAGGAGGTTAAAAAATATAATTTTCCTATGTGCTGAGGAAGAAGAAACAGAACAGTGAGCCTATCACCTTTCCTCTGCCAAAAACTCCTAAGTGAAGGGAGAAATAAAGACTCCTCAGACCTAGAGGAATCAAGAACTTTGGCCAATAAGTTGCCCATGGTTCAGTACAGTTTGGCATATAAATACTGTATAACCTGAGGGATATTTCTAAAATCATTCACAAATCATCAGATGATATTTAAAAAAGAAATCACAGGGTTCAAAATGATTAAATCTTTGGTTGTTTTTTGAAATCAACCTTTAAACCAGGTTTAGGGACTTCTAATCTGCAGGGATATAGATAGGCATCGGACCTAATCCCATTCCTAGACCCTCCCTTTGTTCAGTTCACATTCTAGCTTTTTTCTTATCTCCTAGAAGAAGCATTTCAGTCTTATTAACTTGACAAATTTAATAATAATTGAAGTCAGTTTCTAGTTTGTAAACTGAATCAAGAAACAAGAAGCTGTAAATCGAAAGTAAAGTCAGAAACACAGTGATGAAAATTGGATTCCATAACTAGAATCACAGAAACATAAGAGGTTAGGGCCAAGTGGTTAGAGGGCAACAGTCAAGGTCTTAGTTCTAGGGCTATAACAAGGGCAGTAAGAAACAAGTCAGAGAGTCCAGCCCTGATGGCCTGGTGAACTTGTACAAGGAGCTCCCAGATTTCCTGCAAGGAGGCTGCATTCACTCAGAACTCTAGCCGGGCCACATGCTGGGAAGCCCACTTCTCAGTCAAATGCTAACATTACCAAGACCCTTTGCCTTGGAGATTTATGTTGTACTCATATCTCAGACCTAATCACAATCTGGGATTTGTTTGTTTTACTTTTGCAGATGGTTGATAGAGTAAGAGATTCATCCTAACAGTGATTTTTCATTTCTAACAGCAAAAAAAGAATAATTTTTTTATTTTCCTTTTCCTCTCTTACAGTGGAAATATGTATAGAATTTGCCCTAGATTCTTAGGGTGTTCTGTTACACAGATGGCAACATTCAATGGCTCCCAGTATTTAGTCATTTCCTTTCTCAAGGGCATATTAAATATGGAACATCTTTCTTCTCAGAGTAAGACTGTCTTTAGGTCACCAAGGGCCCATTTATCACTATTTATTTGAAAATAATATGGGTTCTGAATCATATAGCCAAAGTAATGGTAAATGTAATTATAATAGATCCTTTATTATTAATAGCTGTTGTGTTGGCCAACCTTGGAATCACTCTTTTACATGATTGTTGTATCCCTGTGTCCAAAAGTGGATCTTGGTCTTTAGAATAATAATCTCCTTTTTTATCCAAATTTGTCTGTCATTGCTAACCAAAAGTCTGCTGTGGGCCAATCAAAATAGGGAAGCATTAGAGTGTATATGTATTTCTAAGTAGATGAATTAACATGGTACAAGCACTGTGGATAATGGCTAACTTGATGGAACAGCCTCAACTAGGTCCTCATCTCTGACATTATGCAGACTGGTTGGGCTCTGAATCATAGCATGTATAGACATCTGTCATCAGGTTTTTGTTTTTAAAAAAAGAGGAAGTTAAAGAGTGTAAATTTTATTTGATTGGGGGAATTGAAGTTCTTGGGAAATTATAATGATTTATAATATGGTTTATGTGTCTTCCCTGGATGAGAATTTAAGGTCTTTGTTTTGTGAATGCCTTCCTCATGTGGTAGAAAATCCAATTCTAAGCCAGTAACACATTTGTGACAATTTAATAAGGGAAAAATAAACCAAAAAAAAAAAGTACTTGAGCAACTCCTTTGACTTCCCCGATTTACCAGCTTTGACTAAAAATAAAAATCTGCCACATCTCACTTCTCTCAACAACTCTACCCCCCACAGAGTGCCCACCTCCTTCCCAGCTCACTGTCCACTGTCACCTTCCATCTTCTGATTACCTAGGGAGAGCCACTATCAGCAAAACAAGGCTTTGAGGATTGACTTTTTCCTGGGATTCTCTTTGTGTGCTCTTGTTCTGCTATTGCCCCTACACTGTGAACTGTAGTGGCTACTCACCAGCAGCAAAGTCCAGAGAATGGGAGAAATCAAGACCCCTTGCCACACAGACGTGCAGACTTACCTAGAGTGATGGGGCCAGGCAGGTTTAAGTAACTGCTAATTTTGTCCTAGTGTACTTGTTTTACGAATATCTCTTCACGAGTAGTTTCAGAGTTCTGACATGGAAAAGTTAGGGAATAAAGAATGTGTGTTTAATGTCTTTTCCATTTTTTTGTGTGGGTGCTTATGAACCCTACATAGTTTTCAGCAATTCAGTCATTTTAGCTGGGAATTGAGAAAAGGATGTGAAACTCTATGTACAGAAAGAGGTAGCTACATACAAAAGATAAAGAAGGATATAATTCCTTTGGTTAAAGAAAGTACTCTGGTGATAAATTATAATATGAAAGTAATTGTCTCATTTTAATATCCAGGTAACAGCCATATTCTAGCATGAACTTTTTTCCAACATTCTTTTTACTGGAGAGAGTAAAATTAGCCCCATTCTACAGTTAGGAAAACAGAGATATATAAAACATCCCAGGGTCTCTTCCAATATAACAAAAGAGCCAGACAAAAGCTAATGACTTACAGATGTAGGATATTTTTCAAAGAAGAAGCGACAAATCATGTTATCTTTGATGTAACATGTGTAGAACTAACACAAATGTTTGCTGTTGAAACTTAACAATAGTCAGAGGAGGGAAAAATCTTTTTCATCTTTTTTATTTTAAAATTCCTTTGTGTATGTAGTCACTTCTCTACGACCAAGCCAAGCTATTTTCTATGAATAACTAAATAAATTATGCAGCCAATTAAATTAAAATTTCCTTGCAATAAATCTTAAACATTTCTTTCTCTTCTTACCAACACTTCTTTGGGAGAAAAGCACAGGCTTGATGAGAGTGGTCAACACTTAAGGTCTTCCTCTTCCTCCCCAAATTCAGTAGACAGGAATAATTGTTGAACTCGGGAGGTCTCAGGGTCCTTATCCGGTGAGCCACACTTACTGTGTGCCAGGCACAAAGGTCTCCGCCTCCAAGTGGCTTTCAGACTAGAGGTGGTAGGTAGGACAAGTGTGCTCTGAGGAGTGAACACGGGCATCCACCGGAACACATGGGAGGTCTTCAGACTTGATTTGTGAAAAGGGCGAGAACCAAATTAGTACCTAAAATATGTGTAGGAATCAGCCCAGTGAAGGACTGTGCCTGGTGAAGAAATGTGAGTAATGCCTCAGGAAGGTGGAACAGGAGATGAGGAGATGTGGAAGGGAGAGAACTTGCAGTGTTTTAGAAGAACCCAAAGAAATCCAGGGTGATAGGAGTGATGGTGAGTGGGAATAGTTTACCTGTTGGAGTCTCCTATTTGCACTTTTTGAATATATTAAATTTATGGACACTCAGTAGTGTGCTAGGTTGAACAGATGTTTATTGAAATATTCATTGAGATTATATTCCTGATTTTGGAAGAACTACATAATTCATTTGGGGAAACTCGGAATACATAAGAAAGCTATAGGTATATACTATATACAAGAAAATAAAAACCACCCCAATACCTCCAATTTTGACAACCATTGTCAATATTAACTTCTATAGAATATTCTTTATACTATTTAATGAGCATTTTAGCCATATTTCATAATATATCTTCTCACAATTTGAATATATTCCTCCTTTTTGCATATTTGTATTGATATATATTCCATTCACTTTTAATTTTTTAATGTTTATTTATTTATGAGAGAGAAAAAGAGAGAGACAGAGACAGAGAGTAAGCAGGGAAGGGACAGAGAAAGAGGGAGACACAGAATCCGAGCAGGCTCCAAGCTGTCAGCACAGAGCCTGACCCGGGGCTCAAACTCGTGAACCACAAGATCATGACCTGAGCTGAAGTTGGACATTTAACTGACTGAGCCATGCAGTACCCCTATTCCATTCATTTTTAAATAATTTTAATTACATAATTTACAAGTATATTCTCATTTTTGAATGTTTTTATAGAACTATACATCCAGTGTGTAACTTCTGGCCCAGTTGAAATTAATTTGTAAGCTACAAAGCTGTTGTATTTCAAAGAGCTTGGGGCTCATGCAAGCCTCTATTCATTAGCTTTAAACCACTGTGAAATGACGTAGGTGGCAAGTATTATGATCACTATATTGCAGATGGGGTATCCAGAGCAGACAGTGGTTGCATAACCAAGACAGGGCTAGAAATAAACGGGTTATTTTGAAAGTAGGTAGAGTATAAATTATAAGCAAAATTTTAAAATGGTGATTTATATTTCTATTGAAGAGCCTCATCTCTTTGAAATGATAATGCATAAAACATACTGGCCCTCTATTACTTTTTCATGAATTAAGAATCAAACCTGACCTTGGGAAGTCCACATGGATATCAATAGAAATTTAAGCCAGTTACATATGAAGAGTTACTGCCAGAACCTCGCCTGAAAGCTCACACAGTATATTAGAGCTTCTAAAAGATTAAGTCGAATATGGATGTTGAAGTTAAAATACACATACATGTGCGCATGTGCAAACACACAGACACAGACACACACAGAAAGAGAGACTTTTAAGACCAAAAGCAGCACCAGAGCCAGTTGCATGGTATTTTTATTAGTAATCTTTACTTGGGCACAGTTTCGCTTGAAGCTGGTGGGATTCTTTTTCCGGAGTCAAGCCTGCAGATTCAAGCCTGTTGGGAGTCAGCAAACCACAACAGACGTCATCAGATCCTGGTGCTTCGGGAGATACATACTGATCACTGCAGGGGTCAGGAAAGAGTTCTTTCTTTTTTTGCTTGCGTAAGCTCGCACAATTATCAGCGGATATAACCCTTGCCTTTCTTTGAAGTGTGAGCTTTCAAAAACTAAATAAACCAGATGAGCTGTTTTCTGATTCAAGGTGACAGAGCACACCAATGTCTGAATGACATTTCTTTTTTTAAGGATGGAAGTAGAATTACAAATTTACGACATCTAATTTGCACCTTTCTTTGAAAAGGTGGAGCTCCAAAAGAAATGTTCTCATGAGTCTTTCTTCCTGGGAATCAGTAACAAAACTGAAAATAAGAGAGAGGTAGGATGATTGACCACACAATACATGAAGTTAGCCAGAGAAAGGGGGAAATTGCCACCCAGGAAAGAAAGTGACAAACATTGGGTCGATGGCATTTAGATAACCCTGTTCTCCTCGTGACCAGACAAATATACATTCTTGATTCTCAGATTCCTTCCATTCTTGGTGCAATACTTGAAAAAAATTTGACCAGGTTTTTGGCATTTTCATATTTTCTGGGAATACTTCTAAATGACCTAGGGGAAATTTTCTAAACCAAAGAACAGTTTTGGCAGCAGAAACAAGCCTCAGTATGTATTATGTTTGAGACAAAGTAATTTAGCCTTTTACTCATGCAAGGATTTATGAGAACATCTATGTTAGGAAGAATAAAGCGAATTTGATATTGTGGAAAAATGTTTTACATTTTCTTATTTTATCTCTATAAGAGAAAAATATGATTGATGATTTGCTAATAAACAAAATGAAATTAACTAGATTACTACTGTCAGCATTGTAATTCACTCATAGAATTAAGTTGTACTATATTTGTTCTATTTCTTTTGCTGCTTTCTCTGTTATAACCCCTCTGGGCTTTATTTTTTTCATCTGTACAATGGGGACCATAAGTCCTTTTCTAAAGGTTTGCTGGGGTGATTAGATGATACACTATAAGCAAAATGTCTAACCCCTTGGCTGCACATAATAGATTCTTTCTGATTCACTTCCTTCTACCTTCTTATTTTCTATGGCATCTGAAAAAAGTACGTGAGGACTTCAGTGGATTAATTGTGTAAGGTCCAACTAGTAAGGGCACAAAGTCAAGTATGTCTAAAGGAGCTACCATTTATGAGTACAAACTACGTACCTGGCACATAATAAATGCTTTATAAATATTAGTTACTATCATACCACACACCTCATTTTATCCTCACAATAACTCTGGAGAATGTTTATTTTCATTCTCATTTTCCAGTTGATGAAACTAAGGCTTGGGAGGTAAAGTAACTTGCCCAATGTCACACAGCAGGGTTATGACAGAGCCAGAATTTCACCTGAGATCTGCTCCAGAGCTCCTGGCCTTACCACTGCACCAGGCCACAGCTACTGAACTATTGGGCAGGAAAGCCATGGGCAAATTTAATCATCTGGAACAGAACAGAGAAACCAGAAGTAAGCCAAAAGGACCTCTGAAAATAAAAGACAAAGTAGCAAATTCTCATCTGGGCATTCTAAGAGAAATTCTCAGTAGTTTAACTCTAAACCTACTTATTTAAAGAATAATGCACTCCGGGGACACCTGGGTGCCTCAGTCAGTTAAATCCCCTGCTCTTGGTTTCGGCTCAGGTTATGTATGATCTCATGGTTCCTGAATTCAAGCCTTGCATCGGGAATGCTCTGCTGACAGCATGGAGCCTGATTGGGATTCTCTCTCTCTCTCTCTCTCTCTCTCCCTCTTTCTCTACCCCTCCCCTGGTCATGCTCTCTCTCTCTCTCTCTCTCTCTCTCTCTCTCTCTCTCTCTCTCTTAAAATAAATAAATAAACTTTAAAAAGAAAAAAAGAATAATTCATTCTGAGGACACTTAACCAGCTCAGTTATCTGGTTTCATGGCCATTAGAAGATTCAAAGCAGTAGAATTAAAGGTAGAGACAGGTTACTATAGCCAATTGTCTTGAAAACAATAAAAATAACTTCTGTAAACCTGTCAAATGCTGACCCCAAATTTGTTTAAATATTTATTTTTGAGAGAAAGACAGAGTATGAGTGGGGTGAGTGGGGGAAGGGCAGAGAGAGTTGGAGACAGAATCTGAAGCAGGCTTTGGCTCTGAGCACAGAGTCCAGCGCGGGACTTGAACTCACAAGCTGTGGGATCATGAACTGGAGCTGAAGTCTGACACTTAACCAACTGAGCCATCCAGGTGCCCCGACCCCAAATTTTTAAAAACTATAGTAGTCTGAGTCATTTAGCATAGGAGCAAATAACCTGAAAACACTCAAATACTCCTGAGACACAACTGACATTCACCATAAAGTCATTTAAATTGTTAAATTGTTAAAACAGATCAGAAGTGTATTACAGATTTACACATTTCATATAAAAAACAAATTTCATCCAAATATATATAGTATGTATTCATATATGTAATATTCATGTTTTTCATCCAAATATATATAGCATATATTTATACATGTGATAAATATATATGTATATATATTTAGTTCTAGGACTTAAATAGGAAATCTCAACTAGGCTTAAATGCACTTCCTCTATTGACAGTATTAGCTAATAGGTTATGACAAAATTAATCTTCTCATTATTAACCCTGAAAATTTAACAACATAAACCTTTGGGTTTATTGGACTTTCTTCCATTATATACACATTTTTGAATTGGGCTATCAAGGTTGTATTAATGGCAAGTCTTACATCAGGCAATATTCAAACATTGCTGTTGAGTATAGTAAATGGGTTCTCACACGGTTTAGGAAGGAGCAGTCAGTTTTTAATCTTATCACTAATATTTTAACATAAAATGTGATCAGAAATAAAATGAATACATTTACTGGAAAAACATGAATTCCTAAACATTCTCACCTTAAGCATTTTTGACAGAACCTATTATATTTCAACATCTTTACAACCTTAGTTTCACAGCACTGGGTAGTTAGGGACTATGATGGCAGTGGGTGACGTAGCCAGGGAAACTTGCAGCAGTGTTCAACAGTGACTTGGGATTTTAAAAGCCACAATTGTCTTTTGACTTTTATCTGTAACTCTTTAGGCATCTTGGGACAAATTATTTGATGGCCAGAGGAATCCTAATTTCAGTGTGACTGGTGGGACAGAATAGATTCAACCCCAGATTGCAGGTTACTGAGTCCAGCATAAGTCAGGGAGACACAGTCCCACTCCCAGAATCCTTGAAAAGCCCATAAATGAGGATCAGACAAAACAGCACCTGAGAGATGGACTGAATTTTCTTTCACCTGTTTCTTCACTTAGAGCCCTGTTTAGTCTCAGACTCCTATTACACAATCCTCTTTCATCATAGCCCGATACAGAGGAAATCAATATGCGATCATTTGAAGACTATATTCTTCATCTGAAGACATTGTGTCCTTCTCCTAAATGGCCTTGGACAGATATGGGGATGTCATACAATGGACTTAGCACATGAGCATTATGGCCAACCTGACTAATGCAATCAACTCCTCAGCATCACAAATAATCTTGAACCCAACCCAGTCAAGAAAAAAAAGGCCATCACTTGACATGTATATGGACTATCTTGCTCTTTGGTCAAATGAAAACCTTTGAATACTGAGCAATGAAAAGAACATGATGCCTTCAAAACAAAATACAAAATCTTAAATTATCTTAAGAAGTCCAACAAAGTTCTGTTTTTTAAGATATTTATTTCCATACTTTAAATATATATATATTTATACACACTTTATATATATACACATATATATACATACTTTATATATATGTGTGTGTGTGTGTGTGTATATATATATATATATATATATATATATCTCTTGAAAAACATGCTTCTTACAAAAAATTTTGGGTGACCCTGTTTCAATGACCACCTAAATATTGACTTAGTCTACTTACTAACTGATTTTTGTGACCACACATCTCCCATCTTCAGTGGTGTATGCCTAGGCTTGCCCCTTCCCCCGATAGCCTTGAAAATGTCTCATGGCCATCCACACATCTTAGTTATTATTTTTACAAAAATGTAGTCCCTTTTTATGTCCATTTCATGAAATCTATATGCATATTTATAAGTGAATTCTTTAAAATACAATCCTAGAAGTAAATGCTATGGAAATACAAGGTATTATTCTTAATGACTTGCTTCTGAGGTTAATAAATATTTCTCTGGGAATAAAGGGTTCAACAAAATAAGAAGACTAGAGTGAAGGACATTCCAGGACTATCTAGCCAATATTCTTCTAGTACGCAGGGTGCCTAGCAAGAATTTCATTGATTCATATGATTAAGAAATTAATATCCAGGGCACCTGGGTGACTCACTTGGTTAAGCATCGACTCTTGATCTCAGTTCAAGTCTTCAGCTCAGTGTTGTGAGTTCAAGCCCCACATTGGGTTCCATGCTGGGCATGAAACCTACTTTAAATAAAAAGAGGAAAGAAATTAATTCCTAGAAAACAATTTCTTTTATTTTATTTTAGAAAGAAAGATAGAATGAGAGCAAGGGAGAGGTGTAGGGGGGGGATAGAGAGAAAGCATCAGAGAGAGAGAGAGAGAGAGAGAGAGAGAGAATCGCAAGCAGGCTCCATGCTCAGTGCAGAGCCCAACCAGGGCTCAGTCTCACAACCCTGGGATCATGACTTGAGTGGAAATCAAGACTCAGATGCTCAACCAACTGAACTACCCAGGCACCCTGAAAACAAATTTTTAAATTATTAATTATTTTTTGTTTATGATAGTACATAACCATTGAATATTTTGTTATTGTGTTTGTGTGCTTGTTTATGTGTTTACTATCTGACTCCTCTTACTGGGATGTAAAGTCTGACTTGTTCAAAGCTTTGCTTCATTCATAGATGAGGGTCACATTCTGTGGAAGGTGCCTAACAAATGTTGTTTAGTGCTGTTAAATTTTAGGTTTGGCTATTGACAAGTGCAAGAAGAATGAAGTCCTGTGCCTCTGAGACTACCTGGAAAAGATTTGTCACCAAGGGTCACACTCTCTTAAGAAATCTCTGAGTTCTTTTATTATGGGCACCAACCCCTGGCCAAAATAATAGTAGTAATAATAATAATAATAATAATAATAATAATAATAATAATAATAAAAGAAAACAGAGGGCTTTGAAGTTGCTTTATTTTTTTCAGGCCATGGGATATTATTTAGAAAATTGCTACTTTAATCCCCTAAATGATGCTTCTAAGACCTGAAGAGGTAAAGGAATTTCCTGAGTATTTTACCTACCATCCAAGAGCATGCTTTTTACAATATCCTAAGGGATTGACTTACAGGTGACAACACCTTACCAAGAAAATCTTTCATAGTTTAGTAACTATATCCTTTGATGGAAAATGAGGGAATAATGGCATTTGAGAAATTCCCCTCTAGGAATAACTATGCTATAGAGGGTTTCTAGAGATTTATGGAGAAACTAGTTCAGTATTTGATATTTATGGCTATTTAGATCAAACTAAAAAAATTTTTAATTTTAACCCATTTTAGAGAATTAGATCTGAAGAATCTTCTAGATGATCTGAAACACATCTTAGAAGTTAGAATATGAGGAATAAATGGCAGCAGACCAATATTAAAGTAAAGGGCCCAGTGGCGATGACCTCCAGGGTCTTATATTACCCTTTAAGATCACTGCTAGTGAAAACCTGGACTTTTTTTTTCTTTTCTCTTAGGTCTTTTTTTTCGTCTTTGTCTTCTTTTTCTCCTAGTTCCTTGGCCACTCCACACTAAACATAAATGCTCTATTTTTCCTAACCTTTACCTCTTCTATCTTTTTCCCTTCATATATCCACTTTCTGGTTCTACTAATGGCACCAGGGCTAAAGTGGTTACTGGCGCCAGCGCCATACAGAAGAGAGCAGATAATTTGAAGGAAATGACACTAGCTGGCTCATATGGAGCGCTTACTTTGTGTCTGGCCTTGTTCTATACACTTTCCATAAATATTTTCTCTTAATCCTCTCCATTGGCCCAAAAACTCAGTCGGATTTTTCAACATCCTGGTTCTATAGGAGAATAGAGACTGTTCTGGTTGTTTGTTTTGTTTTATTTCTGAAAACTCTGTCTTTAAAGGTTCTAAAGGAAACCCCCCAAGAAATGGCAACTTGAGGAAAGTGGATGTTAGTGGCACATTTGACCAATAGGTTAGAGACAAGAAAGATACAATAACTGGAGATCTCCCAAGTGAAATCTCAAGTGCTTTTCTATAACCAATCTCTTTTATTTGCATGTTAGTGCTCTTGGGGGAAAATGTGACTTTACCAACCGTGCTAATGGGGGAAACATCCTAACCCTTCAGTAATTTCAAAAAAAAACAGTATATGGTTTAGGTCAAAAAGAGTACTTGATTTTGCAACACCAAGTATCCCTTCTGAGGTTTTTCAAAAATGCTGTGGCCATCCCACACAGAACTCCCTTCATGTTTTTGCCACAAAAACAATAGTGCTATTTCAGCACTCACGGTAATCAAGACCACTTTAGGAGGTGCTGTAAAGAAGCCATCAGAGAAATAAATACCTGTGCTCCTATGATCTAATATCATAAAAGTGAAATACAAAATTTACATGCAAAATGCACATAGAGACAAATGCTAAATAAAACAAGGCATCAATTATAATGTGTCTAAAATGTGTTAAGAGACATGGAATAATTCGATTTAATTGGATTTAGTCAAGCAAAGATTTGGAGTACTTACAGTTTTTTCAAATAAGTGAATGAATTTGGTCATTATTAGTGGATACAGGAGAAGGAGGATACCAAAATAGTTGAGCATCCTAAAGGGCAGAATGATTTGCCCGGGGTTTGTACTTTCCTTTCCTTAGGAATATTTCTGAAGAGCTAAGACCCTCTGTCACTTTACAAACCCTTTATCAAAGAACGTGCTATATAAAGATGATGTGAAATGTACAGGTCACATTTCCCTAATAGAAGAATCATGGACATAAATGACTAAATAACTAAAGTTACTACAGGGAAGTAAAGTCAAGAAAAGGACATGGGACGAAAACAGAAAATGCCTGCCCACTGGAAACACAGTTGTCCTCAGCTTCATCTCTGATCTAGGACCCCAAGACAGAAATCAGCTGGGTCAGATTTGAATTTCCCACATTATTGTCATCTGGGCAAAAAGTAACCCAAGTTATTTCCTTAACACTCGGAAACACTTACGGCTCTTTCCCCCCTCTTTTCTGGCCAAGCTGTCTAGAAAACACAGATGCATCTGGCATCTGTGACGATACCGTACGCAGCGTTGCTAAATGACTCCCGAAGGAAAATATCTCTCCAATGTCTTGGGTAAATCTAGTGGACACCATCTGCCAATTCCACATCATCATTCTCTGGTTCTTCAGCCTCAGGAGTTTAGGTCCAAGACAGCAGAATTGCTGCCAGAATTATGTAAATAATATAGAAACTACTCTGATGATCTTTCCTCACAACACCCAAATAGTTATAGTGCATGGCAATGGCAACCACAAGGATTGATATGGGTAAATCAAGTCACCCTTCATAAGAAAAAGTTATTTTAGGAATGTAGAGTCTGGTTTGAAGAAACCACCCCATTATTGGAGGACGTTCATCTAAATTTTTCAAAATGTCCATGTGAACCATGTTCTTTCTTGCTGGTCATACTGAGAAAGCACCACTTTCTTCAGCATTTCCTGGGTTAAGGTGTGGCAAAGATCTAATGCCCAACCTGATTTTGACAGTCATGACTTCATGGCAGTGAATATGGCTTGAGGAACACAAGCTGTAATCCTGCCATGAGGAACAGCTATAGAAATAGGTGCCCATGTGTCATAATTATTCTTTCTTTTCTTCGGGCTTTCTTCACTTAACTGTTTACTTTGATACAGACAGATATAATCTATGAATCAAGCAGAGTACCTACTACTTTGTACAATACCTTAACCCACAGAGAGTGTTAAGAGGGAGTGCTCTAGAATCAGCCTGCTGTGGTTCAAATCACCTTCTAAAACTTGATAGCATCTGAATCTTGAGCAAATTACTTTCATATGGGGGGTCATAATACCTACCTCATCTGGATTCTCATAAGGATAAAGTAAGGCATCTCATATTAAATACTGAGTACCATGACCAGCTACATAAACACTCAGAGGAAATGCTTGTGCTCAGGTCTGTGGGAATCCAGGTCTTAAAGTGTTTGGAAAATGCTTCATTATTGGTAAAATTACAAAATTATCTGCTATGGGTTGAATGTTTGTGTCTGCCAAAATTCACATATTAAAATCCTAATTCCAGTATGTTGGTATTAGGAGATGGGGTCTGTGGGAGGTAAATACGTCATGAGAGTAGAATCCTCATGAGTGAGGTTAGTGCCCTTATCAGAAATGACTCAGGGTGCCTGGGTGGCTCCGTCAATTAAGTGTCCGACTTCAGCTCAGGTCATGATCTCGTGGTTCCTGGGTTCGAGCTCCGTGTTGGGCTCTGTGCTGACAGCTAGCTCAGAGCCTGGGTCTTGTCTTTGGATTCTATGTCTCCCACTCTTTGACCCTCCCCTGCTCATGCTGTTTCTCTCTCTCTCCCTCTCTCTCTCTCTCTCTCTCTCTCTCTCTCTCTTTCAAAAATAAATAATTAAAAAAATTAAAAATTTGGAAAAAAAAAAAGAAATGACTCAAGAGAGTCGACCTCTTTCTACCATATAAGGGTACAGTAAGATGGCATCCCCAGGATGTGGACCCTCACCAAAATTTGACCATGATTTTAGACTTCCAGGCTCCGGAACTATGAGAAATAAATATGTGTTGTTTAAGCCACCCAGCCAAAGCTGACTAAGCCATGATTTAATTGAAATGCTTAATTTGTTTCTAAAGTCCCTTAAAACTCTATCATTGCATGATTTGTCTTTCTTTACTCACTTAGAATAAGAACTTTAACTAAGCTACCAATTTGCTAGGTACACGATACCAACTCACATGAGAAAAATCGTGAGAATATTCTTGAAATTTTAAAATCATTACAGCTAGAACTTAAAAAATTATATCACCAAATAAAAAATAATCAGCAAAAATATAACCACCCAGGTTTTCCTTGCTAAATACAAACTCTGTATAATATAGTTCATATTTTTAAGTCTTAAATAGATTTCTAGACATTGTCCTCATTGTCAAGATATGGAAAAAATGTGCTGGAAATAGTTGGTTGCCATCATTACTAATAACAAATACAAATTGAGACCTGTTGTGCCCACATTTCTATTACAGCACTACAACTCACTGTGCATTATGGTTATATGTGTGTTTATTTCTCCATTAAATTTATAATTTATTTTAATATAGGGTCCATGTTTTTGTATATCAATCACTTAGCATGGGGCACTCAATAAATTGAGAACCACTCAGTACATGCAGGTTGAATGAATTAATGGGTGAATGAAGAAAAAATCACTAGTATTTTATGCTGCAGAGTATGAAATAATGGTCCCTTCTGTCCAAATTGGAAGACAAGACAGAGCATCAGAGGCAAATAATGATACAAATGACGTTAACTTACAGATCAATAAAATGGGTAAGAGAGGTACTATTTTATTTAAAAAGAAGAGAT